>NC_059078.1:115254264-115557505 GCF_020497125.1 Mauremys mutica | reverse complement strand
GGGATGCTGTGATGCTTTGGAACAACTCCATACAAAGCCAGTCAGGACTCTGGGGGAGCCTCCTCTCTCGGAGCATACTGTCTCCAGGGAAAGAAGCTTACACCTTCCTGGGTCTGACCTCGGAGCATTCAGCATGCCCTTCCACACCATGCACTTTCCGCAGTGAGTCCGCCCAGGAGGGGTCCTGGGGCAGCCAGAGGTCCCTGCACCCCAACTCCGCAGTCAGATGTGACTCTCAGCCAGACAGTAAAACAGAAGGTTTATTAGATGACGGGAACACAGTTTAAACAGAGCTTGTTGGTACAGAAAACAGAACCCCTCTGTCAGGTCCATCTTGGGGGGTGGGGAGCCCAGAACCAAGTTCTGGGTCTCTACCCATTTCCCCAGCCAGCTCCAAACTGACACTCCCTCCTCTGACCTCTGTGTCTCTTCCAGACAAGGAGGCCACCTGATCTCTTTGTCCCCAACACCTTCAGTTGGCATCTTGCAGGGGAAACTGAGGCACCCACACAGTATTCAGAGAAAATATTAAGAACATTCCCACTTCATCACAACAGGTGCAACAAAATATAATACTGTATATTGAAGTAGGCAAGTGCTGCTTCTGACTTTCCACTTTTAATTGACCCTTGTAATCTTGTGGCACTGACCGTTGTAGCTTCATTTTATATCGGCTTACAGGGCTGGAGGGGGAGGGCACCACCATTTTGGGCCCCACCCAAAATTATACAAACCTGCTGCCTATGCTGGGGAGGGCAGCGCACCTCCTAATAAAGGGAACGCGACCCCTTTCCAAAGGCAGCCGCTCGCTAGCTGCCAGCCCGGGGCAAAGCCAGGAGCTTGTTCTGAATGTTTGGGAAGATAAATGAGGTTTCAAGGGGGTGGCTCGCCTTCAAATTGCTTTACGGGAAGTCCACAGAAAGGACAGAGGTTAATGTGCATGGTAAAATAGTCACTGTTCCTTACATCAACCTTCCTTTAATTAATAACCCTTCCCTGCCTATGTTCCACTGAGGGGTTAAATATCAGCCCTGGCTTCCCATAAGGGTTTTGCTGTGATTTCAATTACATTCATGCGTAACCCGAGAGCGGAGAAGTCTCCTCGCCGACTGATACTAGCTCTTTTTTACTGAAGAAATGTTTTAAAGGCAGTTTATGTTTTTCCCCCTTGTTCCTACATTCCTCGACACGTAGGATGCTTTTTTGGAGAAGGAAACAGCGAACGATATGAGCCACCCTTCTCCACTCCCCAACGCCAGTAAAATCCTTCCCTTCCTCAAGACACACACTAAACATGTATTGTTACAATATTTGCCACCAAGCAAGGAGGCAAGTTCAGGTAAGCGATGCAATCAATCATTCTTCTCACTGATGACACCCCGACCCACAGTGTTATTAAGATGAAAAGCGACTATTGAAAAGTTTTCCTCTAACTCACTAGAGCACAATTTAACAACGGGCTCTGCAGGCAGTAGCTACATCTCACAAAGCTTTAATTCTCTTCAGATGGTTCACCCCGATGAGTTGATGCGCCACCCCAAAGAGGCTCAGCATGTAGATATTCCCAAACAACGGCGGTCCAGAGACTCTGATTTCAGATCCATCGAATTGAAAGAAACCCCCCTCTCCTCCTCTTCACCAGTAACACCACCAGCTGCAGCAGCTGGGCGAACGCTGAGATTATTCGCAGAGATTTCAGGTCCGAGCAACCTGAAAACACAAGCAGTCACTGCAAGGGGAGAGCGAGACACTCGCGCGGTGCCTGCGAGACAGACAGAGGCAGAGTAGGCGATTCGGTTGCCTCCTTGGGTGGGCAGCACTTTTTTCCCAGGGAGGGACTCGGAAACAGGGAGGGGGAAAAACCCAGGCGATTTTCCCCCCAGTCCCGCAGCCTGGCTTCCATCAAAGATTGCTCCGGACTGAACACAAAATAAAAGCTTTCCACTTACACAGGGAGCCTCAGCCGCCTCCAAGTCATGGTGTCTATACAGCTCCTGGCTACCCTGAGTGGGAGCCTCTCCCCCCGGAATCTACCGCCACCCCCAAAATCCGCAAGCGGCGGGTGCTCGTCTCTCCCTTGCCGGGGGGAGCGGTGTGAGGGGACCCGGCTGACGCGCTGGCAATCTGGGCTTTGGGATGCGCTCACAACGGGCCCCCGCTATGGAATAAGGCGGCGCAGGTAGCAGACGGAGTTATTGATCACTCCCACGGCGCTGGGTGTGATACAATCCGGGCAGGTGCAGCTGCCGGGCGGCTCCATCAGAGGCGTTAGGCAAACCCGTGCATGGCCTGAAGGGGACTCCGCAGACAGTTTGGCTGGGTGGGGGGACTCTTTGATAGGACAGTGGATATGAGAAAATTAGTTGCAAATTGCAAGGATTTCTGCACTGTAACAGAAATGATTAAATCTTTTTTGAATTCTTTCTATACCTAGAGTTCTTATTTACCATTGTTGACTTAATTTTGTCCTTAGTAAATCTCTGGGTATCACTTCCCTCCCTTAGTTTCAAACTAATTTTCATTTCTTATTAGCCATCAGGCAGTGCAGGTATTACAGAACCTTTGTAGGAGAGTATTGTATTTCTTGGATACCTAAAGCCACTTGCACATTGGCCTTGTGCCTCAGAAGTATGCAGCCCTACTGAAATGAAGTGCCTGTCATGTCTTATTAGTATTGTCTAAATATATGCTGCAACAAATCATGTTTTCAAATCACTTTTTTTTTTCAGTGCTTAGGTACCAGACTGAAAACACTAGACACTGATGTCCCATTATCTACAGAACAGGAATAGCATGGGCAGTCGAAGCACAAGGCTTTCTCCTAACATGCCTAAAATACTGCTCTGGAGAGACTGCCTCTAGAAATGTGGGGGAAATTCAAACCTCTGGTTACATTCTGCTCCCAGTTATACTGGTGACTTCAGTAGGCTTACTCCCGATTTACACTGGTGTACCAGAATCCAGTCCAATATGTCAATTCAGTAATTAGCCAGACTCCACATTTATTCGGTCTCTGCAGAGACTGACAAAAACACTGCCAATTATAATGTTGGTTTTTAAGATGTGAAGAGGTGTCCCCTTAGAAACAAGGCAGACACCAACCTCACTGTGGACTACAGCCTCCATGATGATGCCTCTCGGTCCTCAAGGATGCTCAATTGTTTCCAGAGCTGTAACTAAGCATTTTAGTGCCTGGGGTAAGCAAGCATATTTGTGGGGGTTTTTTAGTCATTTTTTCACCCAGAGGTGATGTGTATGTGTGTGTGTGGGGGGAAATGTGCAAGGTCACATGCCCTCCCCCCAGATTTTTTGGCTGCCTCCCACAACCCAGACTGGGTGCCCTGCTGAGGTGAGTCAGGGGGTGCCGCCTCTGTTTCCACCCCATTTTCCCACCCCCACAGTTGGGGTTGGCATTGCCGTTGGTACTTCACTTTTTAAGGATTTTTTTAAAGCTATGTCTGTGCTGGCTGATATTATTTTAACAAAGTGAAGCTTTTCATTCAGTTTGCTAACTTTCAAATATGTCAATTTAAAAAAAAATAATCCAAGCACCTACATTTCATAGACATTTTCTATTTTCATCACAAGGGTATTTTTCTTTTCTTTTTCTATAAATAAAGAACAATAATTATCACTAAGATAAAACGTAGTGATGATAAGGGGACTATTTGTCATACTAAACCAACTGTAAAAGGGAAACTTCAGAAAACTTAATTCAAAGTGAGTCTAGGCAAAGAGACCCTTCAAAACTTACTAGCTTTCTAGTTTTCAGGTTAGACCCACCTTATTGCATGAAACTGGATGCACTCAGTAGGCGAGAGGCAGCAAACTCGTTCTGTGCTGAGGGCCAAATGACATCTTCAAATGGAATCCAAGGGCCAGTGTTACAAACATAACGACATGTTCTGTACTTGTTCCATGTGGAATGCTAATGGCTTTCCTTCTGCATCCCCATCCATATGTAAGTGAATGGTCACTCTACACCAAACACGTAAAAAGGAGTCATCTGCAAAATTAAACTGACTAAAATACTAGTCAGTTTTGCTTTTCCACTGTGTCAATTGCTATTGCTGGCAGCAGTCCACAATGACAATGGAATGGTAAATTGACGCGAGGGCCGAATAAATACATTGACTGGGCTGCATCCAGCCTGCAGGCCACATGTTTGTCATCCCTGCCATAGACTCATTTCACAGAGTGAACTTGAATGAAAATACTGAAGTCAAAGCCATTGAGCCATGAGAAAAGACGGTTCCTCACCGTTGTAACTGTTGTTCTTCGAGATGTGTTGCTCATATCCATTCCATGTAGGTGTGCGCGCGCCGCGTGCACGTTCGTCGGAAGACTTTTACCCTAGCAACACTCAGTGGGTTGGCTGGGCGACCCCTGGAGTGGCGCCACCATGGCCCCGGATATATACCCCGGCCGACCCACCCACTCCTCAGTTCCTTCTTGCCGACTACTCCGACTGTGGGGAAGGAGGGTGGGTTTGGAATGGATATGAGCAACACATCTCGAAGAACAACAGTTACAACGGTGAGTAACCGTCTTTTCTTCTTCGAGTGATTGCTCATATCCATTCCATGTAGGTGATTCCCAAGCCTGACCTAGGCGGTGGGGTCAGAGTGAGATGTGGCGGAATGTAAAACCGCCGAGCTGAAGGCTGCATCATCCCTAGATTGCTGGACCAGAGCGTAGTGCGAAGCAAACGTGTGGACCGATGACCAGGTCGCTGCATGGCATATCTCCTGGACCGGTACGTGTGCCAGGAAGGTGGCTGAAGAAGCCTGAGCCCTGGTAGAATGGACAGTGAGGTGGCCCGCTGGGACATGGGCCAAGTCATAGCATGTGCGGATGCAAGCTGTTAGCCAAGAGGAAATCCGTTGAGTGGAAATGGGAAGGCCTTTCATACAGTCCGCCACTGCCATGAAAAGCTGGAGGGACTTACGGAAGGGCTTTGTGCGGTCAATATAAAACGCAAGCACCCTGCAGACATCTAAGGAGTGTAACCACTGCTCCCGTGGAAATGAATGAGGTTTAGGGAAGAAAACGGGAAGGAAGATGTCCTGATTGGTATGGAAGGTTGAAACCACCTTAGGGAGAAAGGCGGGGTGTGGCCGCAATTGAACTTTGTCCTTATGAAAGACAGTGTAAGGGGGGTCTACGGTGAGTGCTCGGAGCTCGGAGACCCTCCTGGCTGAAGTAATAGCCACCAGAAAAACTGTCTTCCATGAAAGATATAGGAGACAGCAAGTGGTCAGCGGCTCAAAGGGCGGACCCATAAGCTTGTTCAGTACTAGGTTAAGGTCCCAGGTGGGGGCGGGACGATGAACCTGAGGGTAGAGGCGGTCCAGCCCCTTGCGGAACCTAGCAACCACCAGGTGAGAAAACACCGAGAGCCCACCTTCACCGGGATGGAAGGCGGATACGGCCGCCAAGTGGACCTTCAGGGAAGATAAGGCAAGGCCCTGCTGCTTGAGGTGCCAGAGGTAGTCTAGAATGACCGGAACGGGGACCCTCGAGGGCGTAAGATCCTGTGACATACACCAGGCTGAGAAATGCTTCCACTTGGCCAAATATGTGGACCGAGTGGAAGGTTTCCTACTACTGAGCAGAACATGCTGCACGGGGGTGGAACAGCGCAGCTCCGAAGCGTCTAGCCATGCAGGAGCCACGCGGTGAGGTGGAGAGTCGGAAGGTCCGGATGGCGGAGACCACCGTGCTCCTGGGTTATAAGGTCCGGGCAGAGGGGGAGGGTGATTGGGGAGGATACGGAGAGGCTGAGCAGCGTGGTGTACCAGGGCTGCCTGGGCCACGCTGGAGCAATCAAGATTAGATGCGCCCTGTCCTGCCGGAGCTTCAACAGAACTTTGTGAACTAGTGGAAACGGGGTGAATGCATAGAGCAGCTGGTGTTTCCACTGAATGAGAAATGCGTCCGAGATCGATCCCGGTGAGTGCCCCCAGAACGAGCAGAACGCTTGGCACTTCCTGTTCGCACAAGTCGCGAATAGGTCCACTCGGGGAAAGCCCCACTTGCGGAAGATCGCGTGGATAATGTCCGGTCTTATGGACCACTCGTGGCACAGGAAGGATCGGCTCAGGCAATCCGCGAGTGTTCCGAACTCCCGGGAGAAAGGATGCCACCAGGTCGATTGCATGCCTCGAGGCAAAGAGGGGAGGATCGGGTCCCTCCCTGCTTGTTTATGTAATACATGGCCGTCGTGTTGTCTGTAAACACGGAGACACAACGGCCGGACAGAAGCTTGTGAAAGGCGTGGCATGCCAGGCGAACCGCTCTGAGCTCCCGCACATTTATATGGAGGGAGAGTTCCTCCGATAACCACAGGCCTTGGGTGAGCAGGCGACCGAGGTGGGCTCCCCAGCCGAGGGATGACACATCTGTCGTCAGAGACAGGGTGGGCTGCAGTGGGTGGAACGGTAACCCCGCACACACCACGGAGGGATTCAGCCACCAGTCGAGGGAGCGCAGAGTACTCGGCGGAATGGTGACTAACGTGTCCATCACGTCCCTGCCCGGACGGTACACCGAATGGAGCCAAGTTTGAAGCGGGCAGAGGCGGAGCCTGGCGAATTTGGTGACGTATGTACATGCCGCCATTTGGCCTAGGAGACCGAGGCAAGTGCGGACCGAGGTCGTGGGAAAGGCCTGCAGACTGCGGATGATCGTGGACATGGTGAGGAATCTCGGCTGAGGCAGACAGGCCTTGGCTAGAGTGGAATCCAAGGTAGCTCCTATAAAGTTCAGCCTCTGCATGGGGACCAGGGTGGATTTGTCCAAGTTGAGCAGTAGGCCGAGATGTGTAAACAGGTCCTTTGCCACTTGTACATGTACCCTGACTTGCTCCTCGGAGGCTCCCTTGATGAGCCAGTCGTCCAGGTATGGGTACACATGGAGCCCTTGGTGACGGAGGTGGGCGGCGATCACCACCATACATTTCGTGAATACTCGAGGCGCCGTGGAGAGGCCGAAGGGAAGGACCGCAAATTGGAAATGCCGATGGCCGGCTACAAAGTGGAGGTATCTCCTGTGCGGAGGAAAAATGGCTATGTGAAAATAAGCGTCCTTCATGTCAAGGGCAGCATACCAGTCTCCGGGATCCAAGGACGGGATAATGGTCCCTAGGGAGACCATCCGGAACTTTAACTTTATCAGGAATTTGTTGAGGCCGCGTAGGTCTAGGATAGGCCTGAGACCCCCTTTTGACTTGGGGATCAGGAAGTATTGGGAGTAAAACCCTTTGCTCCATTCCTCCCTTGGCACCTCCTCTATCGCTCCGATGGTGAGAAGCGTCTGGACCTCTTGTAAGAGGAATTGCTCGTGAGAGGGGTCCCTGAAGAGGGACTGGGAGGGAGGGCAGTAAGGCGGGGTTTAAGCAAACTGGAGGTGGTATCCGTGCTTCACAGTGCGCAAGACCCAGATGTCCGAGGTCAGGTGGGACCACACAGGGAAAAAATAAGAAAGGCGGTTGGAGAAGGGAGAGAAAGGATCCTGAACGGGAAGTGGTATGCTGTCCCAGGGCGCGCCTTCAAAAGGACGACTTCGGGTCCGGTTGCGGTTTGGAGGAGCTGCGGTTTTGGTTGGACTGAGGGCCTGAATAGCGCCTGCGGCCTCCGCGGCCTCGGCGTCTGCCGAAATCCTGTCTCTGCCTAGGGACAGAGTACGGACGGAAGGGCTGGGGATGGTAGGTGCACCGCTGGGTCACTGGGGTATGCATGCCCAGGTTACGCATAGTGACCCTACTGTCCTTCAAATTCTGGAGTCTGGTGTCAGTCTTCTCCGAGAATAAACTCTTGCCCTCGAAGGGCAAGTCCTGAATAGTATACTGAAGTTCGGGCGGAAGGTTGGAAGCCTGCAGCCAGGAGATGCGCCTCATGGTAACACCGGCCGCCAAGGTTCTGGCTGCGGAGTCCACCATGTCTAGGGAAGCCTGCAAAGAGGTCTTGGCCAACTTTTTCCCTTCCTCGAGGAAGGCTTTGAACTCCTGGCGGGAATCTGGGGGAAGCAACTCCCGGAATTTAGCCATCTCCGCCCAGGTGTTATAATCGTAGCGACTCAGCAGAGCGTGCTGATTCGCTACGTGCAGCTGCAAGGCACCCGCCGAATATACCTTGCGGCCCAGAAGGTCCATCCGCCTGGCCTCCTTGGATTTCGGAGCGGGGGCTTGCTGTCCATGGCGCTCCTTATCATTGACGGACTGGACCACGAGGGAGGAAGGAGGAGGATGCATATACAGGTACTCGTATCCTCGGGATGGCACCATATATTTACACTCGACTCCTTTTGCTGTCGGCGGAATAGAGGCCGGTGATTGCCACAGTGTGTCAGCCTTGGCCTGAATTGTTTTAATAAATGGCAGAGCCACTCTGGCACGTGCGTCAGCCGCAAGGATGCTGACGACAGGATCCTCGACCTCTGGGACCTCCTCCACCTGTAGGTTTATGTTAAGGGCAATTCTCCTGAGGAGGTCCTGGTGTGCCGTAAGGTCTATTGGGGGCGGGCTCGAGGACGATGGGCCAGCCACTGCCTCATCCGGCAAAGAGGACGATGAGACGCCGGGGGCAAGGGCATCCTGTATCTGCTCTTGAGCTTGCTGGGGCTCCTGCTCAAGCTGCGCCGGTGAGGTGGATCTTTGAGCTAACTGGTCGTCCGTGTCAGCTGGTGGAGGATGACTAACCATGGCCTCAGGAGCCCGATGCTCGGAAGAGGCGGCCCGCGAGGGAACCAGAGGAGCACCTTGGGCCTGATGGTATGCCCATGGTGTCCAAAAGGGCCACTGCTGAGCACCATGCACTTGGGAATGGACTTCCTGAAACAGGCCCTCCGGCACATCCGCTTCATGGTCCTGGGAGTAGTAACTTCCCGCCTGGGACGAAGCCGACGGATGCCTGGAAGGCCACGGAGGAGCAGAGAGGCCTTGGGCCGATGTCCCCACCGATCTGGTGCTCTTCCGCACGGGGGACCGGTGCCTCAAAGAACTCCGGTGCCGAGAACGAGACCGGGACCTACGACCGGCCCGGTGCCGGGAGGTCAACCAGGACCTGGAGTAGCGGCGTCGGGAGCAGCTCCTGGGTGAGCGGTGCCGTGAGCGGTGCCGGGACCGTGAGCGGTGCCGTGGATAGTAGGACGGCGACCGGGATGAAGAACGGTGCCGCGAGTCTGACCGGCGCCGCGCCGTGGAGCGGTGCCGGGACTGCGAACGGCGCGAAGAGTGGGAACAGCGCCAGGACCTGAACGTCTGCGGGACCGCGATCGAGAGCGGTGCCGGTCAGAAG
This sequence comes from Mauremys mutica, assembly GCF_020497125.1. Lineage (NCBI taxonomy): Eukaryota > Metazoa > Chordata > Testudines > Geoemydidae > Mauremys > Mauremys mutica. The sequence goes on along the minus strand of NC_059078.1, from coordinate 115,548,209 downwards.
CGCTGACAGAAGCTGGTCGGATTAGGGCCGGCTTCCCAATTGACTGAATCACCCGCACCGGCGGTGCCGGGGGTGGTGGCGGTGCCGTGTCTGACAGCGCGGTCAGGTCCTTAGCCACTTCGCATACCTCTGGCGTGGATGGTATGATCAGCTCAACCACGGCGGGTGCCAGGGAGACAGGTGCCGGGCTTGACGGCCCTTGGCGGACCGGAGTCGACGGCGTCGGCTTAGCAGGTGCCGCGGCGGGAGCGGGCACCGGGCGGTGCAACGGAGCTGAGCCCTCGTGCCGCGCTTCAGGCGGTGCCGGAGCGGCAGGGGTCTTAGCCTTCTTTGCTCTGGGAGAGAGCGAGCGCCTCTGGCTTGACTTGGGAGCCGGGGATGTCCGGTGCCGGGAAGGATTGGACGCACTGGTGTGGCCCGGTGCCGAAGAGGAACTTCTCGAGTCCGATGGAGGTGCACTCGGTGCCGAGGATGGAGGGGTAAGAGCCGCCTCCATAAGGAGCTGTTTAAGCTTAATGTCCCGCTCCTTTTTACTGCGAGGCTTAAACGACTTGCAAATCGAGCACTTAGTAGATAAGTGCGACTCGCCGAGGCACTTCAAACAGGAGTCGTGCGGCTCTCCTGTGGGCATCGGCCGATGGCAAGCCGAGCACGGCTTGAATCCCGGGGAGCCGGGCATGTGCACCGGTCCCGGTGCGGGGAGGGCCTAAGCCCCGAACCCGACTAAACATACTAAATACTAACTTAACAACTAAGAATTAAGTACACTTATCTAAACTTAACTAAATCTACAACTATATACAGAAAAGAACGAGAACTGTGAGAATGCTAGGGAGGTGGAGGTCAGCTAAGCCGCACTCCACTGTTCCAACGACCGACACGGGCAGAAAGAAGGAACTGAGGAGTGGGTGGGTCGGCTGGGGTATATATCCGGGGCCATGGTGGCGCCACTCCAGGGGGCGCCCAGCTGACCCACTGAGTGTTGCTAGGGTAAAAGTCTTCCGACGAACGTGCACGCGGCGCGCGCACACCTACATGGAATGGATATGAGCAATCACGCGAAGAAGAAATATAAATTTTATTAAGTATGGCTCTGATGGAGCAGCTGAGCGGAAGTATGTTGGGAAAAAGAACAATGCCATGAACTTCTAAATGTTATTCTGTTGGGAAAGAACAGGTGGAGTGAATCTGAGGTTGAACTAATGAGTGACACAGAGTGAGAGAGAACAAGAGATTAGTGGGAAAGGATCCAGAAAACAGTACTTTTAAGCGCTCTTTTCTTCCAAGAGTATGAGAGAGAAGAAGAGAGAAGATGCAGAAATCATTAAGGGGAGGGAATTTAGTTTGCTTTACTTGTCCTGAATTTACCTTTATTCCGTGAAGTCAATACAAGTAGTTGCTTGAATAAGTCATAAAGATTTGGCCCAAGGCATTTAGCCTTTGTAAAGTCCAGATTAAGTAACAATGCTGTCCATCCTTCAAACAACAAAAACCTGCACAATCCCCCCAAAAATCAATTTTGAGGAGTTTATGAAACCTTGAAAGGGCTTTTGTGGCCTGGTAATAAGATGGAGTTTTACTGAACCTGTCATTTAAGTGGGTTTAGTGCTTCCAACAATGTCAGAGAACAAAAGGAACACAAAGACAGGAAGACTGACTCAAAGTATTACCATTAAGTGCCATACCCTTCCCCCCACACTCCTCAAACCTTCAGAGTGTCTGAGAAGGGAAGATTAAGCTTCTGGATCCTCCATTTCAGTGCTTTTTTCCTCCATAGGCTTTAATCGAGCCTGCACTGTTTATTAATTCACAGAACAATTCTTTTAAGTGAGCTTGTTCACCCAATATTTTTTCCAAGCTCACAGTTGCCAGCTACAATCATCAGAAATGCTGTGCTTTAAATATTATCTGGCCAGTTAACTACAAAAGTTGCTGTGTTCTTCAGTGATCTTATACATGATAGACTAGACCCCATTAATATGCATCAGCTGGTTTTGAATTTCAACAGGATATGGGATAAATATACTGAAACACTGCACCAGACTTCAGAAATATGGAGTCGTACAAATCAGTAGAAAATATAAAACTACTGATATTTACTTTGACGGAGAAATTAAAAAATGTGAAAAAATCCTAGCCACTTATAAAGGTATGTATCTTAAAAACATATTATTTTAGCTGCACTATTTTTAGCTAGTATAGACAATACATTAATATATAGGCTAAAAAGTATGTTTTAGACAGACTGAGTCTACCTCTACCATTCTAGTGTTTATTATCTGAAAGGTGGACTGATAGAGCCCCCTAGCGTCTACTGGAAGTAATTCTTGCTCCTACAATAAAACAATACATGAAAAGGAATAATGCAAACAGCGATAGTAAGCAAACAAAAACTTGCTGTAAAGCAATTAAACATACAAGAGGAACAATATAGATGATGACAGGTTAAATATTGACACATATGTAAATGAAACTTACAGGCAAGGGAATCAACGTATTTATCTCAGATACAGAGAACATTTGAGCAGTTATAGTTGGGTATCTCCTAAACTGCAAATTTGAGACTTTATTCCTAATGTCCACAGATAGTTTGGTCTCTTGAAGTACCTATTGACTACCTAGCTATTTTAAAATAATCATGATGCAAACACAAATGAAAATCTGCCTACTTTACTGTTAGTAATAAAGGGTTATTCGTAAAGCAAATATGGGATATCAAAGCTAACAAGGATCAAAACCACTTTTTTGTACATTTTAAGAAGGTACAATGTTAAAATATGTTAAGAGCTAAAATGGAAATGATTATCTAACAATAATGGACAAGGTCCTCGGCTGGTGCAAATCAGCGTGGCTCACTTGAGGATTACCTGTTCTGTTCATTCCCTCTGAAGCACTTGGCATTGACCACTGTCGGAAGACAGGATACTAGACTAGATGGACCTTTGGTCTGAGCCAGTATGACTGTTCTTATGTTCTGTGGTCTTTGACTCAGCAGCTTTACTGTTTTGGAATCAATGGAGCTTTGCAAATATACACCATTTCTGCCTTTGCTTCAGGATGGCTAGTTCATTCATATGAAGAATATCAATTTGTACAGCTTCCTGGGTAACTCTGTAATCACTTCCGGGCAAAGAAACTAAAAAAAAAAAAGTTTGCACTGAAATTTTTTTAAAGTCATGAAAATATTTATGTCAGTATTAAGCTTTCTTAAAGACTTTCATCTTACAAAACCTAAATGTTGGGCCCAAATTATGTGCCAGTGACCCTTTAATTAAAATATGTACATTGTTTCTATTTGTTAATTTTATACCGCAGAAAGAGCCTTCTCATATACAAACAAGATCAAATTTCTGTTCCCTATTTCTGATTAATCATTTAAATTTAGTTAGTTACCAATGGAATGAGAGAACCAGGGTCTGATTTTCAGTACACCAACTTATATCATTGGGAACATCTCTGAAAAACAGTCCCCTGTTTTCTCCCCTAAATTATTGGGCATTAATATAATAATTTGTTTTCTCAGCCATCACTTCTGGAAGACTTGCATTCCTTCTGACGACACAAGACCTGACTGGCCCCATCTACACTACAGAAATGGATTTTAAACATGGTGGGCCAAATTTAGAGGTGAGTCTAAGTCTAGAATGAGTCAAAATTGATTTACGTTACATCTTCCATCCTCCCTGCCAATATGTATGTTACACAGCTAAGGCCTTCTCTACATTACAAAGTTTCCTCTGGTTTAGCCATATCAGTATAGTTAAACCAGCGAAACTCTCCTAGTGTGGATGCATAAAAATAACCATATAAAAATAACTGCATCCACACTAGGGCTTATGCTAGAATAACTAACTTGGTTTAAAAAAAAAAGTCAAATTGCACCTCTAACCACCACAGCTGTAGTGGTGTAACTTTTAAGTGTAGATCAAGCCTGAGACTCCCTCTTTTCTTAAAGTAGTTTTATACCAAATTACCACCATGCAATACACACCTACACTTTCCCATACATATAATCTCTGAATTTCACCCAGTGAATCTAACTGAATGTAAGAGAGTTTGTAATTTACACACTCAGTAGTCAAAATAAAGGAGCACAGAAATAAGCAACTGATTGGAGCATTTAAGAAAGCATAAGTTAAAATAGGCACCCTCTTTAATTTAAACTTACACCTTCTTTTGACTCCTGTTAGTGTAAGTTACACCAACTGAGATTTCTTTACACAGGGGTAATGGCTTTAAATCTAGTCTAATAAGGGAGTCTGGGTCTACCTTTATACCACATGACCCATCGTCTCTGATTCTGAACAATTGTTTAATATACAGCTAACACACTTGTACTAACAGACTACAAGCTCTTCAGGGTAGGGACTGTGTATTTTTTGGTGTTTGTAGAGCACCTAGCACAACAGGGCCCTGATCCTGACTGGGGCCTCTGGGCACTACTATATATGAATGTTAAATAAGAATAATAATCAAGGTTCACAAACACATTACCAAGCCTTGAAAATTAATTTTCTGTCTCTTCCAAACTGGGACCCCACATGTATTTTTTTTAAACACCATGTTTCAGAACACAGCAAGTTCTGTAGCGTAAACAGGGCCAACTGGGCTGCATTGTTTATAGTTGCATAAAGGTTAGGAATCTACTAGCCCCAAGTGAGAAAGAACAGGAAGTCTCTAGTAAGTTGTAACATTGCTGAATTTCAGACAATAACTGTGATCATGAAGAAAGCACAATAAACTATGGCTGATGAGACAAAAGGAAACAAACAAATACCAAGATAAAATATAGATTTTCATATTAAATGTAAAGCTGCAGCAAAGTACTCACCACTCTGAAGTACAGGCATCTCCAAAAAGCAACAGAGAATGCTGTGGCACCTTTAGGACTAAGGGCTGGTCTACACTGGGGGGGGGGGGAAATCGATCTAAGATATGCAACTTCAGCTACGTGAATAGCGTAGCTGAAGTCGAAGTACCTTAGATCGAATTACTTACCATCCTCACGGCGCGGGATCGACGTCCGCGGCTCCCCATGTCGACTCCGCTACCGCCGTTCGCGTTGGTGGAGTTCCGGAGTCGACAGGAGCGCGTTCGGGGAAAGATATATCGCGTCTAGATGAGACGCGATATATCGATCCCCGAGAAATCGATTGCTACCCGCCGATACGGCCGGTAGTGAAGACGTACCCTAACAGATGTATTGGAGCATAAGCTTTCATGGGTGAATACCCACTTTGTCAGGCCTCTCCAAGTTTGACTTGGCTAAATATCTGATTGGTCACCATTCGTAACAAGATGGAGCAAGCCTTAATAAAAAAAAAAAAAAAAGTCAAATCTTGATACTTAGCACTTGATCCTTAGCAAGCAGGAGGGCCCACAAAGCTGCTAAAATATAAAGTAATTTGAACAATATCTCTTTCTGAACATGGTTATTTTGTAATCTGTGTAATCTTGGGCAAGATAGGTCAGACTGACAGAAGCAAAGTAAGGGGTATTATCAAGCACCAAAACACCACATTTAAGTAGTTTTTTTCTTCCTCAAAAAGTGCCTAAGGGAAAAAAAAAAACCAGACAGGAACAGTCAGGCTTGAGCCTCTAAACAGACAACCAAAATGTCTTATACAAAACTCTGTCTTAGCTTCCGTTGTTCAAAAGGAGCTTTTCAAAATACAGTATCGGAGCAGTTTGCCTTTTTCTACTGGACTCCTTGCATTTAAATCTCCATGGATTAGGTTCCCCCTTTGTAAACTGGAGATATTACTGCTTTCTTTCTCCTATTCTTTGTCTATCTTGCTCATTTCAATTGTAAACTGTTTGAGGCAGTTAATTTCTCTTACTAAAGTTCATGCACAGTGCCTAACACAGGAAGGCCATAATATTACTTTAATATTAAAAATAATAATAATAAATGCTTTATAAGGAAGAAACACTGATAGAGTTATTCTTCATCTTAGGTATCCTATGAAATGACATACAAGGCTCTCTCAAGTATCAATAGGATGCAGGTTCCAGCATCTTTTGGTTGCTATTAATTGAAAGGAAGGAATCAGTAGGAGGTAAGACACTATTGAGGGAAATGTTCCATTGTGGTGGGAATGTGTTTGAAGACCTGGGATGCAGGAAGAAAAAAAGAAAGAAAAGTGTGTCAAATGTGTCTATTAGAGTGCACTATCACAGCCATATCTGAAAGTGAACACGTACCATACTTTTTTGGTGGAATGTGTAACAAAGCCTACAATGTTAAACTTATAAGCTCAAGATTCCCCAAGTATTTTCATTCTAATTCTATTATATTTCTATATTAATTCAATTCTTTCCATTTCCAGATGCTTAAACTTTTTCAAACTTTTACTTTTGGGGCTGAAATTTGGCATATTTGTGCTCGGTCTGAAGCCATTTTTTAAAAAGTGTGACCAAAAATGGTTCAGCCATTTTCAAGTTGGAAAAACTGTAGCATTCTTTTCTTTTATATATATATCACTACAGTGTCTCAGGAGGAGATTGTAGAAACTTCAAATCTCAGAGGGACAATCTCCAAGTAGCATATGTGTCCTTCCGTGGTACATGAACATCAGTTTCAATTTCAGAGAGTGAAAAGGGATTTAAAAAAAATCAGTATTTTGTGCATGCACAGTTAGTTTCGGTTGATAAACTAAAGCTCTCCCAACGTTATGTTAGCACTATATACATTAAGTTGAGTGAAATTTTCAACAGACAACATCAACATTCTAGTGAAGCTGTGCACAGACATAAGAAAGTTGACTAAACTTTGTCTTTAATGTGTAGGTGCATGTGGAATATGATCTGTAAGCAGGATTCCAATGAAAAAGACTTTTCCTATGGGGGCATATATCACCCAGAATGCAGCTTCCTATTTCTTTCTAGTCAATGGTTGCACAAGATAGGAATTTATGTGCAATACCCTTCTCAACCTCAACAACAGTGACACTGACAGCAATGCTACAACAATGATTTGCCATTCCATTTACCCTTGTCAAAACATCTGCAAAGGGTATTTAGTTTATTAATTACAGATTTTATAATTTTTCTTAAAATATTTATCAGGAACATGCTTTTTGTGCAACTGTGATAATTTTCTATAGTTGTGCATCTCTATCAAAATATTGTCATCGACTGATATTTTGAATAAATTTACAATTTGTACAAAACAACTCAGTAAGAATAATTAATATTGAAAATAAATGTCAAAATGATCCAATTGCCACTATATCAATGAATATTGTTTCACACATAAATGTGCTTTGTGGCAATGGTTCAAAACTCTTTTTATTCTACAGTAAGCAGATTGAATGAAATAAAAAATGATGTGCCAAATCGCAAAAGGATTTAAATGGCACAAATTTCAAGCTATTGATTACTAAATGTCCTTACAGACATCAAACAATACTTTTTCAGACAGCTGTAATAGCCCACTACAATACAGACAGCATTATACTAGTGAAAAGTTGAAACTGTGACTGTTTGAAAGGTTAATGGTCATTTTAATTTACTGAGAGGGTTTTTTAAAAATCAAAATAAAACTAACTGTTCAATCCTTATACTCTGCAGAGGGGGGCAGTTATAACTCTTCTACAGAGGAAGAGTCTCTGCCTTTTAGACAGAGCAAGGAACTTCCACCTGGGATGTACCTGTTATGTGAATGTCACAGTTGACGGATGTTTACTAACAAAATCTGAACAAATCACAGGCAGATAAAAGGCTCACTCAAGTATCTTCTACTTCTTTGGAATTAGTCCTAACTAACCATTTTAATTTATGACTGTCAGAATTAAATCCTAATGTAGAGAGCAATAGACCTCAAAAGAGGTCAATAATAGAAAATCAGACATTCGCCTCTAGGATGCAAGTCTGAATCCAGCTCAAGTTTTTGGTAGCCAAAAGGTTTTCCATTTGATGGCTGTTTGGTTATGTCTTTGAAAAAGTGTTGGTAATCTCAGTCTAGGACCCACCGCAAGACAAGATCACTGGCATTAACTGACAATCTTGGTGGTTTTAGCACAGAGGCCAAGGATTGGTCTGTCACAGAGACTTGCCACAACCCATCTCATAGTTGGTGCTTCTAAATGAAGGTTGTGGCATGTCTGTAGAGCAGTATGTAGAAACCTGTGCTGTCATTGTTTTTCCTGTACCTATTCTGTGGACTGAGGAGTCTCAGCACAGCAACTTTCAAGAGCACTGAATTCCACAAAGTTTGGAAAATGGAAGTCGGATGACAGGTTCACATCTAATATAAATGGTTTCTAGTTACTTCTTCTAAAATATGACACTTTGTAGCTTAGTTGAAGTTTGAACAAATACAACCTACAGCCTTGTTTCATAGAAAAACTGTTTTAAATCTAAGGACTAAAGAACATGAAAGAGAGGAAACAAAATATAGAAATAAGTGGGCTCCTTATTGCAAATGGTTATATGCGGGCAAAACCCATAGCTATCAATAGGAGTTGTGTGTGGAATGGCTACAAAATCTGGCTGGGCTATATTAATCATAATACTGCACATCTATAAGTATTATTAGTCAACAGAAAAAAAGTGGGTTTTTCATGCTTTATTTGAACTATGCACTCTGATCACAAACCAGAAAAATAGCAATTTAACATACCATAGATATATAGTGGAGTAGAGCAGAACTGAATATTGTTCAAGAAAAACATGAAGATTCTCTTTATAGGGCTCTTAAGTAAGGTACTTTGTACTATAGTCAAGTGTGGCTTTACTTCCTAATGTTACCGTCTAGCTGAGAGCCAATAACAGCCTGACAGGGATAAGGAAAAGATTGCTTTATTCTGAAGAAGAAAGGAGAGTTCTGTACTCAGGTACAAAGAATTCTGCTGCATACAAATTTCACAAAACTTTTTATACACTTTCAGACAAAGACCATGCCGTGTTAACACTTCATTGGTAGTTGCCAGACCCCGTGAAACCATTATCTGGTCAGTGCAAACTGGCTTGGAGCAAGATTTCTCTGCTTTGAGGCAGAAGAGAAAGGCTAGTTCAAAAGTTCAGGTTACTGTGTACGTGAGGCTTCTGCTTCCCCCTACTGGCTGCTTATAAGCTATTAAGGGGGAGGCCCCCAGTAACTTTCACACTAATGAAATTCTTCAAACTCGGGGGAGTGGACAGTAGAACAATAATTGTAACTCCTGAAAGTTAAAAAAAAAAGTCAAAGTATTTTATTTTTACCTTCTCTCTCTTCCTTGGGTGGCTTCACTTCTTGGCTGCAAAGCTATGACACCTAAGGAACTGGTACTGTGTGATAGGAAGTGGGATCTGGCAGTTTTGAATAAGGCGATAAGCATCAGATGGAAGGGATTTGCTGCCTAGCACCTTCTCTTTCATGAAGAGGATCCAGACTTTGGTGAGGCCAGGGACCAAAGAGCAGTGGAGCAGGAGCTCAGCGAGACTAGTGAAGGGAAACTACTCAACTAGGAGGTTGTGTGGGAAGCTCCATGTATCCAAAGGGGCAGAAGGAAGGGGAAGGAGGGAACTGAGCTAGAAACAATTAACTGGAAAAACACTAATTCTGTTCCTTTCCTTCCCAGCCTTCTAACAACTACCTCATTGGCTGCCTGGTGCACTTCCAGCCCTGCTGTTTTCTTTCCCTACCTAGGTCCTGTTGAGCTTCTGCTCCCCACTCAAAAACTTCTCTGCTCAGCAACTTTCCCTCTGCATCAGAATGCTTTTTTAGGAGCCTTCCCTCCAATCCTTTCTCCTCTCCACCTCCACCTCCACCATACAAATAAAGTAGAACCTCAAAGTTACGAACACCAGAATTACAAACTGACTGGTCAATCACAGATATTATTTGGAACCGCAAGCACGCCATCAGACACAGAGGTGGCTCCAGGCACTAGCGCACCAAGCGCGTGCCTGGGGCAGCAAGCCGTGGGAGGCGGCCTGTTGGTCGCCGTGAGGGTGGCAGTCAGGTTGCCTTCGGCGGCTTGCCTGCGGGAGGTCCGCCGGTCCCGTGGCTTCGGCGGTAATTCAGCAGCAGGTACGCCAAAGGCGCAGGACCAGCGGACTTCCCGCAGGCGCGCCACCAAAAGCCGCCTGCCTGCCATGCTTGGGGCGGCAAAATACATAGAAAGCAACAAAGAGTCCTGTGGCACCTTAAAGACTAACAGATGTATTGGCGCATAAGCTTTCATGGGTGAATACCCACTTCATCAGATGCATGTAATAGAAATTTCCAGAGGCAGGTATAAATATGTAGGCAAGAATCAATCTGGAGATAACGAGGTTAGTTCAATCAGGGAGGATGAGGCCCTCTTCTAGCATGTTTAAGGTGCCACAGGACTCTTTTTGTTGCTTTTTACAGATCCAGACTAACACGGCTACCCCTCTGATAGAAAATACATAGAACCGCCCCTGATCAGGCAGCAACAGAGACAAAAAAAAGCAAATATTGAACTGTACTGTGTTAAACGTAAACTACTAAACACAATGAAGGAAAAATTTAAAAAAAGATTTGACAAGGTAAGGAAACTGTTTCTGCTTGTTTCATTTAAATTAAGATGGTTAAAAGCAGAATTTTTCTTCTGCATAGTAAAGTTTCAAAGCTGTATTAAGTCAATGTTCAGTTGTAAATTTTTGAAAGAACAACCATAACGTTTTGTTCAGTGTTACATACATTTCACAGTTACGACGAAGAACCTAACTCTGAGGTTCTACTGTAGGGGTGCTCTGCCAGCAACTACCTGGCCTGAACCATTCTCAACAATCATCCTCCCTGCAGTAGCTCACCCGTCACACCAGAGTCTGGATCTCATTTCCATACTAGGGGGCATCTGGCAGCAGATTCCCTGCAACTGTTACTGATTGCATTGCTCTGTGGGTGCCAGATGCCAGTTGATGGCAAACAAGCCTGCAGTCAGGTAGTGGAGTCACCTAGGGAAAGAGACAGAGAAAATTAGTAATTTTTCACCTTATGTTTTCAAATTAAAAAAAAAACAAAAAAACTATTATCCTGCTGCCCAGACACATTCAAAGTTTGAAAAGTTTCACTAGAGTTACGAGAACTAACCACACGTTAATCAAGAAATGTATATTCAGACTAATGAGCTTTTGGTACTGAATTGATTTCCTGCAAAGAACTAATAAACACACATTAATGTGAAATGGAAAAACATGCCAAAACTCTGAAAGACAAATCAGTCTCCTGAACACTAAACAGGCACTCTGTGCCTAATTTTTTATAGTTCATCGCTTAAAAAACTATTATACACCTTTATCTATAGGGCAAAAACTCACCCTGTGTTACTTCAGTCTTTGGAGTTACACCAAGAATGAATCTGGCTTATAGTGAGTAAAGTTCAGTATATTTCAGATACAAAAGTGAAATACAAATATAAAATCAACTGCTGAGTGACATGTACAAGAAGTTGTTCTCTTGCAGATGTGCATACATATCTATCATTCATATTTCCTACATAATAGAAGGAAAGACTGTAGCACTATATGTGTTGGACATATGAGTAAAAGCATAAGTGGAACATTGTTGTATCTGTGCCCACAGATCATCTTGCATTCTGTAAACTGGTTGGTTACACAGAAAGGGAATCTTTTGTAACACTAGCAAGAAATTCAGGTTTTATTAGAGCGCTCACAAAACCAAACTAAATATATGTTCTTCACATTTAGCAGTACATAGACATGTTTTTTAAAAAGATTGTGATTTTAAGTGCTCTGAGTAGCACAGATCAATGATAACTCAGAAGAAAGGGAATGTAAAAATATGATTCAAACAAAACAACTCCTTAACTTGAATAAAAAGGGATTACTTACCAACAGTAACTCATGTTCTGTCTCAACAAAGCTTCGCTGTAGAATTAGCATTGGAACCTTCTTAAGCAGTAGTTGGCAGTTACAGTACATATAAAATCCCCTCAAGCCTTATGGTCCATAAACAAATGGCATAAATATCCCACCCCTGCCTGCCTCCCAAATCTACTTACAGCTGGGATCAGAAGTAGAGAGGAGGAAGGGAGGGTCATTGTGATACTGTGGAGACAATATATTCCGAAGCGGAATCCACTCTGACAGCTCTTTCTAGGGATTCTTTACAAGAGGATGAACCCCCTTCATCCTGGGATTTCGCATCATCCTTTGTAACCAAGAGTCTTGGCAGCCATACCACGTATGCCTGAAGTTACCCTTTTTAGGAGATCTCCCAGGGTATGTCTACACTACGGGATTATTCCGATTTTACAGAAACTGATTTTTGGAAACAGATTGTATAAAGTCGAGTGCACACGGCCACACTAAGCACATTAATTTGGCAGTGTGCATCCATGTACCGAGGCTAGCATCGATTTCCGGAGCGTTGCACTGTGGGTAGCTATCCCATAGTTCCCGCAGTCTCCCCCGCCCATTGGAATTCTGGGTTGAGATCCCAATGCATGATGGGGCAAAAACAGTGTCGTGGGTGATTCTGGGTAAATGTTGCTTTCCTCCCTCCGTGAAAGTAACGGCAGACAATCATTTTGCGCCCTTTTCCCTGGATTTCCCAGGCAGACGCCATAGCACGGCAACCATGGAGCCCGTTCAGCCTTTTTTCACTGTCACCATATGTCTACTGCAGCGCTACACAGCAGGATCCCCTTGCCTTTTGCAAGTTAGCAAAGACGGTTACCAGCTCTACTGTACCATCTGCAGCTTTGCAAGTTGACAATGATGGTTACCAGTCATACTGTACCATCTGCTGCTGTCATGGATGCTCCTGGCAGGCCTCGGTGAGGTCGGTCGGGGGCGCATGGACAAAAATGGGAATGACTCCCCAGGTCATTCTCTTCTTTAAGTTTGTCTAAGGGAGAGTCAGTCCTGCCTAGAATATCAGGCAAGCCTACTAAAGAACCAGAGAGACAAATGGCCGCTCTGGGTCAGAGCCCCAGACATCCCGCAGAAACGATGAGCTGCATGCCATTCTAGGGGGTGCCACTGCAACAACCCCACCTGTTGCTTCCCTCCTCCCCCACCCCTCCTGGGCTACCGTGGCAGTTATCCCCCCATTTGTGTGATGAAGTAATAAAGAATGCATGAATAAGAAACAACACTGACTTTATTGCCTCTGCAAGCAGAGATCAAAGTGGGGAGGGGAGGGCAGCCTCCAGCTACTATGATATTCCAGGCAGGAGTGAATCTCCATTAGACAAAGCTTAAAGAAGAGAATGATCTGGAGTCATTCCCTTTTTTGCCCAGGCACCCCCGGCCGACCTCACTGAGGCCAGCCAGGAGCACTCATGGGATGACGATGATGGATATCAGTCATACTGTACTGTCTGCCATCCGCAAGACAAGGGAAGGGAAGGGGATGCTGCTGTGTAGCGCTGCAGCATCGCATCTGCCAGCAGCATCCAGTAGACATACGGTGACATTGAAAAAAGGCGAGAAAGGATTTTTTTCCCTTTGCTTTCACCGGGGTGGGGTGGGGGGGTGACGACATATACCCTGAACCACCCGCGACAATGTTTTTGACCCTTCAGGCTTTGGGAGCTTAGCCAAGAATTCAAATGGTTTTTGGAGAGTGCGGGAACTGTGGGATAGCTACAGTCGTCAGTCGCCCCTCCCTCCGTGAGCGTCCATTTCATTCTTTGGCTTTCTGGTACGCTTGTCTCAGTTCCTTAAGTTTCAGCACTATGTTGAGTCCCTATTGTGGCCTCTGTCCATCATAGCCTTGGAGATTTTTTCAAATGTTTTATCATTTCATCTATTGGAACGGAGTTCTGATAGAACAGATTCATCTCCCCATACAGAGATCAGATTCAGTATCTCCTGTATGGTCCATGGTGGAGCTCTTTTTTGATTCTGGGACTGCATCCAGGGGAGGTACAGACAGTCCAGACATTATATTTGATCACATGCATAAATACCAAGAAGAATATATAACAGTGATTCGGGTCAGTTCCTGGGGAAGGGGAAGCTTCTTGTGCACTAAGGCTGGAATTACCTTGAAGAGCAATGGTATAATTCTGCAAAGATTGTCCCAACCAAACTCTTTGTAACCTGGCATGCTCAGCCTAATCAAGCCATGTCTCTAATTAGACTAATTAGGTTGGCTTACAGCCGTGTCTACACTGCGCTGTGTTGATGGGAGACGCTCTTCTGCCGACTTACCTTATGCTTCTCGGGAAGGTGGAGTACAGAAGTTGGCGGGAAAGCGTTCTGCCATTGACTTAGCTTATTTTCACCAGACCTGCTAAATCAACACCGCTGCATCTATTGCAGCAGTGCATATTTATCCGTAAGTATCGACAAGCCCTGAGGCTTGCAAATTGCAAGTGGCTCTTTAATGTGTCTCCTGAGATTCTTTGCAGCACATGACATTAAAACACTGTGATTTAATTATTAACCAATCAGAATGCTTTTACTATGTTATTAACCCAATTGTAGTTGATAAAATAATAATACTTGGTCAGTCATTTTGCTGTGAGAATAATTCATATATATATAGAAAATGAAACATTTAATTCACACTACTGTGGCTCTTCTGGGTAATGTTGATTACTAATTTGGCTCCTGAACCACTGAGGTCTGAGTGTCACTGTGCTAGGCACAGAATTAGACAATGTCACAGCAGATTTTGCTGTTACAAGAGAGCACATTAACCAAATATGTCAACAGAGAGAATCACAACCTCCTTGGCTAAGTTGAGGTAAATTAGATACACTTTCTACACTTTTCTTTTGGGGTAGGAGTCAAAAAACCAAGAGCTGGGCAAAACCCAATATGTTTTTAACGGCTGTAAAATGGATTTTATAAAAGCTGAAGAATCTGAGTCACTTGGTAATAAGATCAGGTATCATTAAATGTGTTACTGGAATTCCTCAACAGTTGCAGCTCTCGTGTGCTGCATTTCCTCTGAATGAATTGTCTTTCTGCTGAGCATATCCACTTGAACATTAATTTTTTTCCAGTTAGTAACATACTGGTAGATTTAGAAAATGTCATTCTGAGCATCTTAGGATTCTTGATTTTTCTCTCTGGTTTCCTTCTTTCTCTCCCTCAATCTACTGCTGAAGTATTTAACCATCAATTAAGGTTTTCTGAGTTTTTACTGTTCTGCCAGTGCTTGATGAGCTACTTGATAGGTGACAATGTTTCAAAACTTTTCACCATCAGTTCTAAATTATAAACCACTACCTTAGATTCTCTGAAAGACTGGTGATGTTCAGTTGATTAAAGACTGAATTTGACTCCAAGCACGAACTATCAGATTTGAATGGTAAAAGTTTTGACCTACAGATTCTGGTGCTGCTTTTTTATTTGTATTATTGTATCACCTAGGAGCCCCAGCCATGGATCAAGATCCAATTGGGCTAGGCACTGTGCAAACACAACAAAATGGAACAATTCTTGGCACAAACATAATCTAAGTACAAGACAAGAGGTGACAACAGATGGATACAGACTGATAGGGGAGTACAGGAAAACAATGAGACAATATCGGTCAGCATAATAGGCCCTGGCTGCTTCTGTGTTTGAACTTTTCCATGACATTTTCAAAATTCTGTAAGTGAGCAGTCAAAATGGACACATTGTTTGACTAAATGTATGCCAACAAACTTGAGCTTTGTGGGAAGGACTCGTCATGCTGCCTGGAATAGTCAAGAGCTTTGAGAGTCACCTAATTTAGATTGTGATGATGGGTCAGTTGGAAGATGCCATTGTAAAGGTTTTGCACTTAAAGCAGAGGTTCTCAGACAATTTAATCAGGACTCAGAGTGCTGTAATTTTGAAGGAAAATGGAGTATATGTTATACTGAATAATCTTTGAGAATTTCCAGGTAAATTAATTGGTTTTATATATACTCTCAACCTTAACTCCATTTTAACATAGGTTTTGTCTGGAAGTTTTACTAAATGTAATGAAGGTCAGTTAGAACTTTCTATGTTTTCTGGATTAAGAAATGAGGGAGACATTGTCCAAAATGCAGTGGAATCAGAGGTAGTAAGGATATCCCCACTAATCTGTTTTCCATGTAGCCACACATGGCTTCAAACAATGGCAGATCCTCTAACCTCAGGAAATGAGAGTAATTGGATTAAATAAAGCTCTCTGAACACTTTGGAAATACATTTATTTTTACTGACAGTTTCAAGGCACATCAGTGTGGTAACATACAGATAAGGCCTTCATAAGAAAAAAATTGTATTTAAAACAGATGAGAAAAAATATAGCCTATAATACATTTGGTAATATAGCTATTCATGTGTGCTGCAGAACAATGCTGAGAAGGGGGTCTGAAAGCTTCTTGACATTTATCAAGATCTAATATACCAAGATTGTGGGTTCCTGGTTTGTGGCAGGACAGATATGAGAGTCCTTGCTAACACGATTATACGTTCTAGATAAGAGATGCTTTGAGTTTGGTCATCAGGACTGTTTAAGGTGCAGGATGGTCCCAGGAAGTTTTGGGTCCTGACGATGACCAAAACTCTTTAAACAGAGTAAAACTTGCCCACATACTGTTTCTGAAGAATTCTTTAATCACCTCTAGCTCAGCACCATGCCACCTCACAAAAGTAGGATATTATTGCACAGGGAGAATACTGGGAGGGCTGAAGTGGCAAGCAGTAGTTATACTACCAGAGCATACTGAGCTACATGGTAGCCAGGGCCGGCTCCAGACCCCAGCGCGCCAAGCACGTGCTTGGGGCGGCATGCCGCGGGGGGCGCTCTGCCTGTCGCCGGGAGGGCGGCAGGCGGCTGTGCTGGACCTCCCACAGGCGTGCCTGCGGAGGGTCCGCTGGTCCCGCGGCTCCGGTGGACCTCCCGCAGGCGTGCCTGCGGAGGGTCCGCTGGTCCCGCGGCTCCGGTGGACCTCCCGCAGGCACGCCTGCGGAGGGTCCGCTGGTCCCGCGGCTCCGGTGGACCTCCCGCAGGCACGCCTGCGGAGGGTCCGCTGGTCCCGCGGCTCCGGTGGACCTCCCGCAGGCACGCCTGCGGAGGGGCCGCTGGTCCCGCGGCTCCGGTGGACCTCCCGCAGGCACGCCTGCGGAGGGTCCGCTGGTCCCGCGGCTCCGGTGGACCTCCCGCAGGCACGCCTGCGGAGGGTCCGCTGGTCCCGCGGCTCCGGTGGACCTCCCGCAGGCATGCCTGTGGATGCTCCACCGGAGCCGCGGGACCAGCGACCGCCAGCGCGCCCCCCACGGCGTGCCGCCGTGCTTGGGGTGGTGAAATTGCTAGAGCCGCCCCTGATGGTAGCTATTCTCCAAGCCCTCAACATGGTCATTTTAATTAAACTGATCAAGTTCTTGTAATAGATCTGAATCTTCTCCTAAGATTAGATAATTCTCAGTCCTTGGTTGGTCAGACAGTTGTGAGTTGTTCATCCCGTCTAAAAATATCTGTCTGTTCTACCAAGTGACGCCCAATGACTGAATAATGGTTTCTGTAATATAAGTAAAGGCTGTGGCTTAGTTGTGAGGAGCTGATCTAGTTGCTTTTGGACAGTATTAGTTTTTTGGCTACAAAGAAAGATTATCAGAGGTAATCAAATCTGTAGCAGTCCCAATTTTTACTCAAGATTTCATCTGTTCTAAGGATACTTGGTTCCTGGTCTGAATCCTATCGCAGATAGAACGCTGTTAATGCTTCCCATATAATATTCATTACTGTCTCAAATTTTACTTAAATCAAAACATTGGTGGATATATCCTGGAAGGTACTTTTGAAACTAGGTCTGCCAACAAATAAGCAGGGAATCTCTGCAGGCATTGCCCAGAGATTCCTACATCCATCTCAAACTAAGTAAAGAACACATGACAGTGCGTGTTCAGATATAGAAGCAACTCCTATTGGACCTGCCAAACTGCTAACTAATGATTTTGCCAGAATATAAATTCTACAAAGAATTGACAACAGTCAAGCTGGTGAGGTTATGCACTTTATTAACCTCCCTACCCAAAAAGCTCAGACAAAAAGTTCAGTCTCATCCAGGGGAGGTTCAGACAGTCCAGACATTATATTTGATCACATGCATAAATACCAAGAAGAATATATAACAGTGATTTGGGTCAGTTACTGGGGAAGGGGAAGCTTCTTGTGCACTAAGGCTGGAATTACCTTGAAGAGCAATGGTATAATTTTGCACAGATTGTCCCAACCAAACTCTTTGTAATCTGGCATGCTCAGCCTACTCAAGCCATGTCTCTAATTAGACTACTCACGTAGGTAAAGTTAATCTTGTGCACATATGCAGGATTTGCCCTTTCGTCTTGAAAGGGACAACTTTTTTTTTTATTTGTACAGTTCTGGGAAACCCAATGGCATTTAATGCACAACAGTTGCCCTTAAATTTAAAATGCAGTCTTATTAATCATTTCATCAACCAGTTGCAAAAACAGTTATCATAGAAACGTGATTGACTAAAATAAAAGAATTTACATGATCGGATTAAAAAATCATTGACATAAAACTTCTATTAAAATAATATGTATACCAACTTTATAATACAGAGATAATAAATTTGAGGAATTCAAAACACAGACAGAGAGAATATGAAACTGTGTAATTTAACTTTCAGATAGAGAGAGGTATAATGATGATTTCACAAAAAAGCAATATATTTGCTTTGCTATTCATTACCATTCACTTTTCAGTTACTTTCTTTCAATAATCTTTAAAAAGATAAACCAGAAAAATTATTTACACACACTTCACACAAACAGAGTGGACATGCTGAAGCTTCTGAAAAGCAACAGTTGCGACAAAGTAAATAATTGTTTATGTATCCAGAACATTTTATAATTCCAGCTTATTCTCGCTGCGATATTTTGCTCAAAATGAATTTTTTTTATTGCTGTGCCTTCGCATTCAGCCCCAGATGGAGCATGCAAAAAGTTATTTGTGCCCATGCAAGCCTTTGAAAATTGCATCATACAAAAAGGAGTAATCCCTTAGAAGCATAGGTGGGATATATGTTTGGGTACAGCTTGCAGGCTCTCTTTTAATTGCAATCACAATTTTTTAAACAGATGGAATCACAGAAACAGTATCTCCATCAATAGACAGGGAGATTTTGATAGCATGATTGACCACTGCCAAATCTACTCTGAGTAAGGTCTTCCGCACCCAAAAAGGAGCCATATCAAAAGGGAAAGGGCACAGTTTATGTAGATCTCAGGATTATCCTGTTGTTTCCCAGATTAGCTTTTGCAATTAACGGATAGGAAAGGCCTTAACTAGCTTCCTCAGGAAGGCTAGATAAGTTTTCTAAGAGCTATTCAGATTCTTTTTAAGGGAGCTAGGGGGTAAAGAACAGCTCCTAGACAAATAACTCAGATCCTTTGTATTAAGCTTACGGGTACATACAGTCTCATCCCCTACTAGGTCTCCCATAGAGGAAAGGCATATTACTAAATTCAGAGGTTGACTCATCCATTGCCATTAAAAAACTTGCCTGTTTTACCTTAGTTGACCATTAAATGTTATCTTAGTTCTACAGTATTTGTGCTTTTCTATACTTATAGAAAGAAATATATTGAATGCTGTAAATACTGAAGTAAAATTTGTTACTTAAGAAGTTATAAATCAATTGGCAAGTTTTTACCGGGGAATATGGCATACTAGGCTATGAGATTAATTTGATGAAAGCCTTCAGCCCAGACACAAATATTATTATAAAAAAATAGGAAACTCTTGTTTTTTGCATTCAAGTTGTTTTCATCATGCCAACTAACTCATTTTGCTTTAATGGAAATTATGGGAAGGGTTTAAAAATTATCTAAATTAGTTCTGAATACCAATTCTGCTATGACTGTAAAAATTAAGTTGTTTTATTTATTTTCTTTAACCATCTAATATGTATCATATTGTTGGTAAATCTGCAGTATCAGAAAGAAGTTGGACTTTATGAACTATGATAAAACATTTGAAAATCTTCTGAAATACCTTAGAGCAGAGGTTCTCAAACTGTGGTCCGTGGACCACCAGTGGTCCGCAAGCTCAATTCAGGTGGTCTGTGGATAGTTCTCTCTAAGGTGCATGCATGGGTGGCTGCACATGAGAGAATGAAGGGCCACCCACCTAATTAGTGGAGCCACGCAGGCATGGCTCCATTAATTAGGTGCCTGGAACCTGGAGAAGATGCACATGTAAGGTGAGGTGGGGGGAAAAGGGGGTAGGTGGGAGGGAGCAGTGGGGTGAGAATAAGGACATGCAGGGCTGTGGCAGCCAGAGAAAGAGAAGACTTTCCCCAGCTCCAGGGCTGTGGCTGCCAGGGAGAGATGGCCTCCCTCCTAGCCTCAGGTCTGTGGCTGCTGTGGCGGGGAAGAGAGGGCACACCCATCACATAAGAAATTAAGACTACTGATATAAAAATATGAGTTGTGTGCTTTTATTTGTTGAATAAAAAAAGTGTATTATTAAGGGTTTTTTTATATAGTGCTTTTATCCAAAGCACTTTACAATAGTTAGCTAATGGTACAAACAACATTTGGAAAGATCATTAAGTGGTCTGCCGAGACCCTCAGCAATTTTCAAGTGGTCCACAAAAAAAAAGTTTTTGAACCACTGCCATAGAGAAGACAATGAAAGATACTGATCTAGTAATATTCTATAAAGGCTACTGTCAATTTAAATACTGAAAGCATAAAATGATCTTTATCTTGACGAATTAACTTTAAATACATATTTCAAGACCAACCAGGATTTATATATCATATAAAGTAAGGCGGGATTATATAACCAATAGATGCTGAAAAAGGAGCTAGGCTTCTGGGGAAAAAACAGGGTAACATGTAACAGACAGCTAAAGAAGGATCAAAGAAATGGAATGGTGTAATAAAGGATATGGAAAATATTTTAAAAGTTGCTCAATTTGAGTCATTAAACAAAATGAATATTTTCCTTAATTCTATTTTAATGCAAGCTTACATCTCGTAACAAAGGGGCCAATCCTGTCAAGTGCCGAGTATCCTTAACTCCCATTGATTTAAATGGGATTTAAGGGCTCTCAGTATCTTACAGGGTCAGAGCCCACAATAGCAGTATTTATTCTAATAAAAAACAAATCACAAAACAAGTGGTGTACCCACCTCTTTCTGACTACCATAAACTACAAAGAACTTAAGTTTCAATATTTACACTTCAGCTTTCTGGGTGCTTTCTTCTCTAGCCCCGAGGATAAGAACAGCCATACAGGGTCTCACCAATGGTCCATCTAGCCCCGTATCCTATCTCTGACAGCAGACAGTACCAGAACTTCAGGGGGAGTGTACAAAATAGGGTAATTCTTTAGAGATCCACCCCGTCTTCCCCTCCTGGCTACTGGCAGTCAGCGGTTTAGGCTGCCCCGAGTATGAGATTACATCCCTGTTATCTTGGATAACAGCCCTTGATAGACTTATCCTCCATGAATTTAATCTAGTTCTTTTTCAAAACCAGTTATACCTTTGGCCTTCACAACATCCCGTGGCTATGTGTTCTACATATTAATATTGTGTTGTGTGCAAGAAGTACTTTCTCTTGTTTGCATTAAACCTGCTGACTATTAATTTCACTGGGTAACCCCTGGTTTTTGTATTGTGGAAAAGGGTAAACACCATGTCTCTATCCACTTTTTCGATAACATTAATGATATCTTCCTTAACTGAGTCTTTTCTAAGATGAATAGTCCTCATCTTTTTAGTCTGTCTTTGTATGGTAATTGTTCCATACCCTTGCTCGTCTTTGTTGCCCTTCTATGAACTTTTTCCAGTTCTACTATATTTTTGAGGTAGAATAACCAGAACTGGACACAATATTCAAGGTCTGGGAACAGAATGGATTTATATAGTGGCATTATATTTTCTGGCCCTTTCTTAATAGTTCCTAACATTCTTCAGCCTTTTTGACTGCTGCTAAAGAAGTTGTCATGGATAGTTCTCTAAACTATCCCTGACGACTCCAAGATCTCTTTCTTAAGCAGTAACAGCTAATTAAGAACCCATCATTATAGCCATGTGTGTGCGAGGGTGGGTGTGGAATTTCATCTGCCATTTTGTCGCCCTTTCACGCAGTTTTGTGAGAGCCCGCTCTAACTCTTTGCAGTCAGCTTTGGATTTAACTATCTTAAATAATTTTATATCATCCACTTCACTGTTCACTCTCTTTCCCAGTATCAGAGGGGTAGCCGTGTTAGTCTGGATCTGTAAAAGCAGAAAGGAGTCCTGTGGCACCTTATAGACGAACAGACGTATTGGAGCATGAGCTTTCGTGGGTGAGTACATGCATCTGACGAAGTGGGTATTCACCTACGGAAGCTCATGCTCCAATACATCTGTTAGTCTGTAAGGTGCCACAGGACTCTTTGCTTCTCTTTCCCAGATCATTAATGAATATGTTGAACAGCACAAGTCCCAGTGCAGCTCCTTAGGGGATGTGGACCTACTCTCCATTGTGAAAATGGACAGCTGATAACTGCCTCAAACTACTGAGTCCTATCTACTAAGTACTAAAACCAAACTTTAGTCTTCCAGACTAACAACTAAACAAGTTTGCTGCAACACTAAGCCAAATTGTTTTTTGTTTTGCTAGTTTTTTTTACTACATGACAAATTAGTCATATTTTTCCTTCATTACATGTGTTACTATACTCATGCCAAAAATTTCAGAGCTCTGATAAATGTTTCAAAAGGAAGGCCTCAGTTGTCAAATATCCAAATTATTAGGAAGGTTAGATTTAAAAAGTTTTAAGGGAAAAGTCTAGCAAAGAAAACAGATGAACTACCTTTTAAATTAAAAAAGCATTGCAGACATGCAGTGTAAAGACCTTTTACAGAGCACAATTACCAATCAGCAAATAAAGCAGGTGCTGTATGGTTATGACTAAAAGACAATAGAGGCTTAGATTTAAAAAAAAATAATCTTCACTTTATAACCCCTAGGGATGGGATCCAATGAAGATTTTCCAGATGGAATTACACAAAATCTTGGATGTGAGACTCAAACAGAGATATCACAATGCTAATATTTCCTTTATGAGGGACATCTGTTGAAAAGTTGTTTACATTCCTACCAAAATGCAAAAGGCTATAACTAATCCTCCAGTGAAGCTAACGTTGTTTGGGGGTAAGAAGGTAACTTCCTAGTGCTATTATTTAATATTAACCTGCTTGCTTAAATTCAGAGATCTCCTGTAGATTTTTGTTTGTCTGCAATAACTAACAATTTATTAGATAGTGATGCCATTTTATTTACTTCAGTTTTGAAATACTGAACACTTTCAGTCTGGAAAAACAATGAGCCAAGTTCTTCACTGACACTTACATAAATCACTGAGATTACACAGGATATAAATCTGCACAATAACCTGGTCCAATTAATTCAAAGTAAAATTACAAAATGTTACCGGAAGTATAAATATTTTTCACTCTTAACAACCGCAGTAGCAATAGTTGAATTAACCAATCATTTGGACAAAACATTATTTTGCTGATTTGGCAGCACTATTTTAAACATTAAAAACAAACGTGGTTGTTGGGCATAAAGAGCATCCTGAAATTACCATTCACAGCCACAAGATGGAGTCTGATATGACTATTTATTTCCACAGAATTTACCATGGGCCCAATCCTGCTTCTATTCAAGAAAATGTGGGTGAGGGGAGTTGGGGGAAATAACTGACGTGAACGTAAGCAGAATCAGTCCTGTATTTGTATTTGACAGTAGTACTGGACTGGCAGTCCAATGAATTTGTTTGGAAGAAAAAGATTTTAAAATTGTACTTCTAACTTTTCTAAGACAAAACTAAATGAAGAACACCGGTATTAAAATAGGTCCAAAGGCAATAGTTAAAACTTGGGGGCAGATTCTCTGTCATGTTCTAGTCCTTTTCCCTGCTCAGACAACACAAAGGAAGCAGAATATACTCACACGGCCCCTGCTGGGGATCATCCAAGAGAAGGGGAACCTCCAATGCATTTAAAGCTGGAGCACTGACTCCTACTCATCCCACTTTGCAGCCCATAGTATAGGGGATGAAGAGGGCTATATGATTAGACCATGCTTTAATCTGTGCTGCAGCAGAAAATCATGGAGCCAATGCAGGGTGTTGGCTCTCATACTTACTTGTACACTGCTGTTGCCTTCAGTGCTGCAGACTATGTGGCTCTGGGAAGAAGGATAAAGGAGATTGAGGTGCAAGTGGTGTTCTCGTCCATCCTCCCTGTGGAAGGAAAAGGTCCAGGTAGAGGCCGTTGAATCGTGGAAGTCAACAAATGGCTACACAGGTGGTGTCGGAGAGAAGGCTTTGGATTCTTTGACTATGGGGTGCTGTTTCAAGAAGGATTGCTAGGCAGAGACGGGCTCCACCTAATGAAGAGAGGGAAGAGCATCTTCGCAAGCAGGCTGGCTAACCTAGTGAGGAGAGCTTTAAACTAGGTTCACGGGGGAAGGAGACCAAAGCCCTGAGGTAAGTGGGAAAGTGGGATACCGGGAGGAAGCACGAGCAGGAGAGCGCAAATTGGGAGGACTCCTGCCTCATACTGAGAAAGCAGGATGATTAGTGAGTTATCTTAAGTGCCTATACACAAATGCAAGAAACGAGCAGGGAGAACTGGAAGTTCTGGCACAGTCAAGGAATTATGATGTGATTGGAATAACAGAAACTTGGTGGGATAGTTCACATGACTGGAGTACTGTCATGGATGGATATAAACTGTTCAGGAAGGACAGGCAGGGCAGAAAAGGTGGGGGAGTTGCATTGTATGTAAGAGAGCAGTATGACTGCTCAGAGCTCCAGTATGAAATACAGAAAATCCTGAGAGTCTCTGGATTAAGTTTAGAACTGTGAGCAACAAGGGTGATGTAGTGGTGGGAGTCTGCTATAGACCACCAGACCAGGGGGATGAGGCGGACAAGGCTTTCTTCAGGCAACTAACAGAAGTTACTAGATCACAGCCCTGGTTCTCATGGGGGACTTAAACCACCCCGATATCTGCTGGGAGAGCAATACAGCAGTGCACAGGCAATCCAGGAAGTTTTTGGAAAGTAGGAGACAATTTCCTGGTGCAAGTGCTGGAGGAACCAACCAGGGGCAGAGCTTTTCCTGACCTGCTGCTCACAAACAGGGAAGAATTAGTAGGGGAAGCAAAAGTAGATGGGAACCTGGGAGGCAGTGACCATGAGATGGTCGAGTTCAGGATCCTGACACAAGGAAGAAAGGAGAGCAGCAGAATACAGACCCTGGACTTCAGAAAAGCAGATTTTGACTCCCTCAGGGAACTGATGGGCAGGATCCCCTGGGAGAATAACATGAGGGGGAAAGGAGTCCAGGAGAGCTGGCTGTATTTTAAAGAATCCTTATTGAGGGTGCAGGAACAAACCATCCCACTGTGTAGAAAGAATAGTAAATATGACAGGTGACCAGCTTGGCTTAACAGTGAAATCCTTGCTGATCTTAAACACAAAAAAGAAGCTTACAAGAAGTGGAAGATTGGACAAATGACCAGGGAGGAGTATAAAAATATTGCTCAGGCATGCAGGAGTGAAATCAGGAAGGCCAAATCACACTTGGAGTTGCAGCTAGCAAGGGATGTTAAGAGTAACAAGAAGGGTTTTCTACAAGTATGTGAGCAACAAGAAGAAGGGCAGGGAAAGTGTGGGGCCCTTACCGAATGGGGGAGGCAACCTAGTGACAGATGATGTGGAAAAAGCTATTGTACTCAATGCTTTTTTTGCCTCTGTCATCATGAACAAGGTCAGCTCCCAGACTACTGCACTGGGCAGCACAGTATGGGGAGGAGATGACCAGCCCTCTGTGGAGGAGAGGTGGTTCAGGACTATTTAGAAAAGCTGGATGAGCACAAGTCCGTGGGGCCAGATGCACTGCATTCAAGGGTGCTAAAGCAGTTGGCTGATGTGATTACAGAGCCATTGGTTATTATCTTTGAAAACTCGAGGCAATTGGGGGAGGTCCTGGATGACTGGAAAAAGACTAATATAGTGCCCATCTTTAAAAAAGGGAAAGAGGAGGATCCGGGGAACTACAGGCCAGTCAGCCTCACCTCAGTCCCTGGAAAAATCATGGAGCAGGTCCTCAAGGAATCAATTCTGAAGCACTTAGAGGAGAGGAAAGTGATCAGGAACAGCATGGATTCACCAAGGGCAAGTCATGCCTGACTAACCTAATTGCCTTCTATGATGAGATAACTCATCATAGATGAGGGGAAAGCAGTTGACATGCTATTCCTTGGACTTTAGCAAAGCTTTTGATACGGTCTCCCACAGTATTCTTGCCAGCAAGTTAATGAAGTATGGGCTGGATGAATGGACTATAAGGTGGATAGAAAGCTGGCTAGATCATCAGGCTCAGTGGGTAGTGATCAATGGCTCCATGTCTAGTTGGCAGCCAGTATCAAGCAGAGTGCCCCAAGGGTTGATCCTGGGGCCAGTTTTGTTCAATATCTTCATTAATGATCTGGAGGATGGTGTGGATTGCACCCTCGGCAAGTTTGCAGATGACACTAAACTGGGAGGAGTGGTAGATATGCTGGAGGGTAAGGATAGGATACAGAGGGACCTAGACAAATTAGAGGATTGGGCCAAAAGAAACCTGATGAGGTTCAACAAGGACAAGTGTAGAGTCCTGCACTTAGGATGGAAGAATCCCATTCACTGTTACAGACTAGGGACTGAATGGCTAGGAAGCAGTTCTGCAGAAAAGGACGTAGGGGTTACAGTGGACGAGAAGCTGGATATGAGTCAACAGTGTGTTCTTGTTGCCAAGAAGACTAACGGCATTTTGGGCTGTATAAGTAGGGGCACTGCCAGCAGATCAAGGGACGTGATCATTCCCCTCTATTCGACATTGGTGAGGCCTCATCTGGAGTACTGTGTCCAGTTTTGGGCCCCACACTACAAGAAGGATGTGGAAAAATTGGAAAGAGTCCAGCTGAGGGCAACAAAAATGATTAGGGTGCTGGAGCCATGACTTATGAGGAGCGGCTGAGGGAACTGGGATTGTTTAGTCTGCAGAAGAGAAGAATGAGGGGGGATTTGATAGCTGCTTTCAACTACCTGAAAGGGGGTTCCGAAGAGAATGGATCTAGACTGTTCTCATTGGTACGAGGAGACAGAACAAGGAGTAATGGTCTCAAGTTGCAGTGGGGGAGATTTAGGTTGGATATTAGGAAAAAAAATTCACTAGGAGGGTGGTGAAGCACTGGAATGGGTTACCTAAGGAGGTGGTGGAATCTCCTTCCTTAGAAAGAATAGGAGTACCTGTGGCACCTCAGAGACTAACAAATTTATTGTAGCATAAGCTTTCGTGGGCTATAGCTCACTTCATGGGATGCATGTAGTGGAAAATACAGAGGGAAGTTATATATATATATATACATACATACACACACACACACACACACACACAGGGAACATGAAACAATGGGTGTTACCATACACATTATAAGGAGAATGATCAGTTAAGGTGAGCTGTCAGCAGGAGAGAAAAATAACTGTTTGTAGTGGTAATGAAAATGGTCCATTTCCAGCACTTGACAAGGAGATATAAGAAACTGGGGGGGGGGGGGAAGATAAGCATGGGGAAATAGTTTTACTTTGTGTAATGGCCCATTGACCCAGGAAAAAAGCGAGAAAACATATAGATCTTCCTAGCTGAGGATTCCCTTATGGTAATTTACAATTAGACTCCTTTACACCACTCTAGCAACATAAAGGAGCCTTAAAACTTTTACACCTGTTTTATACTCCTTGGGGAATTCACTAAGAATGGGAACAATTAACTAACAACAATAGGAAAAACTATGCAGGCAGGCTGCTGCATTTTCTGCTCTGCCTGAGGGGACAGAGACTGCCTCACGCCTACCTCCAAACAACCCGAAACCCCACCCCTTCACGCAGGGCGCACCATGATCTTTTATGTATGCTCCTCACAGTCTTTCATATATTCATCCTCGCAGCATACCTATGAGAAGGGAAGTGCTATTATCCTCAGCGGGAGAAGGAGAATGGAGGCACAGAGAGGCTAAGTGACTTGCCCAAGGTCACACAGGAAGTCTGTGGTGCCACAGCTACTTCAGCCCAGGTTCCCCGAGTCCTAGTGTGTCCTAACTACTGGACCATCCTTCCTCACCGTTTTGTGATGTGTTGACTCCACTAACAGGAGTAAAAAAGTACTCAAAGTTTATCTTCATTAGTCAGGTAAGCTGATGAGGCAGTTGTCTCATTATTATACTGCCACGTTTCTAAATAGAAACACACCAAGATTTGAGCTTTTGAGGGGCTATTAGAAAAATATAGGATAAAAAATCATGTTGAAAAACAATCTTAGCTGAGTTGCTTTACAATTATGTGGAAAATATTTGCTTATATAACCTAGGGCCAAATCCTGCTCACCTTACTCACATACGGTCTCATTCTCTCCCCCTTACCGGTGATATGTATATTTCACTTTGTGTGTAGCCCACTGATCAATAGAATTACTTGCAAGATGAGGTACTCCTCAGTAGAAAAGTTGCAGAATAGTGCCTACGAGTTGCACCAGGGATTTCTCTATGATTAGTCACATTAGTAACGCAAGCAGAATTTGAGGCCATTGGGGCTTTTTGCACGAACAGATGCTGATTTCATAAATAAGGGCTGCAGAATCCAACCCTCAGTGACTGAGATGAGACTCTCTGCCATAGCACAATATAATTCAATCATTACTTAATTATTTAGTTCTAATAACCTGACTCCTGACTTAACTCATGCTGGTTTCCTTCCATCTTCTTGTTTTCATATCCACCAGTTCACGTTTCAAGTGGAAGAGGTGAACTGCATTATTGTAGACTAGAGAGATGGCTCAAATGCCTTGTAAACTGAAGCAGCAAACAATATCTGTGTTGTGGGGGCTGAACTGATCTATTTTGTGGACATTCTTGAGGTAAAAATATCTTATTTAGCCACCATTCAAGGCTGTGTGGAGCTGACCCACTGACATACAGTCCATGTGGTGGAGTTTACATCAGGAGTTTATTTTCTTTACAGACCCTAAAGCTTTTTCTCATGATGGGTCTAAGAAAATACCGATGGTGCCTTAGATTGGACTTGGCACAGTCAGAAAGCAGGGAATGCTGAATGCAGCAGTTGATAACCACATAAACGTGGCTGCCTTGCACAGGCCCCAATCCTACAAACAGATAAAATACAAGTATCAGAGGGTTAGCCATGTTAGTATGGATCTGTAAAAGCAGCAAAGAGTCCTGTAGCACCTTATAGACTAACAGACGTATTTGCTGCTTTTACAGATAAAATACAGACTTAGAGTAAAGTGCCTGAGAGTCCCATTAAAGTTAAGCATGTGGTTGCAAAATCTGGGTCACACAACTGCAGCCCTATGAAAGATGCGGTCAATTTACCCAACGAGCCCCTAGGTGGCAGTATTTCCTCACACAAATGAAGCTGTCAGGCCCACCACTGGGAGTGAGAGGTATGGAACATGACTCATTTTTTTAACTGTTTTTTTAACTGCTTTTAAATTACATGATGTTACTTCGTGTGCATATGAACAGAACTGGTGGAAAGGCTCAGACTGACATCCCTGTACAATAAAGACTTATTTTATCCTCAGGATGGGTAAAGCGCAAACTTCCCCACCAGGACTCACAGCCCTGACCTGAAGGATGGGGATGAGGCTTGGAGGAAGAGGGGCTCGGGGAGGGGAACCAGAGTCATTCTGCTGTCCCCGCACAGATTCTGGGAGTGGGGAGCAGGCTAAACAGTGCCTTAGAGACTATGGTAGTGTGCTTGTGCAGGGGAGGGTGAAGACATGGAAGCAATGGGGGGGTCACGATGTAGCATGAGTTGGGGGTAAATTGGTCATAACGAAGTCCATGATGGAGGAAGGCATACATCACCTCACAGGATTGGGCCTTGAGCATCTGGCCATTGCACTAGGCTTGTATCTCTAATTTACAGGTCCCTCATATATTCTAACATTTTCATACACTGCACATTTGTGGGACAGACATTTGCAGGGAACTGGGTCAGAAGATCTAGCTCCCAATGCAATCCTCTCTCTGGCACTCTCTGGGCCCAGCACAAACATATGTATGCTCTTTTTTCATTTTCATACATCAACAAAACGAACGTGGATACTGTCCTGCCAATGTCCATTTCATTGGCTGTAGTCTTGGAGCACATGCTGAGGGGGAAGCAGGGAGAAGGAAATGAGGCAGCAGAAGAATAACAGGTACCATAGGCTACTTCATCAGATGGGACTTGGCGCATTTTTTCAGCAAGAGGGCAGAACCTAACAAAGCACAGGAACTACTGCTATCCACAATACCGACCGCACACGATAGCATTAAGCCTACATAATCATATACAAAGAGGCCCTTGTTTTTCCACAGACCCCATATCACAGGCATACGTCTGACTTGCCAGCCAGAACACTACCCCCAATTTCTCCTGCTGAGCCATGTCTGGCTCTAGGAAGACTGGGTTGCAAAAGAGAGTGAAATTCTTAACTGTCCCTCACTTGGTCTATGCTAGGAAGATTGTGCTGCTCCTCCAGCTTCCTGGTGCACAAAGTGAGAGCTGACCAAACTTCTTGGAAGTGTCAAGTGTACACAAAGGCAGGAGGGAGGCAGTCACCAGTGGGTGGGACTCAGCACATTTCACTTTGCACAGGGCCCTACAAATCCCATGAAAGCTCTGCTTGGAATGTTAATTAACATTTGCAAAATATTTCAGGTAAAGTTATTGTGGGAGCAGTTAAAGATTTTTAAACATTAATAGCTCAGAATCTATATTTTTTTAATTAAAAAGTTCAATTTAACACAATTTCCTTCAATACTTCAGATTGTGACGTTTTCCAATAAAAAATTAAACCACATCCTCAAGCTACTAGACAATAAGGGGTTTTGCTGGTGCTATCTGCAGCACCAGACATCCCAAAGAGATACAACTAGGTGGATGACAATCATTCACTGCACACCTCCAACAAGATGAGGGTCAAGGCACACAACACCTTTTTAAAGGTGTAGCAATTGCCACTTCCCATTAGACATTATGCTCAATGCTGCTCTGTACAGGGATAATGCTGTAACTAGGTCTATGCGCAGCAGACAATAATATAACTACTTCTGGGGAGGTGGGACTAGAACCCTCCTGCTTCAGCTCCAAAAAGAATCCTCTACCATTAGAGCTAAAAGAGTGCTTCTTTAGCCAATAACAGGTCCCACAGGTTCTCTGTGGGCCGGGTGTTAGAGAGCAACCTCATTCATTCATACAGCAAAAGCAGTACACTAGAATTGCTTGAAAATTTTCATCTGTAGCCGGATCTATGGATTATGTAATTAATTATATTGATTACTTAAGAATTCCCAGTTATCACTCAGAGGTTTGGCAGGTTCTTGTCCCAAGATCAGCCCCAGTATTATTAAAATTACCATTCAGTTGGGAGCCCCAATGGGCACGGTAGCAACACTCATACTTTAGGAACCCCTCTGTATTTGTAATAGCTTATTAATACATTTAGCAAAGTCTCAAACACTCTAAACCAGTATGCATGGGCAATGGGTATCACAGGCCTGGGGAGGCTGAGCATCCCCAAACTGCCCTGTGTGGCCCCACCCGAGCTCCCTCCTCCTTCCTGCTGGCGCTCTGCGATTCTTCCCCCATGGCTGGACTGGGGCTGCATGGGGCTGGCCTGCAGCCCACGACTCCGAGTGCTCCAGGGCTGTGAGTGCTGTGGGCCATGCAATCCAACAGCCCAGCACTCTGGGGCTGGGAGTACTGGGGGCTGCACTGCCTGTCGAGTGCTCCAGGGCTGGGGATGCAGCAGCCGGGCTCTGGGCTCCAACAGACAGAGGGAGTGGGAGGCGTGGGGCCTTGGGCAAAAGGGGCAGGGTTGGGGTCAGGGCCGCCCAGAGGATTCCGGGGGCCCGGGGTCTTCGGCGGCGGGGGGCCCCGCTTCGGCGGTAAGTCGGCGGTGGGGGGTCCTTCCGTTCCGGAAACCGCCGCCAAAGTGCCCCAAAGACCCACGGCGGGGACCCCCCTCTGCTGAATTACCACCAAAGCGGGACCCGCCGCCGAAGTGCAGCCCCCACCGCGGGTCTTCGGGGCACTTCGGCGGCGGGTCCCGGAACGGAAGGACCCCCACCCCCGCCGCCGAATTACATCTGAAGACCCGGCTGCGGGTCCCACTTTGGCTGTAATTCGGCGGTGGGGGGGTCCTTCTATCCCGGAGAGGAAGGACCCCCCCGCCAGCGAAGACCAGGAGTGAAGAAACTCCAGGGGCCCGGGCCCTGCGAGAATTTTCCGGGGCCCCCGGAGCGAGTGAAGGACCCTGCTCCAGGGGCCCTGAAAAACTCTCGTGGGGGCCCCTGCTGGACCCGGGGCCTGGGGCAAATTGCCCCACTTGCCCCCCCCCTCTGGGTGGCCCTGGTTGGGGTGGAGGCTCACTGCCCATGCCAGTAAGGTAGATAGAGAATACAGAAAGTACACCTGAGCATCCATACACTCACACCATCCCTCGCAGAACAACCTGAAATGTAAGCCATCATCTTCCTCATCACCATCATTCACCAGTGGCCATCATCCTGGCACCTCCCAAGGGCTCTCTCTCTCTCTCTCCCCCTGCACACAGACTGGGATTCAACTTGTATAATATGTTATGCTGATGCCACTATGCCTAATGTATATTCAGTAGCGGTTTCTCCCCTCTTTCTTATTGGTGTTTCCTCACCCTACTAATGTTGGGGTGTCTTTCTCCTATATGTTAGGATACTAGTGATCTCAGCTTATTATCATATATGTCAGTTCGTTGCCATTGCACTCTTGTAGTCAGACATCTGCAGATGTTCCTATTCTAAAATATCCAAAAGCTGGTTTTAGCTCATATTCCTGTGGTTGCCTGGTGCCTCTCTGTACAAACTTCCCCTTTAAATACTATTCTCGGTTTCCCAAAACTCAGGGATGACTGTTGGGCTATTTATCTGTGCCAAAATTCATAGGCCTCAAGCCTTATGCTTACTGCTGAAGCCAATGTCTTACAGGATACAGGCCTGTAGGTTCTTTGCATTACTGCTAAATAAAACAAATGCTAAAGCTAGCTCTATGGGCTACACAGCTCTACTCTTTTTTTTTCAACCAAATGTGACTTTTTAATAAAATGGAAGCTTTTAGACAAAAATGTATATTTTAATCAAAATTTGCTTTACAGAGAGATCGAAGACAATCATAGAATTGTAGGACTGGAAAGGACCTCAAGAGCTCATCTAGTCCAGTCCCATGCAGTCATGGCAGGACTAAATATTATCTAGACCAGTGGTGGGCAACCTGAGGCCTGCAGGCAGCCCATCAGGGTAATATGACTGTGGGCCACGAGCCATTTTGCTGACGTTGACCGTCCACAGGCACCGCCCCCCGCAGCTCCCAGTGGCCGCAGTTCGCTGTTCCCGGCCAATGGGAGCTGCGGGAAGTGGTGGGCACAGAAGGAGATCCACATGAAGAGAGATTAAAGAGTTAGTACTGTTTAAAGAGATGAGTTAATAGAGGGAATAATAGGAGCATATAATATAATGAGAAAGGAAGTCATGCACTCCTATTTTTAGCCTCTCATATAAATACTGGAACAAGGGAACACTCAATTAAAAGGAAGTACATTTAAAACAGTTAAAAAGAAATAATTGGATTTAAAATACATAATTAACCAATGAAACGGTTATATTAATTTAGATGGGCTAATGATTTTAACATAACTGAGTCACTGTTCAACATTAAACAAGTGTAAAACAAAGTCCGATGCTTGGTATACAGAGACTTCAGACCTTTCACACTATGGCAAACACGCAATTAAAAATCCTTTAAAACTTTTACTAAAGATGCAGAAAAGAAGGAAAAACAATTAAAAGCGTTTGAAATGTGAAGTATTAAGTAAGGCTTTCATTTTAACAACATCCCTTGTTCTCTGTCCCTTTAGCTGCAGCAAGTTTTTAAAAGGAGAAATCCTGTTGTTTGGCAGTCTCTTAAATGATATTAAAGATGGTAATAAGTATTCTTTTGGGGAAAAGAGAAAAAGTTAGTTGAGATGGTCTGGAGATGTCATTGCTGCTGTTGTTAAAGTCCAATTTCAGAAGAGAACTTCCCTTGTTTGACAGTCTTTTAGATGGTATCAAAGATGGCAATAACTGTCATCCCAGATGGTGTTTTGGATTCAGATGGAGCTGATAGAGATGGTGACGTGATCTGGGTCCCTCTCTCTCTGGCCCATTTTAGCCAGAACATGTCTGAGGATCAGGATGAGGAAGGGCAGGGTCCCAGAAATGGTGGGGTGGCAGCCATGATGGTGAGGCTTGCTCCATAAAACCTCTTTTTTGAGGTCCCAAAAAAGGAGCAATGGGTGGAATAGCCCAGCCCCTTCTTATTTTGTCCACCAATTAGGCTTAATATCCAGCATACCGATTTTAACTCATTAATTTCCAGCTCTACATCTCCTATTTCAATACAGTTCTTGAATTATATCAGTAGACCTTTTTGTTTAAAAACTCATTCAGTTATTCTATCTACCTTTCGTACCTTTTCCCATCAGCATTTGTTGTTTTATGTTACTGTAACATCTTATGAACTTTTACATACGTTTTACAGTTGAGTTCATAATTTGGGTCAATTTGTAGGCCCAATACTCACAACATAACTCACGGTCAACAGGTATCAATGGGGCAGGGCCTTAGTACGATTTCATATGTGATTAGATGTTTATATAAATGAAAGTACATCCACAGATGCACAGGCTTGTATGAACATTTATACAAGATTAAACACTCATGGTTCAGGGCCTAAAAGAGTTGCTAAGTGCTGAAAACTAGGAAGTCAATGGAAACTGGTGATGTTCAGCGCTTGGCAGGATTGGGCCGTTAATGAATGAACTCTGGTAATGCAATTGAGGGATAATTATATAGGGAATACAGCCTGTAATCCTTTCCCCCCATCTGTTCACAAAAGGAATGATTATCTCAATGCTGATCAACAAGAAGCTTTATTGTTCCTTGGAGCAATATTACAGAATAACTTGGAAATTTGATATAATTCAGCATTAGAATAAAACCAGTGCTCTTTCTATGCAATTTATTTCTGAGCGGAAATTAATTCCATGAATGGCAGAATAAATAATAGAAATGATCACAATGCCCAATTTAGTCCTGTTATCATTCTAATGTCTAAATAGCTACTGCTGCAAGAACACTTTTCACAGTAACTTGTGAACAACAAAATTCTACTGTCTGAATGTGGTAAGTAATTTTGTTTCTCCTGAAATAAAATATAAATACTTAAAAACTAACTCAGCTTATGTGCACTCATCTTTTTTTATGGTTAGTAATGTCCTGATCAACATGGGCAGACCTCAGACCCCACTGACTTCATTTGGACTTTACATAAGCAGAAGACCCACATGCATGCAGATCAGATATCAAGATTGGGGACCAAAACTGGTTTATTTCATCACTATTCTCTGTTCTACTCTCTATCTAGGTACTTAAGTGACCCTTCATCACTGTAGAATCTAAGTGCCTCATAATGATTAAAGGTTTTTAGCCTCACTACACCTCTAGGAGGTAAGGAAGTATTATCCCCATTTTATAGGCAGGGAACTGAGGTACAGGGTAGATTAAACAATTTGCCCAATGTCATCCAAGAAGCCTGTGGCAGCTCAAAGAATTAAACTTAGGTCTCCAGAGTGCCTGTCCAGTGACTTAACCAGACCATCCTGTCTCACAGGTCTACTACATCCATAAATAATAGGAGAATGATTTGATCTCAGAAGCAAGCACTTCCGCCTCTCCTGATTTTTAAAGAGCATCTCTAAACAGGGATTAAGTACTGAACCAAGGTATCCTGACTCCAAATATTATAAGAGTTGAGATGAAAATAAAATAATACTTAATAGATGTTCTTGTTTCAAAAGAGGGATCCTTCTTCCCACGTCCCAAAGAAGGTTGCCCAGTGATGGGTCACTAGGTGGATACATTTCCTGGCAGAACTAAGGAAGAACACACAAAAAAACGTTTAAACACAGGACCTCTCCCACCATTTGCTCATAAGTGCTATCTCTAGTTAATATGGGTTTAAATTACCCCCTCTCATGTTGTTTTATCATTATTAGACCCCAATCTAGCAATGAGCTCTGTGAGGACAGACCCCTGTGAATTTGTGTTGAGTTCCACTTAAATTAATGGGTGCAGGGATTGGTTTGCACTGAGCTCATTGTAAGATCTAGGCCTTCATGCATCTCTAAAGAGAATTTTTCACCAATTTGCTCTAAATTATCTTGAGGCTGGGAATTGTTGTAGAACCAATTCAGTTGGATTTAATGGCCACTTTCCAGTAAATAGTGCTGCTGAATTCTATGAAATATTTGATGGTGTCAGAATTTCTACAAGGTAGGAAAAAATGTCCATTTTAATCTTCTTCAAAATTTTGAAGCAAAAGAAAGCTGTATTGTATTGTAGAGCTTGGAACAATTTTATGAGGTTGGGTCATTTCATGACATTTTTGCAAAATACATCAAGTCATAATTGTAAGACTTTGTAAGAAGGAATGTTTTCCATTTGTGATAAACATAGAACCAGACATTGATCAACTCACTGTGAAAATTCACAAATGAATGCATTATTAACAGTCTCTAATGTAGGGCATCATGGAAAATAAATTAGAGAAGAAATAATGACACTTGTTCACTAAGCAGTAGAACATGAAAGAGAAATTAGGAATAATGTACACCTTTCTCACATCTTTTTAAAGAGCAAAACACTCAGAAATTAATGCATTTGGGAAACGCAGAAGCTGGCCATTTCTTAAATCTGAAGGAACATCTTATTCTGAACACTAAACTGGGAGGTGATAGAAATCCTAACCTGAATCCAGATCTGGTCTTTCTTGCAGAGAGGATGGTCTCTTTAAAATGGGCCAAACCAAAACTCAAACACTTCCCAAACTTTGGGTTGCTCAAAATCTGTTATGTATATACAAACATTATTGCTTTAGACCCTGATGCTACAGTAAGATCTCCAGGCAAGGGTCTCCTGACTTCTGTGGAGCTCTGCATAGGTGCAGAGATATAGAGGCATGGATCTTGTTTGTACGATAGTGGTTTGCATAACCATAGCATGAATGCTGCTGCTTTCGCTCTCACACGTCAAAGCTTGTGTACATCTCCACTTGCAGGACAACAGTCTAAATTGTAAATTAATCTTGTTAAGATTCTTTACAGCTAATGTTTTTGAAGAGGAGATAGTAATACATTGTTTGCATACACAAAAAGATGCAACTTTTTACCACTTAAAAATCTTTATCCAGATGTGCAACCGAATTTATTTTGCTTTTGCATAGGCTGGAGGAAGAAAATATTTGTCAGAGTATCTGGAACACAGATAATGTGGGGGAATATAGAGATAGCCTTGACTGGAACTAATGGGCTCAAAAGGAAATACACAATTGCCGGTCATTTTCAAAATTTTGGGCAGGTGACCTCATTTTAAAAAAATCTGGCACAAAACTCTTCTTCCTTCAATGTCTTACTTAATGTTACCAGGATCTAATCCCTTCCTTACCAGACACCAACACCAACTGGCAAGATGTGAGGCCTGTAAATGGTGCTTCATTTCTATTTTCTAATCAATGCCCAGTTACTGGAGTATTGACCATTCTTTACTAACAGGCCCTATTCTACCCCTCACTGAAGTTTTGCCATTGACTTTAGTTAGGGCCCTAGCAAATTCCCGGCCAAGAAAAATGTGTCATGGACCATGAAATCTTGTCTCCTCCTGTGAAATCTAGTCTTGTGTGTGCTTTTACCCAATACTATACAGATTTCACATGGGAGACCAGCATTTCTCAAATTGAGGGTCCTGACCCAAAAGGGAGTTGTGGAGGTGTGTAAGACAAGGTTATTTTTGGGGGGTTGCAATATTGCCATCCTTACTTCTGTGCTGCCTTCAAAGCTAGGCGGCCACAGAGTGGTGGCTGTTGGCCAGGAGCCCAGCTCTGCGGGCAGTGCCCTACCAGCAGCAGCGCAGAAGTAATGGCGGCAATACCACACCATGCCACTTTCTTGTGCGCTGCTGCCTTCAAAATTGGGCGGCCAGAGCATGGCGGCTGCTGATTCAAGGCCTAGCTCTGCAGGCAGCAGCGCAGAAGTGAGGGTGGCAATACCCCATCCATCCTTACTTCTGCGCTGCTCCTGGCGACAGCTCTGCCTTCAGAGGTGGGCTCCCGACCAGCAGCTGCTGCTCTCCAGCTGTCCAGCTCTGAAGGCAGCACCGCCACCAGCAGCAGCGCAGAAGTAAGGGTAGCTGTACTGCAACCCCCCCTGCAATAACCTTGCGACCCCCCCCACAATTCCTTTTTGTGTCAGGCCCCCTACAATTACAACACTGTGACATTTCAGATTTAAATAGCTGAAATCATGAAATTTATCATTTTTAAAATACTATGACTGTGAATTTAACCAAAATGGATTGTGAATTTGGTAGGGCCCTAACTTTAGTGGAAGCAGTATCAGGTCCTAAATATGGAAATAGTCATTGAATAGACGTGGCAGCAGCTTGCTCCCAACTCCAACAAGGCAGTTTATGACTATATAAATAACACCATAGTTTGCACAGCACTTTAAAGAAATAAAATCACAGTCCCTACCAAGAGGAGTAAAAGGCCTGATCCTGCTTTTAATTAGGGCAATGGTAAAATGTTAATAGGTGTAAGTTAGATAACCACAAGATGATAAGAAAAGACAAGACAGGAAAGGGTGGAACAAGGATACTCTCATTGTATCATCATCACAAAGGTTCACACTCCCTCACACTAAATACATAATTAGGCACTTTATGGGTGGGTCCACACCCAAGGAGATGAGACATCTGAGGAAAGAGAGCAGGAACCAGTGTTAAAGAGGGAGTGATCTGAACAGAGATTACAAATCAACTGCACATGCTGGATTTAGAGTGGTAAGTGACTAAAAATAAGAAGGGTAGTGTGCTGTGTTTGATTGTTTCCATGTAGGGGCCAGGGGACAGTGAAATCCATTACTGCCAACCAAGGGATGTATCCGAGACAAGGACAGTAGAGTGACTCAGCCAACATGTGAGATGCAAACAAACCAGTTCTGAGGGCTACCCGTGGAAGCTCTGAAAGGAAGAGGTTGCCGTGTCTAAACAATGACATATCCCAACAAGTGATGAGACTCCTTTGGAGAGGGAATGTAACGTAACTGGGAGGGCGATGTTGTCCCAATTTGAAAGAAGACCAGAACAGCTATATCTGCAGGAAATGTAATCTGGATCCTTTCCAGAGTCAAATATATAGGGGCACAAGTAGAACTGGTTGGGAATTTTTTGATGAAACAGGTTTTCATCACAAAATAACCAATTTGTCAAAACCAAACCTTTTCATGGGAAAGGGTCACAGTCAACAAAACTTTCATCAGAAAGGTTTCTCAGGTCTAGGTCAAATTAAATTCTTCAGTCAAATTAAAGTGTGTGCCTCTGACCATCTGACTCCTGGTT
Organism: Mauremys mutica; assembly: GCF_020497125.1. NCBI lineage: Eukaryota > Metazoa > Chordata > Testudines > Geoemydidae > Mauremys > Mauremys mutica. The sequence continues at coordinate 115,508,702 of NC_059078.1, read as the reverse complement.
AGCACAATCACCTGGCACATGGGAGACAGAGGTTCAAATCCCTGCTCTAGGGCAAGGACTTGAACCCTGGTTTCCCACATCAGTGACTAAATCGCTGTGTTATATTCAGTCTTGCTTGTACTTTGTCCAATGACGAATTAATTATTTATACAAAGTGGAATAGCTCCAACAGGAGATACTGAGAAAGATCCACTGCCACCAGCCTAATCATTGGAGCACTTACCTTGGATGTGGGAGAGCCTTGTTTAAGTCCTGGCATTGTCTGATTTGGAGCATCATGCTACAAGCTATTCTGGGGTGGGTCTGTGTCTGTCTCTCTCTTTGTGAGAAATGTCAGAAGGTCTTAGTGTCATCCCAATGCAAAACAGGATGATATTTGAAATCTCAAAAAATGTTGCTGGATGGGAGAACCATTTCACGCTCAGCTCTAGCAATGAGTAATATTTGAAGTCAACTGAGGAAGCAAAGTTAGATAAAGCATGAAGTAAAGTACTGTCAGAGGCACCACATGGTTAAAGAATGGATGGGATTGTTATGGAAATACTAAATGGAACAATGTGGCAATTAGAAAAAATTCTATTATGCAATCACCTATGGAGACATTCAGGCTGGTTGCCAGCAAAAGGTATCCTGCATTTGAGGATGGCTAGTTGACAAGCAGACTGAGACTAGGACAGAGATTAACAGTAACCTAACTACTGACCAAGAAAGAAAGGAGAAAAAGAGCCACTAGAAAGAAAGAAGAGGCAAGAAATCCTAGTCACTGACTGTGCTACCTGTGGATTCTTCCACTAGTTTATAAACATCTCCCAAACTCTTCTATGGCCTATGCTATGCGGAGGTCAAGAATAGATTATCATAATGGTCCTTTTTGGCATTAAAAATTCATGAATCCCAGTGCAAGGAAGTGGTGGAATCCTCCTTACTTAGGACATTAAACTAGACTAGACAAAATGCTGAATGGAACAATCTTACATTGGCAAGATGAAAAATTGGATAACTGAATGGGTTTTTTTAATCACTACATTATCTGAGTCCATTCAACTGTGATCCATGCCCAAGCAAGTGGCTGTGGATTAATATCCCCTTTTCCTCCGTCCTTCATTACCATCATATTAATTGTGTTTGGTTCTTCAATCGGGCTATAACATTAACATTTTGAAATCCCAACCCCTGGTACATGGTCTCCAACAGTGAGCATATGCCTGTACACTTTGTACCCTCAACCCCCTCATCAAATACCTCAGAAAAACATTCCCTAGCAACTATTCTGGGTCACTGTTTCAATCCAGGGACTCCAACATAATTTAGGAGATCGGCAGATATTTGAAAGCCTCCCTTCTTACCTCCTTACAAAGTGATGTGTATGAACACTGTTCCCTGACCTAATTATTGCTTTTGCTCTGTCAGCTTTATTTAAATAACCATTCTGAGCCTTTATTTAAAATCAGTTGCCTCCTGGAGAATTTCCCCATACAACTCCTAGTGGGTAGACAGGAAGAGGAGATTAGCCAAGGTCAAGATGCTCCCTTCTCTGCTATATTTTGCATTGCAGTAATCCTAACAGCAATTAGGGATCACCATGCTAAGCACTGTACAAACACATGGGAGGAGTAAGCAGCATTTGGAGATGGGATGAAGTCCTCCACTTCCTGTACAGATTACTTCACTCTTCACGTCACCAGCAAACCATGCAATTCTCTATGCACCAGTTTTCAGTGTCTGGAAGAACCTGGGCAGCTAACTGGGATCCTTCTCTGCCATCTCCAACCTGAGCTACAGAGGGTGGATGTGCCTAGAGAAGAGGCTACTCTTGGATTCCTTTTAAGGAGTGGACCGGTGTGTTTCCAAGCAGTCATTTTCTAGAGGCGAACTGGGTGTTCACACAGGTAAGAGGGGACTTGTGGTATGCAGAGAACTTTGTACTGTCGGGTATTTCCATTATCAAGGGTTTTGTTTTGAGTTTGCAAAAACATTAACTGTAATCACCTGGCATGTTTTTATTTACCTCTTTCCTTCTAATGAATCTGATCCTTGGCCTTAAACTGAAGTATAAAAGACAACAGGTGAACACTTAGACATATTGTATCGATCTGGTGAATGCAGCACTTTAAAGAGACGTCTTTTCTGCTTTGGAGAATTTATAATATGATCTGTGCAGAAAACAGCACAACAGCTGCTGGCATAAGCCATTCCAGGACAGCAGCCAAAGGATGGAACAACAATATAGCAAGGGAAAGAGGTAGTTCCATGTCTCTTAGGTACTTATATGGCCCTCATTACCGCAGTATCAGATCACCTCACAATCTTTTATGCTTTTATCCTGACAACACTATTAAACCCATTATACAGATGAGAAAGAGAGACTAAGTGACTTGCCCAAGATCACACAGGACGTTTGTGGCAGAGCAGGGAATTAAATGGGTCTCCGGCAGGGGCACTACCCCTAAGACCTTCCTTCCTCTCCATTTTGCATGGCATTTAAGTAATAACTGCAGTGCAAGAGTGGATACCCCTGTTGCACTTCACTTAAGTAAATGATAGGCAAAACCGTGGGAGATATAAAAAGAGGTTTGAAAGACAAAAGGGAGAATGCTTAGAAGACTGCAGCTGGGAGGGTGTTTTAAGTTTGAGGCACAGTGTAAGAGGAGATAAAGGGATTTGGCTTGTGCAGTGTGAATAAAGGAAGAAATGATAGCAGAATTATAAACAGGGGCAGAATTGAGAAAGGTTCTGATGAAGTACGGAGATTAAAATGCATACTGGACTGGGTCAGCCTGCATATGCATTTGAGAGGGGTGTGATGTGAGAAAATTGGCAGGAGAGGATTTGTGATTTTTACTGCCACTTTTAAGGCAGCCTGCACAGGGATATTCACGGGCATTGCTATTCTCCAGTAGCTATTCCATCTGAACTGGAGGGGCGGTGGGACTGAAGTAGAAGGCCAAAGAAAGGAGCTTGCAATTGTTTATATCATATCCTTAGGCATACCCTCAGCTGGTATAAATTATTGTAGCTTCAAAGGCCATGTTGCTTAGCGGACATACACCAACTGAGGATTTTGTCCTGTGTATTAATCCTAAAGCATAATGAGCTAAATCTGTCATGAAGAAAGGGGTGGGAGCCACAGAGAGTCCCTGAAATAGAGGAGATTGGGAGGTCACATGGGGAGCTTGTAGGGGAATGGAAGAATGCAAGGAACATAAGAATGGCCACACTGGGTCAAACCAATGGGCCATCTAGTCCAGGATCTTTTCTTCTGACAGTGACCAATGACAAGAACAAGGCAATTATTGAATGATCCATTTCTGTCATCCAGTCCCAGCACCTGGCAGTCAGAGGTTTTGGAACACCCAGAGCATGAAGTTGCGTCCCTGACCATCTTGGTTAATAGCCATTGATGGACCTGTCCTCCATGAACTTATCTCATTCTTTTTTGAACCCAGTTGTACTTTTGGATTTCACAACATCCCCTGGCAACAACTTCCACAGTTTGACTGTGTGTTGTGTGAAGAAATACTTCCCTAGGTTTGTTTTAAACCTGTTGCCTATTGGGGGGACCTTTGGTTCTTTGGTGATGTGATGGGGTAAATAACACCAGGCGTCCCTGGTGTGAGCACAGCGCTCAGCCTACAGAAGAAACAAAGTGTGTGACCCTCTAATAAGTTTTGCATGTCACTGTCTCTTGTTCCCCTCCGGACTTTACCCAGCTCCTGGGAGATGATGGAAAAATCAGAAGCCTTCAGATTACAGCTGGTCAAAACAAGGTGTTTCCAAAATGAAAAATGCTCCCTGGACTCAGCAGCTGCTGAGTCAGTTTCCATGCTGCTATTCAGTGGTTGGCAGCAGATGAATCTTCTCAGTTTGTGTCATTTTCACTCAGCAGCTGACAGAGTTTCCAGGGTCTGCAGCTCTGGGGCAGCCTGGGTATCTCGACTGCCCAGGCCAGGGACCCCTGCTGGCTCCCTAGGCTTCCTGACTCTTGGGGAAACTGGTTCACCAGGCTGAGGAAGTTGGGCATCCGGGAGCCAGCTGACTTGGGACCCTGGAAGCCCCTAGAGGCCTGGCTCAAACCTGGGTTCTCAGGGCTTTCAGGCTCCCTGGCATGGAGTCAGGAGCTGAGCCTGGGGCTTCCAAACGCCTCCTGTGCAAAACCATGGTGGGGAGGAAGAGGATTTGAAGGGAGATTTGAAAGGCAAACTGAAGGATTGTTAGAAGAATGCAACTGGGAGGGTGCTAAATTTGTGGCACAGTATCAGAGGAGATAAAGGGAGTAGGCTTATGTAGTGCCTTGGGAGTGGGAATAGAGATGAAAGCAGAATCATAAGGAGTGGCAGAGCTCAAACGCTGTTTTGTCAGAAAATTTCCAAGATCTACTTGAGGCAGAATTTATTCCCTCAACAAGCTGGAGCTTGCATTCCTCACAGACACAAAATTCTCCAGGGAAGGTAATGGGAGTTTGGGGGCATGCATAGAATGCACGATCAGGCATTATGTAAGACATACGTTGGAATTTTTAACCTAGCAAAGACTGACATTGCAAAAAGCAGAAAAAATAAATAACCAGTGAACTAATAAGCAGCATCTGCTGTTGAGGAGACATCAAGAAAACAGCACTTTACACTAGTGCTTGGCTACATGAGTGCTTAGGTTGCAGCAAGCTGGGGTGTAAATCTACCCTGCACTAGTCTGCCACGCTCTAAGTGTCCATGTGGCCCTTCCTGCCATGACTAAGGTGACCAGATGTCCCAATTTTATAGGGACAGTGCCAATTCTGAGGTCTTTTTCTTATATAGGCTCCTATTACCCCCCACCCCCAGTCCCGATGTTTCACATGTGCTACCTGGTCACCCTAGCCATGCTCTAAATGTTCTGTAGTGTATTTTGATCTACCCTGCTTTGAAATAGGAGTAGATTAAAGCACACATTTAAGAACATGCTACCTTTACTTTTCAGGACATAAGTAACGAATGCATAGAAACTGATGCTAGATTGAGTGTTATATTGGTCGCTGGGAAAATACTGTTGATTTACACACTTTTTACAAGATGAATAAATCTAAATCAATTAGTATCCAAATAAAATGCGTTACCTGGACTTCATGTGTATATTTAATTTATTTTAGATGATTGGAATTTGGATTGCTGCACTGTATCTGCTGGACCCAACAGCAGGTGAGATACAATATTTATAAATAACTGCACCAAACATGTTGAATTCAGTCATGTTCAAATGAAATAAAAAATGAATATAAGTACAATGGAAATTCATTTTTCTCTGCCCTCAGTTTATTCTATGTGATTTATGATGCTGTTCACTTGGTGCCGAGAACTAGCAAAAGGCCTGTGCACCCTTTAAGTTCTATTATAAGAGCTCAAGCGAGGCACAGACCTCATGTTCACCTTTAGACCCTGGTTCTGCAAAGTCCTATGGACACACTTATTTTACACGTGAGCACTGTCTCCCAGGAGCAGCGCAGTAGAATGAGTGTTCAGTGTGATGGACAGTGTTTGAGATTAAAAGAAAAGTCAAAGGAAAGAAGTGCTCAGAATGTTGTGATAAATTCCTTCAGAACTCTTATGGGGGAGTGGGGCGGGGAAATCTCCATTCCTAGACATATACTGAGAGAGATGCCATACTTTAGAAACATGGACTATTCAAAGATTATAATCACTTGATATTGTATCAACTTTATAAATGTTGCATGTATCTTCATGGGATGGCTAGGTGGGGTGACTCAACAGGTGAGCTAAAAGGTGCATCCTGCAGGAGCTAAACTCAGCAGGGAGTAATTAATGCAATCCCCAATGCTGAAAAAATGCAAGTAACCAGACTTTTGAAGTTTTGGCCCTGGGAAAATAACATATGCTAGTTCGACCTGGTTCAAGAAGCCTAATACAAAGGACTTGAAACTGTATCAAGTGACAGCCCTGATCAGAGGGGCGGGTCACGCACAGTCAGTCCAAGAACTGACATGAGACTGCGACCACGAGAGACAGGTGCTGTGAAAGGGCCCCAAGTACTTTAGTTCTATCAGGGTCATTATGTGGAAGATGGGTGACAGCTGGTAAGTGAGGAATGCGTAGAAGCTGTTTGGTTTTTTTATGTTTTCTCTTAAATGCTTTGCTCTGAATAAACAGTAATGTGCTCCATGAGAGCTGGCTGCTCACCCTGGCATTGCACCTGAGAGAACAGGTGCTGATGGGAAGGCTGATGAGGTGTTCAGAGAGAACTGCAGGAGTCTGCAGGCTACTTCCCTGGTCCAGAGGGAGTAGATCCCAGGATCCCGATCTAATAAAGGTGACAGCTAGAGCCTGAGACCTAAGTGGGGTGCCCTCACAAAGACCAGGGAGGGTCAGAGATGCAGTTAACCTGGGAACCGTGACATATACACTTGCTGCTTCTGAGTCAGGAGCTGGCAGTAGCGACACCAACACACATTTTTTTAAAGTCTGTTTTGGGGTTTTTTTCCTTTTGTATGAGGATTCTACAACCCTAAGGAAAAAAAGTTGCCACAAGAGTATCCCGGTGTTTCATTGTGTTTGATGAGTCACTAACATCTATTCTCTATTACCTGCATTAGCTAACACAGACAGAAAGAATTTGGACTTCAAAATTAATCATAAAACCAAAGCCCAGTGTCTGCTTCTTTTAAAGTTGTTGCCGCTTCCAATGCACCATCTAACTGTAATGGATCCCAAAATACTAATGATTTGCTTTGTATGCTGCAGGCGAAAAAGTTTGCTATGGACGACTTGGCTGCTTTTCAGATAAACCACCATGGGCTGGAATACCAGGGAGATTTCTGGCAGGTTTACCCGACTCTCCAGAGAGTATGAACATCAGCTTCACCCTTTACACTAAAGAAACTAGAAATAATTCTCAAGTGAGAACCTACCTCTATTTTAATATTAAAAATTAATTACATCTCCCAACGTTCACTAGCTCCGTTGGAAGAGCATGTCACTCACCATGAGAAACTGAGTCAGGAAATAAAGAGTCAGGTTGTTGTTAGATGCAGTAACTAACAGAGGTTAAAGTCACTGGGGTAAAAACTGAAATATTTTCATGCACAAACTGAAAAATGAACCAAACAAATTAAACCTTTTTCTGGCATTTTTCCTGTGCAAGGAACTGGGAATGCTGCACACTACTGTTGTTTGTAACACATTTAATTCTCTGAGAAAAATCAGGAGACACGTTTTAATAATCAGTAGCATTTATGCAGTGCTCTAGGTGCTCAATCACCCCTGACAGATAGGAGAACTAGCATCATCATTTTACCGATGGGGAAACTGAGGTGGGGTGATATGCAAAAAACATGTAGAAAGTCCAGAGCAGAGCCAGGATTAGGCTCCTCACTCCCAATGCTGTGTTCATTCCTCCAGCCCATGCTGCCTTTTAAAGCCAACATAATTTTAAACTCAAATATGCAGCAAGTAAGGGAAGATGAGTGAAGAAGTGGAATTGAGGGGAACTGAATGGCTTGGGGAACCTGCAAGGGGGAAAGGAGCCTTTCATGTTTTAATACCTGTAGCCACTGCAGCTAAGTTCAGCTTCAAATGAAGATTATTTCTCTGTGGTGGCCTGTGTGAAGTCTGTGGTCTCAGTCCATTTCCCCAGAACACAGCTGCCTTCATGCAAACCACCACCCTAACTGGTGCCCTTGTTGGTAATTTCAGCAAAAGCCAAAAACTGAATGGGCATGGAGAGTGAACGGCCATCTCATCCCGGCCGAACAGGGGGAGGCAGTGGAGCAGCGTGAGTAAGCCAGCGCTATTGCTGCTGCCCCATGGACACTGCAGTACTAGTGCCATCCCACTGAGCCAGAACTATATCACTTTGGGGGTGGAAGTGAGACGTGCCCAGGAGATCGCATTTTCAAAAAAAACACTTAAGTCACTTAGAAAAATGACTTAGACACTTAAGAGCCTAAGTCCTGTTGACTTTCAGTGAGAGGTAGGAGCCTAAGACTCTTCTAAAAATGGAACTTAGGAGCTTCTAAACATATTGCCTTTTGTGTTATGCATGAACATAAAAAATGCAGCAAGCTGTGATGGTGTAAATGTGACAGCCGCCAACACAACAGGGATCCAACCGGGCACCTCAAAAGGTAAAGACAGGAGCTACCAAAGCCAGGTCTATGAGAGGGCACATGAGGACATGTAACATACACTCACCAGTGGGTTACACAAAACATTACTGCTATCCAATACATTAAATCAGGTAGCACATACCTTGTATTATTGCCCAGCAGCTCAACCTGCATTGAATACAAACGACTCAGAATAAGCTCATAGGGGCATCGCCCTGGAATGCTTCAGAGTCCCACTCTCTCCACGCACCCAGACCAGAGACCCAGCATTAGTTTAAAAAGTTGGACTGAGGGCTAGAGATCATTCTGGCAGCAGAAAAAAGGGCCATACTAAATGAACATACTAAATGTACAACAGGCCTCCACTACTGCCCCTAGCACAGAGCTGTACCTCAATGATTCCATCCCCTGTGACTTCCCAAAGCCACTCTTCAGTTGCACTGCAGCATTGGGGAGTCAGGAGTTAGGTCAGTAAGGGGGCAGGCAGGAGCTAGGAGGATTGGCTTTGGGGGATACTCAGTGAGGTGCTGCTCATTGTGATTAACTTATACTGGTTGGCTCCGTACAAAGAGCTCTTTGTACACAGAGAGGAGTAGTTTGGAACAGCAGGAACAGAACAGGAGCTATGCTGTGACTGGGGTTAGAGAGCTGTGGGGAGCCAATGAAACCCATGGGTTTCCAGGAGTGACGACAGCATCCTATATAAGGGACGATCTGGACCATATTTTGTTTTTATTTCCTAGCTAAGAAGAGTCGGAGGATGACAGAATAGTGGATGATGATTATTACTGTTGTTTTTGCTCAAAACAGGTGATCTCTGCGATACATTCCTCAACTATCAAAGACTCACATTTCTGCTCACATAGGAAAACACGCTTCATTGTTCATGGATTCATGAGCACCGGAAAACGTGGCTGGGTGGTAGAGATGTGCTTGGTATGAGAGAATATCCTACAATTTCTAACTTTAACTGCGGCCACATTCAATCGCTGTTTCTTAAACACCAGTATTAAGCTTGCATTTTGACAACCACTTGATGTTACTAATGGGCAAGAGGTGCTAACCCATATGTAACAACTTTAATAATCACCTCGCCCTTTTAATGAATGTGGGTGTGGGAGTGAATTGGACTGTACATTCCATATGGCTTTGACAGGAAATGAGAATCCTGGGTTGGGTTTAAGGTTGTGCATATGTTTTTGTAGTAGTCCAGCTTTGGAAGAAAAATCTATATTTCTTGTGGCGTCCACTCCTCCCTAGGTGGTTGGGGGAGGTAACAGGTAACAATACTAATACCTAGCTCTTATATAGTTCCTTTTATCCATAGATGTCAGTGTTTTACAAAGGCAGCCAGTGTCATTATCCCCATTTAACGGATGGGGAAAATGAGGCACACAGATATAAAATAACTTACCTATAGTCACCCAGCAGACTAGTGGCAGAGTCAGGAATAAAACCCTAGTCATCTGAGTTCCCAGCCAGTGCGCTATCAACTCACCTATGCCATCTCTCAGATGGAAGAGACTATCCCTCTGCCATTACCGCTCACAAGCCAGCCCTGAAAGTTTAGCCCCAGTCACACAGAATTATTATGGCTCCTTATGTCAATCAGTCTAACAGAGTAAATTCTACTTTGGACAAATGAATGGAAAGCAGTGATATGTGCATGTATATACAGAGAAAAGGAAACTCTTCTTCCCAAAGTAGGACTCCTACTCAGCAAACTAAAAAGAGGAAAGTCTGGGCCTCAACAAACACCGATCTGCAAAAGCAGAGAGAGCCTATGGCACAAGGCTCCAGGGGAAATCCATTTATACTCAGGATCAACCTAACCGTTGCGTAACCAGGAAGTAGATAATACCTTAGGCCCTGACATTATGAAGGCTTTCACGCCTGCTTAACTTTACACACTGCGAGTAGTGGGCCCACTCAGAGTGAGTAAAATGAAGCACATGTGGAAGTCTTTGTAGTATTGGGAATCTTGGCAAATTCACCAGAAGTTGGATTTTTATTCTAATGGAGATGGTGTTTAATTTTATTTTGATCTCATGCCAAGCCTACACTGTTCCAAGCATTCAGATATTGAAACTTAGGCAATGTCTGCACTACAGACCTTACAGCAGCGCAGCTGCACCACTATAAGGACATCTATGTAGCCACTCTGTGCTGAGAGGAGAGAGCTCTTTCCAGCCCACACAGCATGGTCCACATCAGCACTTTTGTGGTTGAAACTTACATCGGTCAGGGGTGTGTTTTTTTTCACACCCTGACCAACAAAAGTTTTACTGACACAAGTGCTAGTGTAGACATAGCTTTAACTTTTTTCCTCCTTGCGGTTTGGTTAACTGTGCTGAAGCTAACAGATGGTCTTGTTACTCACTACTCCTACACTACATTTAAAAGTTAAAAAAAATCTTTATCCAAAGGTTAGTTAGCTGTTGAGTAGAACCTTCTGAAAGAATAAAGCATGAGAAGGCTAGAATCTAATACCAATATGCTGTCTTAATAGAATCAGTAATACCAATATGCTGTCTTAATTTAGCACACAGTTCATATCTAGAACTCTCAGTTAAGGCAGGTCGAAAATTTACCATCAAAACTGTTTTTTAATGGAAAATTGGACTTTTGACAAAATGACTTTTTGTGAAAAACATCAGTTTTCTATGGGATATTTTGAGTTTTCAGAAAATAAAACTTTTCTGAATTAAAATGGTCAGTTTTCCAGTGAAAATTTGAAATTTTCTAGAGAAAAATATTTCCCAACCGGCTCTACTCGCAATTACTTGAATCATCTTAGACATTTAGGAAAAATAAACCACCCACGACCAAAAATATCTTGAAAAGTCAATACACAGCAGAGAACCTAAATATTTCAATGCCCTCTCAGTGGAGGGTGTTTTATACTGTCTCTTGATACAAAATACTAACCTTAAAATGGAAAAATAAGAGATGGCCGTACAGTGTCTCTCGCTGTCTCGTGTTATATAGGATATGACCCAAATTTACCTTCATCCATTGAATACAAAAAAGGCCAGGCTACAATGTGGTCCATGTACCTGCTCAGGGGAATGAGAGGGGTAAGAACCCCACAAACCCCTTCGTCTCCTCCCCAAACCTTGGGTCTAGGCATAAAGTGGTAAACCGGCACTCTATGCACTTCCATCCCCCACCGACCCCTGAGCAGGAAATGGAGCCTTTGCTCCTCTAAGCAGAGCAGCTGAACTGTTGGGTAATAATCCACCAGCATCTAATTACTGGTCCCATGGAGCAAAATAGGAAGAAGGGAAGGAATCCTCTCTCTAAGGCGTGAGTCATGGGTCAGCACAGACATACTGCCTTGTGAAGAGGACAGACTATAGAAGCACAGTGCACACCTTCATGTTTGCACTCTTATTATAGTGAATGGTGAGTTATGATGCGAAATTAGAATGAACAAATATCCCTGACGTTTGTAAGCCTCTAGTGGGGACGTCACCAGGCTTTTAGCTTTACGTGCTGTTGTAGAAACCTCCCACTCAGTTTTGAGCCCCTCACGCTCAGTTGCCTTTTTCAGAATTGAAGCGAGAGCTTTAAAAATTAAAGGTTTCATTAAACTGTTTACAGAAGAGAAAACAAAACAGAAGTTGTATACTGCAATAAATCAGTTTATAGTTCTGATCTGAAATAAGTGTTTATGGTGACAAAAATTGAAAAATATTTTGATTGTACTTTTTTGAAGTTCAGACATCTGTTTGTGTAAATGTCAAAGTTTTCATCCTATTGTGCTTTATGAAAAGACCCATATTAATGTGTGTAAGTGCTGTAGTAAAAGTTTGTCCTTGTTAACAAGCAACCCAAATGCTCAATTTACTTAATGATTCATTTAGGTTTAAGTTGAATCAGTATTTTACTGTCTGCTTTCATAAGTTCTTTGTTTTCTGTTTACACACTAGCTGCTAGTGGAAGTGGAAGATGTGAACTGCATTGCCGTGGACTGGGCAGATGGTGCAAAAGGCACATACATCAGTGCAGTGAACAACATCCGTGTTGTTGGAGCTGAGATTGCTTATTTCATAAATACTCTTATGGTAAAAATATATTATGAATTTTAAGTTACTTTTTAAAGCTAAGATTCACATGAGCAAAATGGGTTTATGTAACCGGTGTCTTTGTGCTCTGATCTTGTTTTCTTGTGGTCAGAAAAGTATGATTCAAAAAGTTAATGTTTTGGGAAGTGCAGAACACAGTAGATAGTTGAGAACCACCAAAATGGGGATACCTCACACAGCCACAAACGGTACTAAGATATGTCCTAAAGATAGTACAGTAATATGATAGAAGTGACTAATTAACTTAAAAGACCAGTAGGTGGCAATATTTCTTTGCTTTCTCAACTGTATTTGTATAATCACTGCAAGGAGGCACCAACATGACTCTTAAAGTGATTGGTAAATACTTTTTAGGAATACATACTTATGCTTGAGATAGAGTTACATTCTCAATTTAGCAATTCATTCCCAAAGCAAACAGAGGTTGGGAGCAGTCCAGAGGCTCACTTAATACTGCTGGATTTCTGGTTCTGATGTCTGGCTAAGGATATAAACACTCTTAAGTCCTCTAGTTCTGACTTTGTTACTTCCTGGCACAACAGAGCCTGAGAATTATCCCTGGGTTTCCCTAACAACCCTCTTGTCCTGCCTCTGCTGCCAATTCCTAGTCTCTGTCTGACACAAGAGGAAAGAGTTTCAAACTTAGGCACCTAAATCAAAGTGGCTGATTTACAAAAGTGCTGATACCTACATGCACTTTGAACAGAGTTGCGGATGCTCAGTACCTCTGAGAATTGGGGCATTTATTTAGCTAAATACATGTGGATTTAGATGCCACACATTAGACATCTATGTCTGAAAGTTTTGGCCAAGGTACTTAAGGCTCCATCTAGGGTGACCAGGTGTCCGGTTTTCAACCGGAATACCCGGTCAAAATGGGATCCTGGTGGCTCCGGTCAGCACCGCTGACCAGGCCGTTAAAGGTCCAGTCGGCAGTGCTGCGGTGCTAAGGCAGGCTAGTCCCTACCAGTTCTAACACCGCACTGCACCCTGGAAGCAGCCAGAAGGTCTGGCTCCTTGGGGCTCCGCATGCCACCCCAAGCAATGGCTCTGCACTCGCATTGGCCGGGAACTGGCCAATAAGAGCTGGGGTGTGTGCCTGCAAGCAAGAGTAGCGTGCAGAGCCTCCTACCCCCCCGCCCCTGCATACTAGTGCCAGACCTGCTGGCCGTTTCTGGGGCGCGTGCAACATGGTGTCAGAACAGGCAGGGAGCCTGCCTTACTCCCACTGCGCCGCTGCCCACTCCTGCACCCCAAAGTCCTCGTCCCCAGTCCCACCCCAGACCATGCACCCCCAGCCCAGAGCCATACTTCCTCCCACACCCCAACACCCTGCCTCAACCCACAGCCCCCTCCCACATTCCAAATCCCTTGACCACACCCCCAGCCTGAAGCCCTCTGCTGCACCCCAAACTTCTCATCCCCAGCCCCACCCCAGAGTATGCACCCCCAGCTCAGAGCTCGTACCCTCTCCTGCCCCCAGGCCTTGCCCCAGCCCAGTGAAAATGAGTGAGGGTTGGGGAGAGCGAGCCACCGAGGGAGGGGGAATGTAGTGAGCAGGGGCGGGGCCTCGGGGAAGGGACTGGGCTAGAGTATTCGGTTTTGTACAATTAGAAAGTTGGCAACCCTAAGGCTCCATCTGATGTAGTATAGGTTTTGCAAAAACTATCATCTCAAGGGAGTACCCTCTAAACTTGTTGCCTGACAGACCCTGTCATTTCCAGCCTGGTGGCTTTGATCCTATGCCTCTGGTCTTCTTCCTATACAAGATCCCAGTTACTTACTGACCTGCCTTCCACAGAGTCATCTCATTTCCTTGGACAAGGAGGCCCCAACTGCTCATGAGATTTGTGTGTCCCCCTCTCCATTCAATATGGCTGTACTGTGGAGTGTTTGTTGTCCAGACCTATACTTCTCCACAGTGAAAATACTGCCATAGTGAAATCACTGCATACATGGTTCTTGGGCTTCTACCATTTTCTCTGTTCGCTGATTGGTTTCTCCCTCTGAGACCTTTATAAAGATGTAAATTGATTTTTTTAAAGTTGTGGTTTATGCATTTCTCTCCCATCAATTGTATAACCTACTTCCATCGCTCAAAGCCCTGAGTTTGGGCACAAAATTCAATCCAACCCGGGCCAAGCTATTGGCTACCAACTGAAGCAGACAGATATTTTCTCTTTGTGCCTAACAGAATATGAGACAACTGTATTATGACTGGATCTCCAGTGTAGATGTCCTACACCTATACCATACTAATTGTATATGTTTTCCATGAACACAGTATTTGTGAGGACTCTGGAACAGGACTTTGCCACTTAACAATTCACCTGCAACAGTCACAAGTAAATCAAACCACTGTGGCTTCATGAATGGCCAACAGGAATTATTAGGAGATATTTGGTTTGAACTTAGCATGGATACCTACTAAAATCATTGGCAAAAGTGATAAGGAAAGTGGGTAACACTGTAAATTGAAAGCCTGGGACTCTTTCATTTAAAGGTAAAAACATTTGAAAATACTGTAGCCAAAGTTTTTTTTCTGTTCCTCTATCAAGGAAGACAAGCAAATATGTCTGTGTGCACTTTTTCTGGTACATGCATAAGCAAGTTAGGTTGTGGACTCCAGGTAACTAGTCACTGTTGCTTTCAGTGTCACAAAAGTTGCAACTCCTTGGGTCAAATACACCCCTATACAGAGTGTATTCACCAATTAATCTCCACTTAAACCTCTAGGGCCACATGACACCTAAGGGGTGAATAGGCCTTGTACAGTCACTCAGCACAGAGGTGGGTGAATTTCATCACATCCAAGCTTACCGAAGAGACGCTTAAAGGGTGGCTTGATCATAGTACATAATTACCTATATGGGGGAACAGAATTTTGACAGAAGGCTCTTCAGTCTAGCAGGCAAAGGAATATCAAGATCCAGTGGCGAGAACCTGAAGCTAGACAAATTCATTCTAGAAGTAAGGTGCCCACTTTTAACAGTGAAGGTATTTAACCATTGGACCAACTAACCAAAGGTTGTGATGAATTCTCCATCACTGGAAATCTTTAAATCAAGGTGGGATTTTTTTTCTAAAATGTTCTAGTTCAAACAAGAATTAATACAGGGAAGTCCTATGACCAGTGTTATGCAGGAGGTCAGACTAAATTATCACAATGGTCCCTTCTGGTTGTAAAATCCATGAAAATAAGGCATCTTCTGCATTTGAAATTTAAATACATATGTTTTATTTTCTTTTTTTTCAAAATCTCATCAGAAAATGTTTCAATACCGCCCTTCTCATATCCATATCATTGGGCACAGTCTGGGTGCACATGCTGCAGGAGATGCGGGAAGAAGAATACGAGGCATCAAAAGAATAACCGGTAGGCTAGTCACTAAGATGGAACGTTACACGGTATGTTCTTTAAGAGGAAAGAAGTTTGCAAAGCTGGACCCACTGAGCCAAACAGGCATAAGGGGTGTATCTTCACCAACTTCAATGAGTTGGGCTGCTTGCTTAGCCCATTCTGTGTGTTGTTCCTATAGACGTCACTATGCATTCTTTATGATGTTATCATGAGTAAGCAAAACAGTATTGCTTTAGTAATAGTAATAGTATTAAAATATCAACAGTGAGGATTCTTATGCAGATCTGTTTAGTAGTCTCAAGCAAATGACCTGAGATACGACTGGCAAGTTTCTCTCCACACATAGTTTTCCATGTCTTACAATCAATTTGCAAAGTGAAGCTTAAGTTTCTCCTTAACATACTTTCAGTGGAAGTGGGAATTGGGGTGGGACTTATTAACAAGGCAGATACACTCTGCCTCCAAGGAGTCTCTCAACGGCCACTGTTAAGACATATGTCTTCCTCTGAATGGGTTTAAGACGTGAGGCGGGAACACAGGCTACAATCCCACTAAATTACCTTTTCCCAGGCCTTTGAGAGGAAATAACCACACAAGTCCCCTGAAGACTTTTCTGTGCTGTCTCTTGGTTTTCTCCACCCCTACATGCACCTGCACAGCAATCCCTGCACTCCCATGAGCACAGCAATAGGAAGGGGGTGGTCACAGCCTCACCTCTCTCCGACACCAAACTAGCTCTGCCTAGGGCGAGAGGAGCCTGTGGCACAGTTCCCATGTTCTCTTACAGCAAGGGGTTCCTGCTAGAGTGGAGAACCACTGCGCCACATGCTGTTGTTTTAAACCATGATAGAGGTCTAAGTATTGGGAGAAGGTGGTTCTCCCTGTACAGCTGTTGGACCCTGCTAAGGGTTTGTGGGCACAACCAGCAGAGCCAGACAGGCTGTAACTGCATTCCTGTGTTGTATTTTGTTTTTTCCCCCTCACTTCCCCAGATTCATTTGTAGTAGTTACTGCTGCTAGTGTCAGGAGATTGGTGATTAAGGCACTGGACTAGGATAGGTCAGTTCCTGGCTCTGTGAAAGGCTTCTTGTGTGACCTTGAGCAAGTCACTTAATCTCTGTGATTCAGTCCTTTATCTGTAAAAGGGGGATAATCATGATAATGCTTCCTTTTTCTAATTAGATTGCAAGCTCCTTTGTGCAGGACTGTCTCTCGCTTTGCATTTGCAATGTGCCTATTACAGTTGGGCCCAATGGGTGCTGCCAAAATACAAATAAATAACTGATCAAAAACTCTTCAGTCTTTCCATTCCACACCAGCAGAAAATGTAGGAAACTGGATCATTGTGTTAAAATCCCTCCTTATCCTTGGTCATATGACACCATTATACACTAACCGATAGCACTTTGCTTGTGCTGGGATGAGTTTGCAGAAAAGCTGCCTTCTAGGAGTTGAGACTCACTTCTAGGACACTTGGGAAAAACAGTAGCCCACAAAGAGAAACGAGGATTCATTCTCCTTGCAGTGACTACATTTTATGAAGTATTCTGACTTCTGTAAGTGTTTTGACACTGTACAAATGTTTATTACATTAAAATGTTCAGTGCACTGGCTGGGGTTCTAACCCATCTTTACATTACTACTCCCCATGCATTATATACTTCATTTGAAACTGATGCTCTACGTGTGCACAATTTTTTTCCAATCCAACAGTGAACAATTTGTTTCTGTTTAGGCTTGGACCCCGCTGGGCCCTTTTTTGAAGGCACTCCGCCTAAAGTCAGATTGGACCCTACAGATGCAAGATTTGTTGACGTTATTCATAGTAATGCTGCCCGATTTCCTACTGTAGGTAAGATCCCACAAACATTTGCAGCAACAGTCCTGACACTGAATTAACTGAGGCACTCCCCATGTCACGTATGTATTTCAGGGTTTGGAATGGTTAATACCACTGGCCACCTTGACTTTTACCCAAATGGAGGCAGCATTATGCCTGGATGCGATGATGTAATTATTCCAGTGACTAAAAAAGACTGTCGAGTCTTTGCTGAAGGTAAATCTACTTCAAACATCCGCAGCATTAACTCACAGTGTCTGTTCATATCATAGTTCTGAACATGGCAAATGGAGCTTTTTTGAGGGTTTCATTTTAAAAATAATGTTTTTGCATATTTGATGATGGGTAGGAAAAAAAAGCATGAAACAATGAGCGCCAGATGACAGCCTTGATGGCCTGAAGGTAGCGTAAGGGGGGAAACGGTCATACAGAAGACGTGGGATCAGCCTTAATTTCCATAATTTGACTGCAGATTTGGGGGAGAGATCATTTAGTACTTCAGTCGTAATGGGAAGTGTCTGGCCAGGGTGAGGACAAGGTCATGACTATACCTATACTGGGGCAGCGCTAGCTCCCACTTTGGATTACAGCGAGGATCGGCAACCTTTGGCATGTGGCCTGTCAGGGAAAGCCCCTGGCGGGCCAGGCCAGTTTGTTAATCCGCCGCGTCCACAGGTTTGGCCAATCGTGGCTCCCACTGGCCGCGGTTCGCTGTCCCATGCCAATGAGGGCTGCAGGAAGCAGCACAGGCCAAGGAGAAGCTTTCCCTGACGGGCCATGTGCCAAAGCTTGCTGATCCCTGGAATAGAGGCTGCAAGTGACACCTCTCACCATGCTGCATCCAGCACCCACAAGGCATTCAGCAAAGGCACAAAGCCTGAGTGCATCTCCCCTCCCTATAGCAACTTGAGCCAAAGAGCTGGTCTGAACGTCTCCTTGGAGAAGGGGGAAAAGAATCCCCTCTCCACATAGCTTGGAATGGTGGACACAAAGCTTGTGTATCCCTTATACTCTATTCAGTTCATCTGAATTGCATTCTTTATGGCAGGGGTTCTCAATTTTCATTGAATCGTGACCCCCTTTCGACAATAAAAATTACAACATGACCCCAGGAGCCTAAGCCAGTCTGAGCCCCAGGTGTGTGGGGGGAGGGGCTGGGGGGAACAAAGCCGACGCCCTAGGTCTTCAGTCCCAGGCAGGGGTCTGTAATCTGAGTCCAGATGCCCAGGGCTAAAGCCCTCGGACTTCAGCCCCGGGTGGTGATGCTCGGGCTTCAGCTTCGGCCCCAGAAAGTCTAAGCCAGCCATGGCTTCCCACTTTCCGGTCCCGACCCACAGTTTGAGAACTGCTGCTTTATGACATGCTGCAACACAAAAAATGATACTGTGCTGTGTAGCTGTCTTGTAACATGGATCAATATCCACAAGAGAATTTAGGCAGGTGTGAACCCAGTTTTCCAGCTATGAGAAGTCAATGCATTGGTCAGTTGAAGCAGCAAGCTTCTTGTATGCTATTGACAACCAGAAACCCCTAAGATTCCCCTTAAGAAATGCTATGGGACCATGCTATCCTTCCAGCCAGAATTTTTATTATTGTTATAAAGGAGAAAAAACCACCCCTGCGCTACATGGCCAAATGTAATAGAAGATGGTTTCAGAGACACTCATAATTTTGATTCAACAGATGCCAATTCTCCGATATGTCATCATTCACGCAGCCATCAGTTTTATTTTCAAAGTATCCTCCATCCCAATGGATTTCTTGGATATCCCTGCAAGACATACGAGTTCTTCCGGGCGGTAAGCATAACAGCTTTACCATTACAGAATGGGTGAGCTGCAAATATTAACAACTCTACTTTCATGTGCACACGTCACACACAGAGTCAGGTGCTAGGGTGTCTCTGCTCCCTCAGTGCCTGACTGGGATCAGGACTTGGGGAGAACGAAGCTCCAACAATAATAAAGCAATGCCAGCTGGTAGAGAGCAGACATGTGGCAGGATAGATACAGATAGACCCTGGCTCCCACACCATACCAATGGCGGAATCCTGGGTATCTGATGATTCAACTGGAATAGGTCAAACCTCAGGTGTCTCCTATGCTACACGTTCCATTGGAGGTTTATGACTAGCATAAGTTTTGTACAAATCTTAGGCAGAAAAAAAAGGCAGTGTTTGAAATAGAAGGGTTCAGACCATCACCACCTGGAAGTTAAGTGCACCCCTCACTGTTATGAGTAAAGAGTTAGTTTGTTTCATCCTCAGATGGTTAAGCATAAGTAATCAGTAAAGAAACTGACATCAGAAACAGGACATTGAAACGCAGCGGGGTTCAATAGCGTGGGAAGGGAATGGTCAAGGCTTTGGCAGCATCAGGGCCACCTCTTCAGCTTTAGTCTTGCAAGAGTTAGGATGAAAAGAAAAATATTCCACATTACCCAGATGCTCTTATTTTCCCCTAGGGACTCTGCTTCCCATGTCCCAGAGAAGGCTGCCCAATGATGGGTCACTATGCGGATCAATATCCAGCTAAACTGGAGAAAATAAACCAAAAATATTTTTTAAACACAGGAGCACACCCACCCTTCACTAGTAAGTGTAGAAGGGTAATTATTTAGCCAAATAGATGGCGGGGTGGGGGTTTGAAATGAGATGATCTAAAGCTGTAAACTTGCTGTGCTGTTATAAACCTTTGATAAGCTGAATGGTGGTAGTTTTCCACGTCTCTCTAGTATACGGCTGCTGACAACCAAGGAAAAACACTAAACCGTTTACCAAAGTCCATTCTTGCTGAGACTCTTGAGCTGCCTGTTCTTCAAACGAGAACAGTAGAAGTACACTTAAAAAGAGAACTGTCACTGTTTGCGGTATGTAAGGAACCTAAACAATGCCAGCAATCTACTTTTATTTGGCTTTTGTTGTGTAGGTTGGAGCCACCGAATATCTATCAAGCTGTCAGGCACGAAGAAAGTGAGGGGGGAACTAAACATAGTTCTCCATGGCACAAACGGGTTCACAAAACAGTATGAAATTATCTGGTAAGTTCAATGGCACACGACTAGGCTTTGTAGTGTGTCTCTATTTCATTCACACCTCTGTTTGCAAGTCATGTTTAAAGACTGCAAGCAATAAACGTTTGTTCATTGTTGCAGTCATGTTAGTTAACACACGTTAAAACAGACAAGGCTTATGAGAATTGGCTAATGGTTAGAGCAGGGGCATGAAAGTCAATTCCTTTGCCTGGGCTCTGTAACATTTAACAAGCACTCGGAAGTCTGATTTGCCTGGGGAGAAGGCTCCAGCCAGCTCTGACAGAAACATACACTGCTACCTCGATATAAAGCCACCCGATATAACACGAATTTGGACATAACGCAGTAAAGCAGTGCTCCAGGGGGGCGGGGCTGCGCACTCTGGTGGAGCAAAGCAATTTCAATATAACACGGTTTCACCTATAACGCGGTAAAAATTTTTGGCTCCCAAGGACAGCGTTGTATCGAAGTAGAGGTGTACTTCCATTCAGGTTACACCGGAGTGTGTGCAGCTTTACCACAGGCATTGGCCTAGCCCTAGTCACTTCCATGCTAGCATTGTGATAGCTTGTTAGCATATTCACTCCCACATGCCAACATGATTCCCAGCTCTGCCACTGACTTGCTATATGAACTCATGCAAGCTGCTTAACCTCCGGGCCTTCGTTTACGCAATCTGTAAACTGGGTATATTACCTATCTTGACTACACTAAAAAGCTTTATAATGTGAGAATAGCACAGAGACCTTTAGATGAAGGGTGCAAAGGGCGTATGGCCCTTCACAACCTAACTCCCCCCTCTGTTCAGCCCATGATGCCAGCCTCCACCTCCCACTTGCTAAATTTTCACCTTTGTGTTTTCTCCAGTGCTGCCCCCTCATGCTTGGGAGGAGCTCCCTGTAAACTTCCACAAAGCTACCTCATTATCCTTCTTCAACCTCTCTTCTCCCATGATGTCTCCAAAAAACTCGACAATGGTTAAGCTACCAGCATGCTGGAACCACAACCCAGCCAGCTGACCAATATTTCTCATTGTTTCCTTGTACTCCCCCCGTGTGTCTGTTGTCATCTGTTGTCTCTTGTTTTACTCTTAGACTGCAAGCTCTTTGGGGCAGGGACCATCTTTTTGTTCTGTATATATACAGCATCTAGCACTGGGGATGGTATAAAAATACAAATAATTATTATTTAAAAAGGCACAAAGTGTTATAAAAAATAAGGACAACATGCTGAAAGTTCTTTAGAACCTGTCTTAGCTCAGCAGCCTCCTAGACCAGTGGTTCTCAGCCAGCAGTCTGGGGCTCTCTGTGGGGCCACGAGCAGGTTTCACAGGGTCCGCCAAGCATGGCCGGTGTGACACTCGCTAGGGCCCAGGGCAGAAAGCTGAAGCCTTGCTGCATGGGACTGCAGCCTGGGGCATCGAGCCCCACCCCCAGGGGCTGAAGCCAAAGCCTGAGCAACTTAGCTTCCTGCTTACTACCCTCTAACAATGGCCCTGGGCTTTTATATGCAGAAAAACAGTTGTGGCACAGCTGGGCTGTGGAATTTTTATAACATGGGAGGGGGCTCAGAAAGAAAAAGGTTGAGAACCCCTGCCCCTGGACCATATCAGATAGTGTCACTCTCCTCATTCTCCTATTTGCAGTGGAGTCCTTCATCAAGATAGCATTTATACAAAGTACGTCGATGTTGAAATTAACCCAAGAACTATTACAAAAGTTGAATTTCTCTGGAATAAGAACATATTGACTCTGCTTTGGGCCCGACTGGGAGCAGAAATGGTACATATAATCAATGAAGAAGATGGCCATGTGTAAGT
The DNA here is from genome assembly GCF_020497125.1 of Mauremys mutica. Taxonomy (NCBI): domain Eukaryota; kingdom Metazoa; phylum Chordata; order Testudines; family Geoemydidae; genus Mauremys; species Mauremys mutica. Next base: position 115,486,466 of record NC_059078.1, on the reverse strand, counting down.
ACACTTGTTTTACACTACATGTTATTCGTTTATAAAAAGAGCCAAATTTGACATTACAGTTTGCTCCTAAAGGGTGAGATTCTCCCCTATGCAAAGAGCTAGCATACAAGGGCAAGGCCCACTTCAGTCCCACTTAAACCCTTCAAACAGAGCTTAAATGGGAGCTCAAGGGTGCCCAGGCATTAGGCTGGCTTTCTGCTTGGAGATGGATTTCATCCAAAAAGCAATTTTAACTGCATACACAACAGTGAAGTACAGCAGCTCTGGAGACTGTGCGTGGGGTCGATTGAGTTCAGTTGTTCATGTCATCACTGTGTATTCAAGTTGATTGGGTGGACTGATGCTTCTGTTTGATCCAGCGTATTTCTAGACTGCGGTGTGTGTGCACATTTTGTAGCTTCTGTAAACTGAGCTAAATGCACACACCAGAGGCTCCTTGCATCCCTCCATTCTCTCCCACAAGCTCCCATCCCCCTCAATTTCCAGGGCCGCCCAGAGGGGGGAGCAAGTGGGGCAATTTGCTCCGGGCCCGCAGGGGCCCCCACAAGAATATAGTATTCTATAGTATTGCAACTTTTTTTTATGGAAGGGGCCCCCAAAATTGTTTTGCCCCAGTCCCCCTGAATCCTCTGGGCGGCCCTGTCCATTTCATTTACTCCATGCAGCTCCCCCTACCACTTGCCCCATGCCAGGGGCTCTATGTAGCTCACATTCCCATCTCTGACACATGCCAGTGTCTCTTAGCATCCCCCCTCATCTCCCTCCATTCCAGGGTCTCTGTGCACCCACCATCCCTGGGTCCTGCATCTCCCTCCATGCCAGTGTCTCTGTGCACCTCCACTCCATCTCCTCCATGCCAGGATCTCTGTGCACCCTCTTTCTCCTTCCATCCGCAAGCCCTCCCTGTAAGGCTCTCTTATTTCTGTTGGAGCCCAGACTATAGACAATCAACCCACACAGTAAGTTAAGCTGTTGCCTCTGATATGTCTAGGCAGCAGCAGAGGGTTGCAGTGAGATTCTTCTGCCTGCAGCAGGAGGCATTCTTGGAGCCCTGATTTTCCATGGAATCAGGTTTTTCTGGCGCTCTGATTTGCAGCAAAATCAACAGGGTTGTGCCTATTGATGCCTGGAACACTCCTTGAATTTTTGGAATTTGTCAGTAATGGGGTTTCAGTGAGATCATGTTACAGGCAGACAGGAAAATGCCAGAGAGCTGAGTGTTAGATTTCACCTGGCTTGGCCAAAAAGATAGACAAGGGCGCCCAGAGCATTAAAGGATACTCCTTTATTATACTCTGTATAAATCCTTGTTAAATACTTTTTTTAAAAAAAGAACCCCAAGGTTACCATTTCTGTGACATGACTTTCCACAAGTACCACCCTACAGGCAACATTTTAAGTGTCCGTCAGCCAGTTAGAGCAGGTCATGCCCAGATGTGTTATTTTCAAGGAAGGTATTTCCAGGAGTGGTATCAGGGAAACAGAACTTGTACATATTTTTGTTCAAAGAGACAGGTCAGGACATGAACTTAAACAGACTTATTAGCGGCTATACACAAGCTCCTCTGTGTTTGGAAGTACCCAGATAAACCCATTTCTAACAAGATCATCATACAGTGTGGCCCTGAATATGCAAAGCCTGCATTCAACAAAAGTGAATATAGCACCGCACACTGATGGAAATATATAGTGTTCCATCAATTCTTGTCATCCCTTTATACTATTTGGCTGAACTACTGTTATGTAAGTGGAGTACTCCTCCTCCCAGATGAGCAGGGTCTTGGCTGGCAGAATCAGATGAGCCAATAAATGTAACCAATGTTCCTACCCACCTTTGGAAAAAACATTTGTAGTGAAATATTGACTCAAGTTGTTTTTTTTTTCTCCAGGTCTACATATTGTGGCAATGGAAATGTGAAATATGGAATTCCACAGTTACTTACACCTTGCTAAATTGAATCCCATCAACTATGGTTCCTGTGTTCATAGAATGTCAGGATTGGAAGGGACCTCAGGAGATCATTTAGTCCAACCCTCTGCTTGAGGCAGGACCAATCCCCAGACAGATTTTTTGCTACAAATCCCTAAATGGCCCCCTGAAGGATTGAACTCACAATGCTGGGGTTAGCAGACCAACCCTCAGACCACTGAGCTATCCCTCTCCCCATCAGTCCTTTCTCTAGGATTGTTTTCATACACAGCTATTGATAGAAAATAATTCTTAAATAGGTAGTTTTCTTTGTTTTCTCACTCTGTGCAAACACACTGATGGGCTTTTCAAGCAAGACGTCATTGGTTTCAGTTTATCCAAAGTTCACTTCCCTTGTAAGAGACAGGGGCAGGTGCTATGGGAGTACATATATAGGTGTACTGATAAACATTGTAATATTGACACAATCTTTTCAAACAGTCTCACAGACAAATACAAATGTTTTCCACTGTGTTGCATTTGCAAGAGTCTCTCTCTTTAATGTCAAGTATCAGAGGGGTAGCCGTGTTAGTCTGGATCTGTAAAATGCGACAAAGAGTTCTGTGGCACCTTATAGTCTGACGAAGCTTATGCTCCAATACTTCTGTTAGTCTATAAGGTGCCACAGGATTCTGTGTCTCTCTTTAATGTGTTTAAGACAGCTCAAAATCTCAAAACAGCCCTAAGCATATGCCGGGAGCACATGCAGAAAACCCCTATGCAGTTTACCTTGCTGTTTTAATGCATTAAAATACATCATTACATTTAACACAGACAATATGTATGAGGTAAGAATAGACACGCACAAAAACAAGTCACCATTTCAGTGAAAGTCAGAACTACCCATTATACGCTGCAATCGCACAAATACTTCGCAAAGTAAAATATTCCCCACTTATGGAGAAATGACGGGACTAAGCTGTAGCATTAAGCCGTAGTTCGGGGTCGGCAACCTCTGGCATGCGGCTCTCTAGGGTAAGCACCCTGGCAGGCCAGTCCACTTTGTTTACCTGCCACGTCTGCAGGTTCGGTCAATCGCGGATCCCACTGGCCACAGTTCACCGCTCCAGGCCAATGGGGGCTGTGGGAAGCGGTGCAGGACAAGGGATGTGCTGGCCGTGGCTTCCCGCCACCCCCATTGGCTTGAAGAGGCAAACCACAGTGTTGAGAATACAACACTTTGAAGAAAAACAGAAATGTGAATGAAGCCTAGTACACCAAGAATTTGTGCTGGAACAATCTACCTGGGAGGCAACGAAAGCCTAAGGTGAAGAACCCTCAAAGGGCCAACCCCAAAGGGCACTGTAAATACATCACAACCTTTCCACCAAAGCTACTAAAGAACCCCAAGGTGCAATCAGCGCAGGGCAGGTGCATGCAGCACACCTGCTCCCAAACCACCCTCCTACCTGCCACAGTACAGAACCAGAGACCTAGGCACTCCCTTACCTTGGGGCACGTGTCCCTGCTGCTCAGCATCTCCTCAGGATCCAGGAGACACAGAACAAGCCAGCAGCATCTACCTCCTGCTGGGGGGCACCATTTTGGAATGATGGGAGCATGGGCCTGGCCAGTGGTACACATTTATAGCTTCATGCAGCACCACATGGTGGCAGGAAGGCAGTACTACACCCTCCCACTGACAGGCAGAAAGTTTCAAATACAGGCTGATGGGTGTTGAGTTTCTCTATATCTGCCTTGTTTTCTTGCCAGGTATCTCCATGGGTGGCTGCTGTTAGTATCTCCTGGCTTCCTGCTAGGTAGTGGGGGCTAAAGCACACACACACACACACACACCAAGCTATTAAAACATGTGAAAGTGGAGGAAACTGACAGGCTGTATCCATAAGGAGGTGGAACCAGGAGCCCACAAAATGGGTCTCCAGGACCTAAGGAAGACAGCAGAAGTAGCTAAGCAAAAACTGGGTGTCTTGCAAGGGGTTATTATTACCTGAGCTGGCAAAAAGGGTGTGGGGGTGGCATGGTTTAGTCAATCCACTTTAGCATGGCACTTTAATAAAAACATACCTTTAAAATATCAAAAGTATCAATCTGAGCTTTTTTCAAGCAACAACCATCTGGTCTGTAGCAGGAGTGTTTCCTAGGTCTTTGGTGCAGGGAGTCTGCATTGTGTCAGAATTGCCATGACCTGTGCTCCTTAGGATAGCCACAGCATAGTAATAATATAATTAATTCCTAACACCTGCCATGTTTGCCTTATGTCCCATGCAGCCTGCCATGTGTGCCTCCTGGCTGCAGACCCCCTCAGGCCTGTACTGGACTGCTCATACGATGCATGCCTTAGAATATACACAGCCATAGGCAACAAGATTGCAAATTTCTCTGTTTGAATCCACTGCTGTGTTGTGCTTGATTACTGGACTGTTGTTTATTTTTTTCAGACCATATCAGGAAGGCACAGATATCCAGCTGAGCACAAACACCATTTTAGAAACCCAGAATCAGCAATAAGTGTCACAGGTGTTCCTGCAAAATTTATTTTAAAATGTAAAGAAATTGCCAGGAAAAACATCTGGTTAAGCTGAGGTCAAAGTTGTGACCACTCATATTTTCCAGGAAGCCCAGAAACACTGACCTGTATAGATGGCCCTCTCTCAGTATGGCCAACGCTTGTGATTTTATAATATTTGGTGACTTTCTTAGAGCTCAGCTGCTGAAATCCAGTTATTAATTGAGAATCTCACCCCTCATTTTTTCTTTAAAAGTAAATTTCTAGACATCATGATTGCAGAAAAAAGTTTTAAAATATGAAGGCTAAATATTCCAATACCAGAAAGCAAATAAAAACCCCAAGATTAATTTTAAATTTTTATTATTTAATTTTCAGATTTTCTACATCTCAATATTTATGCCAGTCTGATGGGCCTGATTTGTTAATGCTTCAGGTTGGCAATACTGCTCTGTAGCCCAATGTTACATGAAAAACTCCACAACATTCCAACTTTCCAACTTTCTAATCACACAAAACCAAACACCCTTGCCCTGCCCCTTCTCTGAGGCCCTACCCCACTCACTCCATCCCCCCTTCCTCCGTTGCTCACTCTCCCCGACCTTCACTCACTTGCTCATTTTCACCGGGCTGGGGAGGGTCCCTTTTCGACCGGGTGTTCAGATTGAAAACCGGACACCTGGCAACCCTACGGCTCTGGGCCTTGCAGTGCACCCCACTTATGCAAGACTGTTTCTTAGGCCCCAATCCTTCAAACACTTGCTCATGTGCTTAACTTTACACACATCAGTTCTCCCATTAAAATCAATGTGACTAGTCCTGTCTCTCTAATGACTGAACTATCAAGCCATCCAGGTATTTCTATGGACCACATCACTATATAACATCTGAGCTCCCATACGTAAAGTTGTGTGCATAAGGGTTCGCAGGACCATGAGGTCTCAGTACTGAAACATCAGGGGTTCAGACACGTCATAGGAATTTTTATTTCCTAGGTGCCCGAGATACATTAGATCATCAAGTTTGAACTCCTATATAATACAGACCTTATGTTTTCATCCAGTTACTTCTGTACTGAGCCCAAAAACTTATATCTTCCAGCAAGGAATCCAGCTTTGGAAAAATATTTATAATGGCTTTAACTAGTATTTTAAAAACAAACAAACTTGGACAAATTGCTCATAGGCATAGGCTTTTAAAAACATGGTTTTGCAGATTTTAAATTAACATGGTTTCTTTAAGATCTGCACAGTTTGTTATGAGTGATCAGGTTGTAGCTGTTAGAGTTCAAGGCAGTGGAGCTTTTTTAAGCAAAGTACATAAACTGCTAAAGTACACAGTATAAATCCCAAACATATTAATCTTTTACCTGTTCCCTTCATTTTCTTACACCTGGTAAATGACCTGCAGGCATTTAGGTATTTATAGCTAACTGCTATTAGATAGCAATCAAAATGCATTTCAAACCTTTTAGAATTGATGGGAATAAAAATGTAAGTAAAATGATTTTTAAAAAAATAAACCCAGTACCCTAAACTAAAGTCCATTAACAAAGGCCATACAAAATTACCACACCGTTAGACCAGCCCTTAGTCTCAGCTTACGAAGGCGCGTGTTCAAGAGTGCTACAAATCAGAGTTTAACAGGAGTGCAAAGGAAAGCAAAACACTGCCGACGTAGTTCCTGTGGTGGGTGCTAGAGCGTGGAACCCTCTTACATCCATTTCAGTCCATCGTGGCCCTTCCTCCCTCCCTTCCCCCCCATCTCTCCCACTTTTGAACAACATCTTTAGAACGTTTCTTCCTTTTAAAATTCTGATTATGGCTGGTCCTGCATTTGTTCCCTTCCTCCTCAAAAATTTCCCACAGTTCCCTACAGCTATTTTTAGGTCTCCCCAACATTGATTTGATTTCTCTGACTTTTTTTAGAGGATGGTCTTTTTTTTTAATGTTTCTTGAAGTGTCGTTCTACTCTGGAAATCCCCTCGGTCACCATAGCTCCTTCTACTCCCTGAGTGTATGAGAAATCAGATCCGCTTACAATAATAACAAAAAATATACTTTTACAACTTTTTTAATCCTGTTAGCTCTGCAGGACTACAAGGTGATGGGAATGTGATCTGGAGTCTGTTCTGGCTCATGCATCAGTAGCAGACTGGTTAGCTAAGACTTTCTACACTAAGAGTGCTTTGCCAGTATAACTATAGAGGTGTACTGTACTGGAAAAGCACCCCTAGTATGGACACAATTTGTACCAATAAAACTGCCCTACCAAGAAAAATAAGCTATAATGACAAAAGTGCAGTATTGAGGATATAACTGTGTGTGTATTCGGCTCACAACACTAGGATCTTCACAGACATAGAAAACGCTGGAGTGTAGACCTGGCCTTAGACAATCACACCTCTTAACTTTACACACAGGAATAGTCTTAGTCAGGTCAAGGGAACTGCTCACACACTTAAATGTAAGCATATATAAGTCTTTGCAGCTCAGAATAAGTTTTAAGATGGGGGTTGAAAAGGAGTCACTGAGGGCAGAATCTGAAGGCAATGAGATTGCTCAGGCATTAAGAGCAAAATTTAAAAACAAAATGTGGTTACACAGGTAAAAACTAAAGGCAGAATTTGGCCTGAAGAATCTGTATTACTGAGGATGAGGTAAGAACAATGTTAGCGTGACTCAGAGCCCAGAGTGGGCTTCTCAAGCTCCTGGTTAGGAGTAACACCAGAGTTGAATTTGTTCTTTGAAGTTGCAGACCACCCCAAGTGCCTGGGCAGATGTTTACAAACTATGTAAATAAAATTATTATTTTGTCATTGTTATTTTCATGAGCACTAAGTTCTCTCCAAGATTATTCTACAAGCAGAACATTAACATAAACTTGTAGTGACCCATAGTGTCTTGATGAGAATGTACTGAGACTTTAAAGGGCTGCTGCAGCCAAACACAGTAACCCAAATCATCAGCCAAGCCACACTTATGTTCAAAACAGTTTGGGGGAAGAGAGGCAGGGTAAGAAGATTCTAAAGCTACCTTTACCCTGTCTCAAGAACCAAAACAGTTCCCAATGTAACTTAGAGCCACCTCAGAGCTGCTTTAATTTGAGCCAGCTAGAGTGGTCTCATAGGGACAACTTCGCCAACCAAGGCTCAACCAGATTCCATTGTATTCCAGCCCCCGAAACACCTCCTGCATGGAGGGTGGATGAGCAGCTTGAACCTGCCTGAACTTGGGCCAAGTAGATTAGGCCAGTAACTACATTTGCTAATGATTATTGTTTATGGTTATTCAGAATGAGAGAATCAGACCAATTAAAATAAGAATCAAGCTGCATGTTCTCTCACTGATTCATAAAATTGATGGGAGGGGCTATTGCTCCCTCTTATAATTCATGTGACCATGTAATAGGGACTTGCACAAGTCCCAACAGCTCTCCACATCTGAAACCTCTCCCTTACCACCCATATGGGTCTACTTACAGAGTGTGGTATTACTCAGGGGCGGCTCCAGGCCCCAGCACGCCAAGCGCGTGCTTGGGGCGGGATGCCGTGGGGGGGCGCTCTGCTGGTTGCCGGGAGGGCGGCAGGCAGCCAGCCTTCAGCGGCATGCCTGCGGAGGGTCCTCTGGTCCCGCGGTTTCGGTGGAGCTGCGGAACCAGCGGACCCTCCGCAGGCACGCCTGCGGGAGGTCCACCGGAGCCGCGGGACCAGCCACCGGTAGAGCGCTTCCCGCGACATGCTGCCGTGCTTGGGGCGGCGAAATGTCTAGAGCCGCCCCTGGTATTACTCAGAGTAAGACTGGCAGAATCAACCCCTGAATGAAGTCCAAATGTCGTTTAAAAAACACCTCTCGCTTCTGTGGTTGTTGTCAGCTTGATACGTACGTGCACAGCTGGTGTCCTTTCATTCCTTCTCACAGGTAGAGATTGGGGGATATCAGCTGCTGGAAGGACAGCTAGTTCTAGGAATACACCTCATGGGCATAAAGAGGCTGGCAAACCCTTCTTTCCCAATTCATCCTGCTCCAGAGGACCAGCACAACATCTATGCACTTCTTGAGCCTACTTCAGCCCCTCCAGTTGTAACCGTAGTTTAACGATATTTTATTCATCAGGAATGCAAGAAACCTACAGGTCTACACTCTGTAAGACATTAGTTTACATAATTAGCATGAGGCTGTGGGGTCCCTGAGCCTTAGCATGCCCGACTAGCTCAGTCAGTAGAGCATGGAGTGTGAGTATTGTGGGTTGGGGTTCCCAACCAGACATTGAACTTAATGACCGGAAATGTTAACAGGTAACTGCAAGCAGTCAAACTGCTACCAGCCTAGGATATTTAAAGATAGGAACATCTGAGCAATACTATAGGATGTGAGTGAGACTCAAGTGGTGCAGCAGCCTGGTGCTGGGCCTTTGCACAAGTGTGAATGTCACTTCCTGAAACTTATGTCCTTTACAGACAGAACTACAGAATTCCGCAGCAATGATACAAACCCCTCCAGATTACAACAGCCGCAATACGAGGGGAGGGTTTTATTTTTAATAACAATGACAGCAAAATTAGCAGTTACATATGCTGTGTGCTATTTATCAATGCTATATACCAACCTAATGGAGCAAGGTATTATTTGCAACAAATGATTTAACCAGAGCTAAATCTCAGTTCTGCTGTATGCAACCAGACCACTAGAGATGAGCAAGCAAAGACAGATGGAGTTAAAAGTTTTAATTTACAGTCAAGAATGAAGCAGGCATAGGCTTATGTGGTATTATTATTAATATTATTACCATAATGCTGCTAGTATGTAAAATACCAGCATTCTAAGGGCATAGCTTAGTTTGGCAAACAGAACTTTTTTCTGTTTACAGTTCCTGCACACCATCTGGGGCTCAGTGCCTTGGGATCTTTTCCCTGTTGCATTGTGGGATGCCAGGAATGAGCTTGGGGAATTATGGGATCTTGGGGTCATATTTTCACAATTTCCTTTCCAATATCCTGTATGTTTTTGCCATCCCATAAATTTTGTGCCATTTTTTAAAATCCCCAAGGGCCTCACACCACTTTTTCTCTCTGCCACCTCACGGTCAGAAACATGGATCCTGCATAGATCAGAGTCCTCGTGTCTGTTTTAGAGACAGGTCACACAATTCTTCTGTATTTCCATAACCTCAATGACTACTTCTACACAGCAGCTGGAAGTGCAATAAGGGTGAGATGGGACATGTTGAGGTGGATGAATGCGTGATGCAGACATTGTCTGAAAACCTCAGGGTGTTACAGCATTCATTGACCAGGTGCGTAAGGTTTCTCCATTAATGAACCAAACCACACTATAGGCCTGATCTAGTAATCCATTCAAAGTCCCTTCAATAGGTCTTTTGGGTGTATACAGTAAATAGTATCAGGAAACTTATAGGTAAGTAAATATATCTGAAATTATTAACATCCTTTGAATTGCAAAATATGTCAAACATGAAAACTATTTCTGACACATTCAAATTTGTATTTTTTATATTTTAAAGTTCACAACCAAAATAAATGACATATGCTAACAGTTTAGAGCAGTGCTTCGCAACCAGGTTTATACGTACCTCTGGGGGCATGCAGAGATCTTCCAGGGGGTATGTCGACTCATCTAGATATTTGCCTAATTTTACAACAGGCTACATAAAAAGCACTAGCAAACTCACTACAAACTACTATTTCATACAGACAATGACTTGTTTTACTGCTCTATATATTAGATAATGTAATACACTGTACTACACACAAGTCTGATGTCATTTACTGATGTGTGCAAGCACATTAATGACGTTGAAGTTGTCATGGTATGTATGTAGTTGTGTTTTTAAAATGGATGGATTTATAAAATGAGGAGCGGGAAGCGGCAGTAATGACAACAGTGAACATTGTAAGAAATTGAAAATGACTGAAAAAAAATCCATTGTCAGTTCTGAAAGAAATATATTGCTTTTAGATTCACATCTCATTGTGTTTCCTTTGCAGAGAAACTCTATTAAATAACACTATGAAGCCGGCACATTTGCAACAACATTTGAAGACAAACCCCACCCTGTGCATGTGGGTAAGCCAGTAGAAGTTTTTTCAAAGAAAGCTTTCTGAGTTCCAGACTTCTCAGCTTAAAATGAAAACAGCTTCAACTACTTCTACAAAAGCACTTGAAGCTTCATATGTAGATCATTTGGCCCACTTGCCATCTGAGTTCAAGTCATATTTCCCCAACATTCAACACAACTCAGCTCAACTCGACTGGGTATGAAACCCATTCATTTTGTCAGATGTTAGCAGCAATAACCTCTCTTCCACTTAGCATGAAAATCTTGAGCTGGCCTCAGACCGTGGTCTGCAAATGAATTTAAAGACTCCACACTAACGCAGATCTGGTGTTTAGTACAGAAAGCATACACTGAACTTGGGAACCATGCTTTGGATGTCTGTTACCTTTTGGGTCAACATTTCTTTGTGACGTCTCATTTTTTTCTATGACTGGCATCAAGACAAAGAGACTCAATGTGGGGAAAAACCTAATTGTTGCTGTAGCTTCACTGCCTCCCAGAATGACAAGGCTCACAAGTGAAAAACAAGCTCAAGTATCACACTGAAATGTAAGTACACTATTTATATTCCAATTGATTTATTTTATATAGTAACAATGAGAATGTAAGCAATGTTTCAGTAATAGTGTGCTATGACTCTTTTGTATTTTTATGTCTGATTTTGTAAGCAAGTCGTTTTTAAGTGAGCTGAAACTTGGGGTACACAAGACAAATCAGACTCCTGAAAGGGGTACAGTAGTCTGGAAAAGTTGAGAACCACTGGCTTAGTATATGGATTTTTTTATGATTAAGGGTCTATGACCTTTACTCATACTAAATACCATACTCTGCACTGTTTCAGAGGGGTAGCTGTGTTAGTCTGGATCTGTAAAAGCGGCAGAGTCCTGTGGCACCTTATAGACTAACAGACGTATTGGAGCATGAGCTTTTGTGGGTGAATACCCACTTCATCGGATGCATGTCATCCAAGGAAGTGGGTATTCACCCACGAAAGCTCATGCTCCAATGTGTCTGTTAGTCTATAAGGTGCCACAGGACTCTTTGTACTCTGCACTGTCACTGGGTGAAATTTCTGGCCTGTGTTATGCAAGAGGTCAGATTAGATGATGACAATTGTCCTGTATGGATTTAAAATATACAGCTATACATAATCCCCTTTTCTTCAATGGGACTACTGCAGAGGAATGTGCGTAAAGGCAGCAGAATCCAGTTCAGAAGATTTATTTTTATTTAGTAAAGCTATTTGTCTTTAAGTACTCTGAAAGCATCATGCATTGGCACATGCACTTCTAAAATGCACATTTAACAACCACTTTTCCTGTCAAAACACCATCTTCTGCTCTGGAAATTTAACATGATAAAAACTAGTTATGTGATACGCTGCTGTGTGTGTTTATGATAATCTACATCTGAAGTACACACCTGCCATTTTCTATCTTTCTGGGAGTTTCCTTTTGAAGAAAAGCCTCAAGGATAAGTCAGGTTATAAAAGCACACACAAAGTTTGTTTAGCAATTCTTGGGGACTCCAGGTAGAGCATTGAACAGTAAGTCACTTTTTATCTTATTTAGTAAAAGCTGCTGCTAAGACACTGTCATTGTGTGGTACAATTACAGATTTATAATGAGAAAAAGCAATCAATACAAAGCTTTGCCTATCACATGGATTAGCCAGTCTAAACTTTTCCTTTTTGACTTGTTCTAGATGCTTGGAATTTGGATTCTTGCACTTTTTCTACTTGGTACAGCCAGAGGTGAGGCATAGGATTTATGTCAATTTCAATACAACATATCTATTCTGATCACAATCCTTTTCTTTTCCCAGGGCTTTGCTCTCTGTGATGAAGGTTCTATGTGTAATGACTATCTGAGTTTGCAGCTCATTTGTAAGGAGGGTGAGAGGTATGGTTTACCATTCCCTCAGGAAGTCCCAGCCTCAGTTTCTGAATCTTGCAGGTTAACAAGCAGGTTTACAAAACAGGAAGTATGGGGAGATTTCTTTCCCCCCAGAATGCTGGTATCCTGGTCTTCTCCACAGGGCCACTAGATAAAGTGAAAGGATCTTTGTCCCTACTTCCTCCCTTGTGCATCCAGATTAGCATGGGCACAATCTGGCTGGCGATCAATTAGGTTCACGTTGCACAAATTGCCCATGACAAGGGACAGTGCCGAGCCAGGGGGAGCCTATGGAGGAATGTTCCCCAGAGAGTAGATCAAACCTTGTCAGGGGGAAATACATACTCCTCACTGCACGCTATCCCTATTCTGTGGACCTGTGCAGAAGGCCTTTGCATCATTGGGGTGGATTGTGGCCCGGAGGGAGCAGTTGCTGTACTCTGCAAAGGGCAATGACTGCAGTTGTAGCTGGCCTGAATGCAGGTTGCTGTGTTCAGAAAGCACCGAAAGACCATTGGGGGAAAAGTGCTGTCGGGACAGAATGTGACAACTAGAACCTACCACATCTTTGCTCATTCACATCCTAATAATTTGATCTGTGTGCTACAGGAAAAGAAGTTTGTTTTGCAAGGCTTGGGTGCTTCACAGATGATATACCATGGGCTGGAACTGTAGAAAGACCAGTGGCAAAGTTACCATGGAGTCCAGAAAAGATAAACACCCGCTTCCTTCTTTATACAAAAAAGAATCCTAATAACTTTCAAGTAAGACCTATTGCTGTTTAAATATTGCGAGTGACACGTACACACAGAAACATCACCTTTTAGTGCTCTTGGCATTCCCAAGGCCAGTGAGAGAAATGGTCAACTCTCCAATTTGGTCAGGAGGCAGCATTTTCCAGCCCCTCCAAAATTTCCTGTCCACTGTATCACAAGTTTCACTAAGTCACAAGGGACAAAATTCTCACTGGTGACTGCAACAGGTGATTCTTTGAATAGACCCAATAAAGACTTTCCCAACCCTATGCAAACGACAGACTGAAGGCTCCCTCACAAAAGTCACCCCTAGCCACACTTCACATTTTTCCTGTGTCTATTGAGAAATTTTAGGAAAATCTGTAGCACTGGAAGTTGTTTGGTGAGAAGTGGAAAAGACACACTAAAGGTGAAATCCTGGCTCCACTGAAATCAATGGTGAAACTCCTCAGCCCCTCTCCTGAAAACAGAGACAGACATAATGTCACATATGTAACGTTAAGTGCATGTGTAAATGATTGCAGGAGCTGGGCTTACATAATAACTGTGTTGTTTTCTATTCACATTGCTATTTTGACAAGATTTTTATAGGAAATAGCTAAAACATTTGCTATTTTAATATCTTCACCAGGAGATCACTGCAATAAATCGAGCAACGATTGGCTACTCAAATTTCGATCCAAGCAAACTAACACGTTTTATTACCCATGGATTTGTAGACCAAGGAGAAGAAAACTGGCTGTCGGACATGTGCAGGGTATGGTACTATCTGGATATTCTGTGATTCTCAAATCACTTAGTTCACATTTATGAAGGTATCCTTGTAAATTATTCATTTTCTCTATGTCTAACCAACGCATATCGTGCCATCTGGGCTGACAAGAAGAGGAAAGCTGTCCACGTCTATCATTACAAAATTAGGACATAAAATGTTCACCTGAAATCTAGTCAGTTCTAGCTCCACTTCCAGGAAAAATCTTAAACAAAATGGGCCAAATTCTACTCTGTGTTGAAGTCAAAGGGCTTGTACAGACATAAATGATGACAGAGTTTGGTCCAATTAATGTTTTCTCTCTGGTATACAAAAAAAATGCAGTAAAATGCTGCTTAGAAATTAAGGAGATTCCAGAGTTTGTTAAATGGGGAGAGATCAAGCTTGTTGCTTCCCAGTTCTGCTGATAACGAGCTGGATTAAGCTGCCAGGGCACAGGAAGGCTCTGAGGGTGGAAGGTCCACAGAGGAGAGGTGGGATGGCCCATGACACTGGACTGGGCCTGATAGCTGGGGAGAGGGCATGGCTCCTAATATACCTGTTCCAACCATCTGCCCCCGATGAATTTTTACTCATCTTCGGAACCATCTCCTCTTTTCACATTGATACAAGACGTTTTTCTGTAAGTGAGCATTTGCAATCAGAATGGGTGAGCTGGCAGGGCAAAGCTGTGCAGTTTATTCCTTTGTCTTGAGTCAGTAGCTAATTCCAGGGAAGCCTGGAGCCCAATATTTGAAAATCACATCCTTGCCTTTGTCTTGAAAGTTGGCACTTAAGACTGATTTTTTAAATACATTTTATATTGGTCTAGACAGACTGCTGCTCTGACTGGTTACAATCCCTCTGTTTCTAAATAGGCATTAATATCAACAACTCAAATTTAGAAAATTTATAAAAAATAAATTCTCCTGGAAGAGCTGACTTGCTGTCTGGTAAAATTCTGCTACTTCTTCTTTCTGACACCAACTGTGACCCACCTGCATCAATGGATGGGGGAAATTGATGGGGCAGGCGATGAAAGGGGCACAGTCCCAGCGGCAAGGAAAGGAGATACTCACCAAGAGACAATAGGTTGCTCATCCCTTGGGAGTCTCTGGCACCCATTGGACAGTTGGGGGAGAAGGGTGCTGATTGGCCAGCATTCCCCAACTCCCAGGATTTAGCCCAGTGCAGGGGACACGTGGAGCCTTTTGGGGCTCTGTTCCAGCAGTAAAATGCTACTTCTTCGTCTTTGTGCTACCAAAAAGAGCCCTCTAGTTGGCAGCTCTGCACAAAACCACCCTTTTGCAGCTCCAAAAGCAATAATACACAAACACAGGACTTCGCTAACTGTTGTCAGAGTGGTACCGGTGTGGTGCTTTGCTCTTTTCAATGTTGATATCACTCAGCTGCGTGTATGTGTTCCCTCTGTGTGCTGCCCCAGCTCTGCGCAGATAGCTGACACAGCAGACCCGACGAGAACCCCCAATAACCACAGAGTCCAGTAAGATGCAAAGCCACATCAGCTAGGTTTATTGCGATCTTGGACACCCTTGCAGGATCCCCGTAGATTACTTAGTTTATCGAGCATACTGCGACAGAGTGCCTCTTGGCAATGGACCCGGCTCAGTCACCGCTTGTTGAACTTCATCCACTTTACGCATTTGCTGCTGGATTAAGTGGGCTATTGGTATGAGAGATTCCTTAGTCCTTGTTACTAATTTATGTATATTTAAATGTAAGAATTTTACAGGTGGAAACAAATCCACCAATAAGTTTTTTAAATGTTCATGAATAATGACCGTTTCAGTGACTCTCTCTTTCATTATTAGTAGTAGGCTGAGTGTTTTAAAATACTGGGATAGGGATTGTGATAGTATGTCCCACACTGCTATGTATATGAGAAGTAAAACAAAAATTTGGAGTAGTGACACTACCACTGAGGCCTTTATATATAAATATATTGTAATTAGTTACTACGTGTACTGTCCATTCATGTTATAGGTTATCCTTAAGGCTGGTTGTCACCCTCTGGTCAGCTTTACTGGACAGGAAACAGAAGTGGGTAGCTTCTCTGTTCCATTGGTTGATGTAGATCCAGTTGTTTCTTATGTATGCTGTCTTCCAGATAACCTACTGAATGGACAGTAACCAATTTATGAAATATTGCTGTGTCAGGATTTAATATTGGTACCCAGACACTGAATAAGTTTGTTTTGAATAACATGTGCCTCAGTTAGGATGCAGTGTCACCGACCCAAATTATGACTAGTACTAACAGGCAATTTGTTTACCCAATTTGTAGTTACTATGTAACTTAGTTTTTTTACCAATTTGTTTTTTCCTTGTTTTTATGTTGTTTGCTGCCATTCGTTTGTTGATTTGTACCTCTGTGTTGGTTAAACAATTTAGCAAGGTTATACACAGTGTACATGTTGTACAGCAATTATACAATACAGCAATAATACAGCAGTACAATAATAATACAGTAGTACAGCAATAATACACTTGTTTTTACACACTAACAAAGTTGAAATTAAATGACAGTTTTTCTGGTCCAGCTAGTGGTTTTTAGCTGATTGTTAAATTAATTGTTCATATATGGTAGATAGAGGTGTATTTGACCAGTCTCTTATTTATAAAACACTTCATTTTTCTTTTCTTGATGCGTGGTTTTTTTTTACTGTATACAGATATGAACTGGTGTTTTTAGGGTGTGATATTTTTTGGCGTCTGTGGGATGCAACTTAAACAACTTTTGTTAGTTAACATAGTAAAGTTTTTTTTGTTTGTTTTTAGTAACCCAAACTTAATACACAGTTTTAACTTAGTTTTTTTACAATGTAATAAGGACAATGTAATAGGGACCGAGCCTTTTATTACACAAGCTATACTTTTGCAATTGTTGTACAGACATTCATTTTTATTTGGGGTGCATTACTAATATTTAATACTAAATGTAACGCTTAACGGCTAAAATAAATGTTTATAATTTTTCATGAGAAGGTGTATTGCTTTTCCTTGCTGAACACTTTGTTACAGCAAAAGAGTTAGTAACATAATTTTAACTAGCTTTTTAGAGTTAATTTGCTTGTGATTCCAACTTCACTCTTGTTAACTGTTTAGAAGCACAAACCTTAACAACCATTGCTTCCCATTAACATAACATAACAAAAGAAAAGCATATAAAATTAAACCAACTATAAAATTAAACCAAAATAAATTTTAAATACAGATACATGCAAATACTTTAAGGGTATTTAAGGGTACACTTTTATGATGCTTTGCTATGTTTGGGAGCCAAAGGTGGAAACCTGTTGAAAATGTTAAAACCTGTTAAAATTGTTTGGTTAGCTTTATGCATAAATTGTTATTTTAAAACATTTTGGATATGACATTCTTATAACTATATTTATAAGTGCAAACAAGTTTATAAAAAGCCCAAACAAGAAATTGACATTTTGTTAGTATTACCTTTACCTTAATGTTGAGGTTTCCCCTTACATTTTTTCTTTGAATAACAATTTAAAAAAAAAACTTAAAAACAAAACTGTGATTGATAAAAGAAAATTCTTTTTGTTTGCAATTGCATTATTTGTTGAGGCAGAAATATATGTACATATATTTGTAACTAAAACCTTTTTGAACTTTGCACAAAAATTGGTGCTAATACTACTATGATTACACCCCAACCATGATTTTAAAATAGTGTGGTACCACATCTTATATATATTTTTAAAAGGGTATAAAATTGACTTTTGTTGCAACAAAATAAAAATAATTTTTAAAAAATAGTCACGTGACACACAACATAGACACAAGACACACACATGACATACAGGACAAACTTACAATTAAAAACAAATGGTGCCAAAATTCTATTCATAACTATACAAAATAACACAACCAAAAATAAAAAGTAAAAAGTTATTACCTTATTTAAAACTTGTAGCATAAATTTGATTTAAAAAAAAATTAATGTTTGCCAAATGTACTGTATTAGTTTGGTAACAAGGAATTTTGCATTACTTTATATTTAACATTATTTAAAAACTTTGCTATATGGAAATAAGAAAAGCCCATGTTTCAAATATTAGTTAGTGCTTAGGATTAGAAGCAGAGAGTGCATTTTTGCTGCTTGTCAACCATATCTTTAAGAAAGTTAGGAATAATTCCAGCTGTTGCATTCCGGAAGGGTTAAAGTAATTAATTTACTGGGTTTACAATTTTTACCTTGTTTTCTTTTTGTTTTTTTGTTTTGTTCTGTTTTAAATTGCTTTATTTTTTGGAGGTTTTTGTAAAAACTATAACTTTTAACTTTTAAAACAAAAAGAGAGATATTTTTAGATATGAGCGCAGAGTGTGGTTGCATGGGTCAAAGCAATTGGGAACCTGCACAGTTGGGAATTGCGCCCCTGGTTTTTATTCTGGCTGTGAGAGGAGATTGGGGGTAGTTACCTGCTCTTGTAAAACCTGAATTTGTTCCCCCAGTGTCTGTTGCTTTTGTGTGCATGCCAAATGGATAGTGTGAGTGCCCTTTTTTGCTGCAGTTAACTGTTTCTGGGCAGCTCCATGTGTTAAAGCATCAATTTTAGGTGTTAACCGGCTTAATTTCAGTTTTTTACTTTGAAATTTTTTTTTTATTCACTCCCCTGCGATCGAGTAGCAGCAGAATATATGCTTCTAACTGAACTTATAATTTACAGGCTGTGTCTTCAAATCATTTACATAAAGAATCAAGATATGAATAGAGCCCTGGTGTAATATAGGGGCTGTACTTGAAAACATGTACAGGGAATTCATATGACATTTGTAAGTCTCTGACTGTGTTAAGCAGGGGCGGCTCTACGTTTTTGGCCGCCCCAAGCAGTCATGCCCGGGAGGCGCCCCGGAGCCGCGGGAGCAGCGGACCTCCCGCGGGCATGATTGCGGAGGGTCCGCTGGTCGCTCGGCTGGACCTCCGGACGGTTCGCAGGTCCGGCGGGAGGTCTAGCCGAGCCGCGGGACCAGCGAACCGTCCGCAGTCATGCCTGCGGCAGGTCCGGTCGTCCCGGGGCTCCGGTGGACCTCCCGCAGGCATGACTGCGGCAGGTCCGCCGGCCCAATCTGCCGCCCCCCCGGGAAAGGGCCGCCCCACGCGCCTGCTTGGCGCGCTGGGGTCTAGAGCCGGCCCTGGTGTTAAGTAATCAGCGATCTGACCCAGTGTTGATAATATTTGCTTCTGTTCTTTTTAAATCTATATTTGCACCAGAGGATGTTTGAAGTGGAAGACGTGAACTGTATCTGCATAGACTGGAGTGATGGGTCAAGGTGCCAATATACTCAGGCATCAAACAATATCCGTGTCGTGGGCGCTGAAGTGGCTTATTTTATAGATGTGCTTAAGGTAACGGATCTTCTTCTCGTTCCATGATAGGATTATAGTCATAGAGCTGCTGAAATTTATTCTAATCTAAATAGACAATCACAATGAATTGTCATATAGCCAGCAAAAGACTCCTCCCAGCAAAAGACGGTTCTCCTCCTTTGAAGTCCTATCAACTCCCCCATAATACAGAGAGTTTGAATATTTTCATGCTGCGATTACTTTTATGTACTCTTGTGGGCGTGAAGGGTTGGGTAGTTTTAAAGATAGAGAAGTAATGAACACAGCAAATTACCCTTTCTCAACCACAAAAGCTATAGGACCCATCTTAAGGGATACCCATACAAAAGCCTACAATAATTGGCCATTGGATAGCAACAGCCACCTCCCAGGAAGAGAGAGCAGGGTCCTCTCCCCAATCCATGAAGAAGTGTCACCTAGGTATGGGTGTTTGGGGACAGGTGGGATCTTCCCAGCTGCCCTAGGGCAGGGAGATGGGGTGTGGGTCTGTAATCAAACTAAGGGCCAGATGTTCAGCTCGTGCAAATCACATAGATCTCAGATATTAGGAATGGCAATATACAAAAACCTGTAGGAGAATACTTCAATCTCCCTGAACACACAATAGCAGATCTAAAGGTAGCCATCCTGCAGCAAAAAAACTTCAGGACCAGGCTTCAAAGAGAAACTGCTGAGCTTCAGTTCATCTGCAAATTTGACACCATCAGCTCAGGATTAAACAAAGACTGTGAATGGCTAGCCAACTACAAAAGCAGTTTCTCCTCCCTTGGTTTTCACACCTCAACTGCTAGAAGAGGGCCTCATCCTCCTTGATTGAACTAACCTCGTTATCTCTAGCCTGCTTCTTGCTTGCATATTTATACCTGCCCCTGGAAATTTCCACTACGTGCATCCGACGAAGTGGGTATTCACCCACAAAAGCTCATGCTTCAATACGTCTGTTAGTCTATAAGGTGCCACAAGACTCTTTGCTGCTTTTATAGATCTACTGATGTCATAGAATCATAGAATCTCAGGGTTGGAAGGGACCTCAGGAGGTCATCTAGTCCAACCCCCTGCTCAAAGCAGGACCAAACCCAACTAAATCATCCCAGCCAGGGCTTTGTCAAGCCTTACCTTAAAAACCTCTAAGGAAGGAGATTCCACCACCTCCCTAGGTAACCCATTCCAGTTCTTCACCACCCTACTGTCAATGTCAATGTAACTCACCATTTTATACCACATGAGGCTCTGAGGTGCATTTTCAAAGGCACAAAGGGCCATTAGGGGCCTAATTCCAGTTGAAAGTCAGTAGGAATTAGGCACCTAACTGCCATTTTTGCCTTTGAAAATCTCTCCCTCTGTCCCTAAATCTAATGACTTAAAAATACTTGCAACTAGACCTGAGTGAAGCTATGAGGAGAGGGATGGTTCCTAATATTTTCTGAACTAATTTGCCTATGGCTAGCATAACTACTAGAGGGCTGGCTCTCCGTTGCCTTGCAGCCTGCGTTGTCAATTACATCTGTGAAAATTACAAATCGGAATGGTAGTGTTTAGCACTCACATTGCACTGGTGCTCACTCCAACACAAGGTGCAAAGCAGTGGAGAATCAGGCCTTAGCAGAGTGTGGGTGTCTTACATAAGAGCAGCCATGAATTTTTTTCCCCCTTGACATTCATGAATCGGCTAAAACAATGTCCATAGGAAGCCAAATACACTTCTGTTCACTGTGAGGCAGGGAATAAGGGGTCTGGCTGGTGGAATCATGACTATCCACTGCCAAAATCTCACATGTGTGCAGAAGTTGCAGAGGTTAATAATGCCTTCAGGCTGTAGTAGCAGCTACTGAATGACTCTGTTACTGCTCTACATCCTGGACTCTGTCCTCCTTCCAATTCCATGGACCTCTGCTCTGTGCAGCCCAGTTCTGGCTTTAGTTTTGTAAACCAGAACTTCTCTCTAGGCCTCATATTAGAGAAAATATAGATTCCCTTTTGTTACAATTGATGTTTTCCTCAGGAACAATATGGATACTCTCCTTCCAAAGTCCATTTCATTGCCCACAGCCTTGGAGCACACGCTGCAGGGGAGACAGGAAGAAGGAGGCCAGGCCTTGGAAGAATAACTGGTAGGTTACTGAATTATAGCTCAGTCTGTACCAATGAAGAATTTGAAGAGAGCATTGTTAGACCTTAACATTATCTCATGTTTTTTTTACTAAAACAACTACAGTATCTGACTGAAGGAAAACCCTGCAGTGTAATGAAATGGGGTGTGTGTGTGTGTGTGTGTGTGTGTGTGTGTGTGTGTGTGTGTGTGTGTGCGTGCGTGCATGGGTGTGTTTGTCATTGGCCCCCTCAGGATGGAATCAGAACTGTACAACTGTATCATAATCTCATATTGCTAACAGCCAAAATTGTGCCCTTCCTCAATAACACCATCTCACCCTCAGGAAGGTATTACCCAGGTGGGAATCTTCATAAGGATCCCTTCATGGTGTTCTTGCCGTAACTTTAATCTTTGGGGAAGGAGGTATATGCCCCCTGAAGAATGTCCCTGAGATCTTCTTACATCAGGGATGAATTTGTCCCCAAGAATCCCTGCATGAAGTGTAGTGGGCAGGAGATGGTTAGCTGCATGGGGTAGTGATCTGCACCAGCATCCCATCCCTAGGATATGACTGGCCTCTGCTCTGTACAGCAGGTCCTCTTTTGTCAGCCGTGCTCTAAGGATGGTCCCAGGGAGCATGGGCTATTCTGGCTCAGTACATAATGACTTAACATTGTGACACTGTGGTATTTACCTGAACCAGTGTTAATGAGTCTGATTTTTCCCAAAGCATTTGCCCAACCCTATTATGACAATGTAGGCTTGACCTGGTGATTCCCACTTTCCTTATCCTGGCAGATTTTCTCCTAGCATTTCCTTCTCTCTTTAAGCCAGCTTGTGCAGGTGCAGCAGTATGTCCCATATTTAAGATCACCCACTGTTTGGAGGCTCGGCAAAGTGTGCTGTAGGCAGCACAGTAGTGAGCGGAGTTAATTGTTTGGTGCCATGGTTTTGCTGTCCAATATCCATTCCCAGAAAAGGATTAATTGAAATTGATGTAGCGAAGACAGAAGGTTGAGCCTTCAAATGTAACCCTTTAATCTCCCTGCTTTGCCAGGTTTTACATCAAAGCCTTCACATCTGGGCAATGCATTTACACACATTAATTTTAATTGATGCTATTTTTCCAGCAGATTTTTTTTAGTTTAATTTCTTAGGTTTTAAAAAACAACAGGAAAACAAAAATGTGCAGTGAAACTGACCATAGCAACTGTTTTAGGGCTTGATCCTGCAAGATGCTGAGCACTTTGGCCCCAATCTAGCCAACCATTTAAGCATGTGTTTAACTTAAAGGATGTCAGTGGTCCTATTGGTCTCAATGGAACTACTCCAATGCTTAAGGTTAAGCACATGCTAAAGAGCTTTGCTGGAGCATGGACAGAGTGCTCAGCATCTTGCAGGATCAGACCCTATGAACTATTAAGGTATTAAGTCAAACCCTAACCCCCTCTCCCTTAAGCTCCTTGGATGCAGCAGAAATGCCACTGTTCCATTGTGCAGAGGAGAGCAAGCAGCATCACAGAAAGTGCAAAAGGATTTCACAATCACCTGCATAACCCCAGCACAATGCTCCACGGTGGCTGTCTCCATGGGATTGTGCAAGGGGTTCATAAGTGGGTGGGAAGAGTGACACCAGCATGGCCATTGAGTCTGCCAACTGCACAGAGACACTGGCTGCAAAACCTTCTTTGAATTAAAAGAGAGAGAGAGCACAACAGCCTGTGGCCACAACTACAGCCCATGGCCCAGCGTAATAGCTGCAGACAGAGTGTTCAGTACCCTGGCACTGGGTTGGATGGATGGGCGGAGAATTCCCTCCTTTCAGCAGCCACATAGGTGACTCTCACAAAGCTCCTTTACGCCAGGACTGTGGCGCTCACGTTTTATTAATATAGTACAGACAAGCTGCAACTTGACTATTTTTAGTAATGTTATACATTATGCCGAGAGCTCCTGCATAGCAAACCGATCTATCACGTAATACACATTTACTTACCTATCTCTGAAAATACAGCTAATGTATCCCCCGGACTTCAGTGTCAGGCTGTTTTACAGACATATTCAGCAGTCACATGGACAAGTTGTTTGTTTGGACTCCTCATTCAGTGCACAGGCCAGACCAAGAGGAATGTGCATTAGGCAGAAAAGCTGCCCCTCATGCACAGAAGCCAATTTCAGATGTTATTAACTTAACTTTTTTCCATTATAGCATCTTCCAAAGTCTGGGCCTGCCAACCCTTGGACTAGTAGTCTGCAAAATTCAACTTAAAAACAAAACTAAAGCTGCTGCCCAGGGAAAGAATCAGATACCAGCACAGGATAATAAGTGCTTTGTAATTTACAGGATTTTACAAGCACCTGAGACAGATGCAGTGAATGAGAAAGAAAATGAGTCTCAGTTTTATGCTAATGTCAAAAGTAGGTGTCTAAAGTTAGGCTACATCTACACTTGCAATTGAAGGACAAAACTTTTGTTGTTCACAGCTACTTAAGCCCCCCACCCCCTGAAAGACAAAAGTTTTGCCGTGGCAAGTGCCTGTATGAATGCTCGCGTTGTCGGCAGAAGCGCATTCCTGTCGACAATGTGAACCCTGCTAGTTGGGGATGGACGTATTTTGTTGGCAAAAGTGCCGACAAACAGCATTCATACAGGCTGACTTTTAGCAACACGGCTATGTTGCTAAAAGCTGTGTAATGTAGACATGAGCTTAGGCTCCAAAATCTGTCTCTAGGCCCCTAAATATGCATTGGGATTTTCAAGCATGCTGAGTACCCAACAGCTCCCACTGACTTCAAGCACTTCTGAGAAACAGACCACTCAGGATATGGATTTAGGAGCCTCACTTTAGGCACTCTAAAAAAAAATCTTAACCTAAAACAACAATCTATTGTTGGAATTCAAGAATAAACATTTACGAGGCCAGATCCTCAGCTGGCAAGAATTGGTATAATTCCATTGACTTCAATGGAGCTACCAATCTATACCAGCTGGAGATCTGTCCCACGTTGTTTAGCAGTGCTGTAACTAGGCATTTTAGTGCCTGGGTGAGCATGCATATTTGCACCTCTACCATTTTTTTACCCTGTTTTACCACTTTGCTTCCTGGGCTGTTACCCTGCTCACCCTGCTTTGGTTACAGCGTTGGCATTTACCACTGAGAGATTGATCACACTATATATTTCTTAGCGACTCTAATTCTGAAGTAAATAAAACTATGTAGCCTGCATAGACCCATCTTCAATTATATACAGTAGTATAGCTAGCTAGCTATATTTATGTGCACGCACATTTAATTGTGCATATATTTCTTTAAGGACTGGATCCTGCTCAGCCTTATTTTCAAGGTACTCCAATTGAAGTCAGACTGGATAAGACTGATGCAGCCTTTGTTGATATTATTCATACTGATTCAGCTCCCACAATTCCATATCTGGGTAAGTTTCCAGCTGCATTGTATTATTATTATTGATTTGTCCTGTGGTAGCACCTAGGAGTCCCAGTCACAGAATATGAGGCCATTGCAGTAGGTGCTGTACAAATACAGGAAAAAACAACAAAAAATAACCACACAGAAACAAAAAAACCCACCAATTCTTGCCTCAAAGAGCTTACAAACTATAGCCCTAGAGCATTATGTAGAGCTGCTGCCAGGAAATACATGATAGTATTTAAATTAAAATTTGCTTACCCCCCTTACAAACATTGCAGGTTTTGGAATGAGCCAGGCTATAGGACATCTTGATTTTTATCCAAATGGAGGAAAACAAATGCCAGGATGCAAGAAGAATCCTGTTTCACAGATTGTTGACATTGATGGAATCTGGGAAGGTAAATATGTTAAGCAGATGATGACTTCAAAATGTATTGAGCTAACATAGCAGCAATCTTCTTATTTCAACTATTTTTGATTATTTTCTTTACGAATGCCAACAATTACAGCCACAAACAACAGTGAAATTGATAGTATGGTCCAAATGCACTCTGGGGGACACATTCTGGTAGAAGGATCAAAGAATGAGTAGCATGAAGGATTTGCTTTGGGAAAAACATGATGGGGTTGAGGTTTGGTGTCTTTACCTCCAACCATCCAGAGTGTCTGCATTGTCAAGTAGTGGGTATCTGTAGAAGGTTGGGGGTGAGGAGCAATAACAATAGTTCCTGCCTTCCACGTGTGTTTGGGCTCCATGGGTCTGCAAAGACCCAGATCCCACCAGCCATGTTCCTTCAAGGACTTTGGCTGACCCACTCTTCAAACTATCCAGCTTTGGATCTAATGGAGCAAGATTAACTGGAGTTTATTGTAAATACTCCATCATGCTGCCAAATAACAGGAACAAACTTCAGTGTGATTGTTCCAGTGCCCCTTGCACCGTTCTTAGGTAACTCCACAATAGAAACAAATATTCATTAATTGGTCTATCTCATCTGACGCTGCTGCCAGTTATCTACTCAGAGAAACAAACCCTACTCAAACTGTGCCAGAAGTTTAGCTCTGGAACAACATTCAACTTTGTTTCTATTATGTAGTCACCTGGCAGCCGCACGGGGTGGGAGTGGGAACAATAACATTCAGGTCTATTTCTGCTATGGGATCTCTGGCTTCAATTGTTTTGTGAGCTTTGGCAGCTAAATTCAAATGTGTTTCTGTTCTGTTGTTACCTGTTAGCAATTTGTGTTGCACTGGAACAATGTAATTTTTATTTCTATTATTAGGCGGTTGGAAAGAGTTTGGTGTATGATAGATCATGCACATTCACATTTGTTCCTTATTTTATATATTCCAAATCCTGTTGTTGTTATTATTGTTAAGAATCCTGTACATAGTGCCATAAATTTACACTGTACCTGACAGAACATTAATAAAGCACATACCCTGCCCCCCAAAAAACTTGCAGTCTAAGATCCCAAAACTGCCAAAGGATCTGCAAGCATGAACCTTTACATCTTTGGGAAATCACATTGATAAATCAAACCATACAGTAAGAACAACACCCCAGCTATAGCAAACATATTTTCTCTCTTTTATAAAACCTGAACATTTTCCTGGGATTTCTTTCCTAGCCCTTTCCTATATTATTATGAGCACCTTAAAAATTAAGATTCTATGAATCTCTTGCAATTACTGGCCTATTTCTGCTGTTTTTACTCACAAATTATTGCCTGTGTAAGCACCGAAGAGCAAGCTCTTTATTAATAATGATGCACAAAAACCCCTTGCACTTAATTACTTCTTTTTTTAACCTAAACCCAGAACATTTAAGGAATTTTAGTACAAAATAACATATTTAAAATAATAACACGCCCCTTCACCCCCTCTCCCGCAAATAATCAGGTGGTCAGATCCTCAGTCTGCATAAATCAGCATTGCTCCAGGAAGCTCAGTGTTAAGGAGGACATAATACTTAACACTGAAGTTTGTTTACTTTTATATAACAATAAGGTGAGCTGTTTCCTACAGATGCCCTTTATTCATATTGGCGAGCATTAATGCAATTAATCACACAATGTGGGGCTACTCATGTGAGTAAGTATTCACCAACATGAACAAGGATTGCACAATCAGCCTCTATGTTTGTTACACATCTGCATTTTACACGTACTATGTACTATTTTACATGCATATTTTGTACTATGTGCATTTCACAAAGGGTAAATCGAGTCACTGAAGAAATAGGTCTCAAACTGCAATTCAGGTGCTGCCCAGAATTGTGACAATGTAACTTGGGGATTTACAAATCATTCAAATGACATGATCAGTTCAATACCACGATTCCGGTCTAAATAGTTTACAGAAAAGAAAAACCTAACAACCAATAGCTTTGCAGTACGATATGTAATAGGAGCTTCTTTCCACAGGAACTCGTGACTTTGTTGCTTGTAATCATTTGCGAAGCTACAAGTATTATTCTGACAGCATCATCTCTCCCGATGGCTTTCTAGGATACACCTGTGCTTCATATGACACTTTTCAGACAGTAAGTCATTCTCACATCCCGGTGGATGAGCGGCACTTGTCTGTGCATCTGCATGAGGTAGAACCAGAGTCTATTTGGCTCAGGCCAATTTGCACTGCGTGAGTGCAGACCTAAGGGATAGGAAGGGGTGCGCTGGGGCATTAGGGGATGGGGATGAGGCACAGAAGGGGCATAGTGGAGCAGAGTTATGCCTGGCTCTACAGTGGCCTGAGGTTCCTGAGAGACCTCATGCCAGTGGCATACCTTAGAGCTGCTCCTGCAACCTCTCACCCCGCTGGGTCAAAGAGGGGCTCAGGCAGGGCGAAGAATCTGCCCCAGTAATTATTTATTGCGCACATCCAAGGAGAAGTGAGCACAGCAAATAATTTTGAAATAAAATCATTTACCTTAAGGTTCAGTGCATGCTCAGTGACTCCCCTGACGACCTGATGGCCTCAAGGAACAAATACAGATGGGATGTGGCCTAGAGTCACTGCCTTCCCCTTTGTCCCATAACTCCATCTATGACTCAGCGCTGTCAGCTAACACTGTAGCAGGCTCATCAACCTAGCTATGTGGCCCACCCACCACTGGAGGGGAACAGAGCTCCACACGCAAGGGGTAAATAACAATAATACCTAGCACTTACATAAACCTTTGCATCGTCAAAGCACTTTACAACCACTCATTAGATGAGCCGGGGAGAGCATGATTCCTGTCTGCTACCCCCATTCTAAAGCACTGAGTTTAAGAGAAGGAACTTAGAGAAATGGAGACGCCTCCTCCTAGTGAACAGCAAACTGTGATGAAGTACAAAGGAGACATCCATGCCTTCATAATCCATGAGGTGCCAGACAGGGCCCTTCCACCTCCTGCTCTCTCTAGGGTGACTTTATTTCAAGCTGAGTTAGAGTTAGCCCATAGACATGGCTTAGCAGCATTTTTCTGTGGCCAAATGATTTTTTCCTGTCTGCTTGGGATAGAGCCTCATTAATTGGCGCATGTATTTCGATTAGGAAAACTGCTTCCCATGCCCCAAAGGCGGATGCCCCCAAATGGGTCACTATGCGGATAAGTTTAAGGACAGAGTTACTTCTGGGATCCAGAAACTTTATCTGAACACTGGAGAGGCCAAGGATTTTGCTCGTAAGTTCCTACTTTTTTACTTGCTTCTACTTAAACATGAGCACCAACATAATTTAAAATATTTCCCTCTCACTTTAAATTAGTTTTACTGGACAAAGGTCTTTACCGTGGTGGAGGAGCAGGACAAAGGCCCTTACCATACCATCATGCCCCCTCCCCTCCTTGTCTTGACAGCATCAGTCCCAGAAAGCCCCCAACATAACTCCATAGGTGTGGTTTGACTTCTATATTTTGGGGGACAGCTCCAGTCTGGCCAATGGAGCTATGCGTGGGGTGGGGGGAGCAAATTCCATGCCAGCCCAAGGCTTACAGTTTGGGGGTGAAATTCCCCCTTGCCCCCTAAACTATGCCCATGCATAACTCCTTCCCCTTATGCTGGGGGTGGGAACACAGCTGGAGTAGGAGGTAGCATAGCCGCCTTTCTCAGCTGTAAGTCAATGGAAAGTTCCCTTAGATGGAATACTCCCCTGGCCGTCGGATGCTTTAAGTCCTCTTTGCCCTGCTTATGGGCCAGAAAATCCAGTCCTCACTCTTCAGGATTGTTCCTTACAACACCCCTAAGTTGTGAATAGATACTCTCCTGGTCACTATGACATGCGATATGTTCCTTCTATCACATTATGGACTATTTTTCACAAATAAACACAAAGTCCATGAATTTCCTCTGCCTTGGATCTTTGTGTAGTCATTCATGCTGTGCAAACTGGGAATAAAATGCTACTACTAGTGTGAGTGGAGAATAGTGATTTGCTAGGGTTTTACGCTCATTTTGCACAGCTGTAAATGACTGCAGAGTGTGCAAAGCAGTGGAAAAGCAGGCTCCTAGTATTCTCCTATAAAAACATTCTCTTCTATTCTATGCTATTCACGTCATTCCAGTCAGGTCAGGATTTAATCTTGAGCTCAAAGTGAAGCGACGGTCATGTTTTTCCTCTGTTTTGTCCTGAAACATAAAGTACTGATAGAAAATGAAAATTTGGCATGTTGTGTTTGTTTCTATGTGGGTACAATCTTATTCATTTTATTTCTGCTGTGTAGGTTGGAGGTATAAAGTATCTGTGGCAATTGCTGGAAAGAGTAAAGTGAGTGGGTATGTAAATATTGCCCTGTACGGCGCTGGAGGAAACACAAAGCAATATGAAATTGTTCAGTAAGTTCAGTATTATAATGAAAAATGAGCTTCTCTGCTATTAGAATATTTAATTCATCTATTTTTAATTAATGCTTCTTCTTAATCTATAGGCCAAATGCTGCTCTTACATACAGTGGTGTAAATCCATATTAACTGTATTGACTCTGGATTTATATCAGAAGAAGAGTTAGAATTTAGCCCTACTTCTCGGATAAGTATAAGGATACAAGAACCTGGGCCTAGATCCTGATCTCAGTTATACCATCTAACTTAACTGAATTCTAAAATGATACTATGGATTTACACTAGTATAATTCTGATCCCTTATCTTTTGCATGTTTGTAAAATGTTGTATCAGTTTATGGTGCTCTCTCATATGCAGTGCTACCAGCTTGGCCTATAATCAGGATTGCCTGACACTTTCTTTCACAAAACCCTATTTTTGTGTGCTCGTTACTTTGCCAAACTTTAACCATTTCTGCTGAAATTTTCTCTGTCAGGTGTCTGCCTTGGACAGAAAGACAGGCAGATATTACAGTTCAGCTAGAATACTTCAGGTGTTTCTGAGAAAGAGATGAGGGGAAAATACAGTGTTTTGCCCATGTTAAAGAAATCCTTACAACCATTTTGCTGAGACGTTCTAAGGCCTTCATGCTTTAGAGCAGAAACTTTAAATTTACCAGTGGGGTCATCCTGGTGTCAGGACTGTGTCTTTTGCCATCTCCATGAACATTCATCCACATTTCTGAAAAATCTCAGTTTGCACCTGCTTAGTAAAGACCTGTTAGAGTTTGACGTTAAATTCTCCAAAGAATCCATCTGCACTGAGTATGCTCCAGCCCCTCACAGCTGCTATCTGCAACCACATTGTCCATGCATCATCCCAACAAAGCTATTGAGTATGCTCTATCCCATGGCTGCAGGGGCTGAGCAAGACTTTCCCTGCAGATGTTGCGCTAGGCAGCCAGGAGCCACTGTGGTACCAGGCACAGGAACTGAGAGTAGGGACACTGTGTCTGTTGTACCCTCAATGCTCCCTCACGCCTGGCAGCAAGGAGGAGAAGGAAACAGCCTAACTGGAATGCGGAGATGTGAGGAGGTGCAAGAAACTGGGAAAGAACAGGGGAGAGGGGGCTGCTGGAGCCAAAGTTCAGGGGATGGATGGGGTGAGGGTCATGGAAGCAAAGAGGGAGGGAGCAGGAGCCAGGAGGTGGAGGTTTGATGTGATGGGCAGGGATAGAGGAAGATGGATGGCATGTGGTCAAGTAATTTAAAAGAGAATATGCAACTGTAAAAAGAACAGGAGTACTTAGTACTTTGTTAGAGACTAACAAATTTATTTGAGCATAAGCTTTTGTGGGCTACAGCCCACTTCATCAGATGCACAGAATGGACCATATAGTAAGGAGATATATGTCACATACAGAGAACACGAAAAAGTGGGAGTTGCCCTACCAACTCTAAGAGGCTAATTAATTAAGATGAGCGATTATCAGCAGGAGAAAAAAAACTTTTGCAGTGATAATCAAGATGGCCCATTTCAGACAGTTTGACAAAAAGGCATGAGGATATTTAACATGGGGAAATAGATTCAATGTGTGTAATGGCTCAGCCATTCCCAGTCTCTATTCAAGCCTCAATTGATGGCATCTAGTTTGCATATTAATTCAATTTCAGCAGTTTCTCATTGGAGTCTGTTTTTAAGCTTTTCTGTTGCAAGATTTCCACCTTTAAGTCTGTTACTGAGTGACCAGAGAGGTTGAAGTGTTCTCCTACTGGTTTTTGAATGGTATGATTCCTGATGTCAGATTTGTGTCCATTTATTCTTTTGTGTAGAGACTGTCTGGTTTGGCCAGTGTACATGGCAGAAGGGCATCAATTTAGCATTGAATCTATTTCCCCATGTTAAGTATCCTTACACCTTCTTGTCAAACTGTCTGAAATGGGCCATCTTGCTTATCACTACAAAAGTTTTTTTTCCTCCTGCTGATAATCGCTCATCTTAATTAATTAGCCTCTTAGAGTTGGTTGGGCAACTCCCACCTTTTCATGTTCTCTGTATGTGTATATATATATATATCTCCTTACTATATGTTCCATTCTATGCATCGGATGAAGTGAGCTGTAGCCCACAAATAAATTTGTTAGTCTCTAAGGTGCCACAAGTACTCCTGTTCTTTTTGTGGATACAGACTAACATGGCTGCTACTCTGAAACCTGTCACTATGCAACTGTGTAATGTGAGACTGTATCGTAATATATACACACAAAAAGGCCAAATTAAAGTTGTGTGGACAGCCTTATATCTGGTATTTCCTAGTGCTTGACTTTGGAACATTAACAATGCTCTTGAATTTTTTTGGGGTGTAATTATATATAAACTTACATGTATGCTGCCAAAGGGTTTAGCGTGAGCAAGCTGGACTTCTTAAAAGAGCCTAAACTCCCTTTGAAGTTGAAGTTGTAGATGCCCAAATGCTCTTGAAACTCAGTGGCACCTAGGTTCTTTGTTCTCTTAGGCTCTTTTGAAAATCCCAGCGGTAATGCACATTGCATAAAGCTATGCATTGCAAAGCATTGCAATTTTCTGCTGCAATGTGAGTTTATTTTGATTTCCTGAGTTAACAATCCTGTTCATTTTTGGTGCTAGCAGTACAAATATGTTAGTGCTGGATGACTATTTAGCTGGCATAGTTAGTAATATATTATGCTGCCATGGAAATTTGGAAGGGTAGTAGATCTAATGGGAAGATATTTTAAGTGATTTTCATTATAAATTATGTTCAGCTAGATTTGATTTAGATTCTCAAGGGATGCTAACAGAAGCTCTGGCACAAAATACTTACCAAGTAAATTCTGCTTGATGGGCAACCCACACACATATACTTTGCCAATTTGTGTCTCTCTTTGTATCCTTTCCCCACACCCATCCCATGCATTCTCTATGCCTGGAACTGCCTTCCTTACCCCATTCGCCTTGTCACCTCCCTCTTCTCTTTTAAATCGCTTCTCAAAGCCCACTTCATTAATGAGTTCTTTGTGCAAGTAAATGGAGCTACTCTGGATTTATGCCACTGTAGATAAGAGCAGAATTTGGTTCCTTGTCTCTAATAGAAGAAAAGGCCTGGTGTGCTAAGAGCAGTCAGAAAAGAGCTGCACAGAAAAGACTACCCCAGGATTGACTTCTCCGCCCAACATTTTCCAGCCAGGCATGGAGTTTTTTAGCCTTCAAGAAGTCAATTTTTTTTGTTTGATCCTCCCCTTTCCCAAAGGTTCTTCCTGCATGACCAATCCAACCGTGTCAGAGACTCGGTGACAATGTCTCCTGGATGAGTCTACACACCTACATTTTGTAGCACATATGGCACCATGCCTGTGTTTTGCAAATGAACTGAAGATAAAACAGGTTTAACATATGTGCAAAACAAGGCCAAGACCCTGCCTACGCTACCAAATGTAACCATGCTGCAGCCAAGCCTCAGGCACTGTGTTGTAATTGGATCCCCTGGAACACCATATTTTAATATAGGTGAGGTACTATAGAGCATGGGCATGCCAGGCAAACATCCCTTTGGTCAGCAGGTAATGCATTCTGATGAACTTTGATTTCATATGAGGACAGGGAAATTTCATTTACAAATTTTTATATAACATGAACATTTACATGATATTGAGGTAACCGAGACAATAGAATGGGTTACCTAAGGAGGTGGTGGAATGTCCATCCTTAGAGGTTTTTAAGGCCCGGCTTGACAAAGCCCTGGCTGGGATGATTTAGTTGGGATTGGTCCTGCTTTCAGTAGGGGGTTGGACTAGATGACCTTCTGAGGTCTCTTCCAACCCTAATCTTCTGTGATCCTTACTCTTTGACAAGCTGAAGGCCATGTTTACTATCAATATGCTACTATAGCTACTCAAACAACTACACTGTATTGGTAATTAATATTAAACCTCATTGGATATTATATACTTTTGTTCTTGAAGGGGGACCCTCAAACCAGGCGAAACATATGCCAAGTTCATTGACGTTGAACTTAATGTTGGGACAATTACAAAAGTTAAATTTCTTTGGAACAACCATATCCTAAACCCAACCCTACCCACACTAGGAGCAGCAACAGTCACAGTACAAGCTGGAGAAGATGGAAATGTGTATGTATATTTATTGTGAAAATCTCAAATTCTTTAGGAGCTACAAGGACAGCATGACATATGAGGGTAATAGTGCTTGCACAAGAACAGCTATTTAGAGTTTTAAAATAAAAAAAGAGGAAAAGTTTAAATTTCCTTCCCCACAAGATACCGATGTTGCTTACTGGTACATTAACTATTTCTGTCAGATATTGTCAAGGAAAAATTATAAAAACATCTGGATTTGGCTTCAACAGGAGCAAAGTTTTTGTATAAACCTCTGTGTTTTGGGTAGGAAAGATTAAATTAACCATGGCTTAGGTAATAAGCACAGCTCTTTCCAGACATCGGGCTATTGGGTACTGCAAGTTTTATACTAGAAATGGCCATCAGTGTTTAAAACTTACATCAGGGGGTCTGATTCACTGTCCATTGAAGTCAATAGGAGTCTTCCCACTGATTTTAATGGGTGTTGGATCAGGCTCTGGAAGACTAAGAGGTAATGGTAATATGTCTTCAGTTCCCACAGACCGAGCTAGTAGTTATAAATTGTGCTTAAAAGACCTGATCCAAAGCCCACTGAACTCCACAGAAAGACTTCCATTGACTTAATTGGATTTTGGATCAGGCCTTAAGACTGTAGGAGCAGTGTACTGCATGGCAGTTACTGATTGGAAGGTGCTTATTAAGTTAATTATTTTAAAACAGCATGTTCTTCTTCAAGTGATTGCTCATATCCATTCCAGTTAGGTGTGCACACGCCGCATGCACGTTCATCGGAAGACTTTTACCCTAGCAACACTCAGTGGGTCGGCTGGGCGCCCCCTGGAGTGGCGCCACCATGGCCCCGGATATATACCCCAGCTGACCCACCCACTCCTCAGTTCCTTCTTACCGCCCGTGTCGGTCGTTGGAACAGTGGAGTGCGGCTTAGCTGACCTCCACCTCCCTAGCATTCTCGTAGTTCACTTGGCGGCCATATCTGCTTTCCATCCTGGAGAGGCTGGTCACTCTGTGTTCTCTCACCCGGTGGTCGCTAGGTTTAGGAAGGGACTGGAATGCCTCTACCCTCAAGTTCGTCGTCCTGCCCCCACCTGGGACCTCAACCTGGTATTAAACAAGCTTATGGGTCCCGCCTTTGAGCCGCTGGCAACCTGCTCTCTACTGTACCTATCATGGAAGACAGTTTTTCTGGTGGCCATCACTTCAGCCAGGCGGGTTTCTGAACTTCGAGCACTCACTGTAGACCCCCCTTACACTGTCTTTCATAAGGACAAGGTTCAGTTGCGGCCACATCCTGCCTTTTTCCCTAAGGTGGTTTCGGCCTTCCATACTAATCAGGACATCTTCCTCCCAATTTTCTTCCCTAAACCTCATTCCTCCCCTCGTGAGCAGCGGTTACACTCCTTAGATGTCCGCAGGGCGCTTGCATTTTACATTGACCGCACAAGGCCCCTTCCGTAAATCCCCCCAGCTTTTCGTGGCAGTGGCGGACCGTATGAAAGGCCTCCCCGTCTCAGCACAGAGGATCTCCTCTTGGTTAACAGCGTGCATACGCACATGCTATAACTTGGCCCATGTCCCAGCGGGCCACCTCACTGCCCATTCTACCAGGGCTCAGGCTTCCTCTGCCGCGTTTCTGGCACACGTTCCGATCCAGGAGATATTCCGTGTGGCGACCTGGTCTTCGGTCCACACGTTCGCTGCGAACTATGCTCTAGTCCAGCAATCTAGAGATGATGTGGCCTTCGGCTCGGCAGTTTTGCATTCCGCCACGTCTCTCTCCGACCCCATCGCCTAGGTAAGGCTTGGGAATCACCTAACTGGAATGGATATGAGCAATCACTCGAAGAAAAGACGGTTACTCACCATTGTAACTGTTGTTCTTCGAGATGTGTTGCTCATATCCATTCCAAACCCACCCTCCTTCCCCACTGTCGGAGTAGCCGGCAAGAAGGAACTGAGGAGTGGGTGGGTCGGCTGAGATATATATCTGGGGCCATGGTGGCGCCACTCCAGGGGGTGCCCAGCCGACCCACTGAGTGTTGCTAGGGTAAAAGTCTTCCGACAAACGTGCACGCGGCGCGCGCACACCTAACTGGAATGGATATGAGCAACACATCTCGAAGAACAACAGTTACAACGGTGAGTAACCGTCTTTTTCAATCAGTTACCCACCAATGGTGTTGTGTTACCTTTTCTGCCTTTCTGAATAGAGACACAATGAAGTGGGAGGTACATTCAATGGGTCATGGATATAATTAAAAAAAAATCACACAACTAAAGTCCATTCACTTGAAATAGAGATGTGCTGGGGGAATCTCAAGCAAACCAAAATCTTCACAGACCAGTGAATTATGGGACAGCAGAGCGTACAAGTCTACTTCTGGTTTTTGGATTCAACAGATCAACATGTTCTGGGATACTGTTCCCAAAAACATCCCATCAGCTATTCTATTTATTCATGTCTTGGCAACCACCGAGCAATCATCATCTCTCTAATGCTGGTGGCCTGCAAATTCAACAGGAAAGGTATAAAACCAAAGGAATGAAGCCAAAAAAGAGAGGCCAACCAATCAGGATGATTAGAGTCCCTTGGTAGTTTAGCAGGAAATACTATTTCACATTTAGCAACCCAAAGCATTTGCTTGTTCTTTTGTGCCAATGTAACAATATTCTATCATAACTTTGTCAAAAAACAAATTAGGTTGGCTTATTCTATTAAAAAAACACTGGTACAATTACAAAAAATAAATAAATCTAGACACACTAAAAACACTTTACATATTTTTTTCTCCTCAGGTTTAATTTCTGTGGCAGCGAAACTGTGCGAGAGAACGTTCTGCAAACTCTTACATCTTGCTAACAACATACAAAAATGTCAGCGCTGTCTGTTAATATTAATAAAAGTTGATAATGCATAACTGTCCCACTTGTTTTATCATCATTATTTGTATTCTGGTAGAATCCAAAAGGTGCTAGCCACTGTGCAAATGTACAAGAAGACACGCTCCCTGTGTGGAGGGACTTAAAATGTTCAAAGATGCAGACATATGGAACATAGGGAACAAGGATATGATACATAAGCATAGTGATCAAGGAGGTTGTCATTTGTTAAGGAGGTGAATTGGTTGTATCAGATCAGAGGACATACTGAAGTAAATCCTGATCTCAGTTACTCCCATCTGACCCCATTGAAGTCTCTGGAGCTGCACAGGTACAACTGAGTGCAGAGTTTAGCCCAGCTAATGTTTCCACAAACTGATCTAAGTCTCACATTGCCCAATGCGTAAAAACAGACAGACTGAGTCTGAGCGTCCAGAGAGGTCACACAGAGGCAAGTGAACATGGATAAGCTGTGGATGAAGAAGCGAAGGAGAAAGGGTGTTTGTTAAAGCATAATTTTAATAACTCTTACAATCCTGCTCCATATGGGCACTCATAGTCACACAGGATCCCATACTAAGCTGGCTTGTGCAGGCAGGCAGAATAGCCCCCTAAGTAGTGAGCATGTTCCATTGTGGCCATACTGGTGAGTCAAAAAAACAGAGGACCCATCCAGGGGAATCTGCATCCACTTACCCACTAAGCATGTGACCTCCACAGCCGGTCTCCACAAGAAAACAGGATGAGAGATGTACATGTGTGATGGACATGGCTACTGGGTACATTCATAGCACATACAGCAGCAGAGTGGCTGCTACCCCATCTATAATCAGCAGTAGCCAGACATAGCCTGGTTGCATGGCCACCGTACCCTGCAACATGATGTCAGGGCTCATTGCATCTTGCAACCTCTTGACATTGCAGCACCTGG
Source organism: Mauremys mutica (assembly GCF_020497125.1). Lineage (NCBI taxonomy): Eukaryota > Metazoa > Chordata > Testudines > Geoemydidae > Mauremys > Mauremys mutica. Next base: position 115,448,889 of record NC_059078.1, on the reverse strand, counting down.
TCCTTTTTATCACAGCAGGGCTGTCCTACAGAATCTGGCTCACAAATTTCAGTTACTCCTCTTAGGGCACCTTCTACAGGGATATTACCTTCCTAACGCTGAGGGAGATTTTTGCCTTTGTTTTTCATTCCTCATGGCTTGGTATAAGCAGATACTTGCCCACACTCTTGTTTTGACAGTCGTGATATTCTCAGCATTATCCTCTGCCATAGCCACTTCAGCAGACCATATAATTTTAACAAATACCTAACAGAATCAGGACATTAAAATTGACAATGGTATAATAAAAAAATCCTTCTTTAATAATGAACTGGAACAACTTCCCCCTTGTTTTAGCAGAATAAAAATGAACACTTTACAAAGCTGTTACATAAAATGCATTGTTAAATGAACAACAACTTACTTTCCCTTTTGCTAGCTTTTAATGCTAATGGTGCTGTTTATTCCTGACCTTTTGAAATATTAGATTTTTAAAATGACAACATAAAAAGAATTCTTGTTTGAAAACGCAAGTGACTTTAAACCACATTATTACTTCTGAGTATAGCATGTGCATGCATCATTCATTTCAATGTCCCATTTATAGCTAATGGGTATATATTTCAGTTGACATATATTGTTCTCTTGCAAACGTGTCAAATTCCTTAACGATGTCAGTGACAAAAGCATAGTGCTTGGGATATATAAATTACGCTCTTTACCATATAATCACTCTTATCTATTAGAAATGATGTTTGTGGCAAATCATGTTCAAAATACATACCGGATTGATTTTTTTTTTACGTTAGTATCTCACCATTCACAGCAAATCTTTGATTGAATCTTTAAATGCTGAAGTGTTTTGGTTTTACCTGCATCATTTCAGAGATGTATTTTACTGCATTTTAAAAACTGACTTTGTTCATCAAAGGAAGAGAAATACAACTCAGATCTCAAAATGTCTCTTTTATTATCAACATTAGAAAACAAATGTGGGAGAACTTTGTTGTGGAATGAGTTATTTGATGACCAATACCTTACACTGTAGTTTAGTTTTTATAATCCCTGCTAGAAATTACTATTATTTTGTTGGTGTGCAGTGTTACTATCAGAATTTCAAATGCTAGAGACAAAATGGCTTAGGTACTTTAATTACATTTTAGATTGTTCTTGTCCTGGGCTGCGCATTCTCTCTCTCATATGCAATAGTACTGTATTTTCAGCCGTCAGGTATTTTTTTTGTATATTGGACTTGAGTAAGCCTGGTGGTATATACACCGTATGCTGTAAACTAAGCAATGTATCTTCTTGTCTGTAATACTAATGAGGGGCTAGTCCTTTGGAAAGCAGTAGCAGTGTTAAGGCAAGATTTTAGTGCAATGCCATTTCCTAGCATTCATTAAACTTGTCCTTTCCTTTGTGTTGTAATTGGCTCCCTTTCAGAAGGGAGCAGAAGAAAGAATAACCTCTACATCAATCCATCCAGGTTTTCAAACCATCTCCATCAGCATGGGAATATGAACGCAGAGGCCGTGATTCAGCAAAACACCGACGCATGTGCTTAATTTCCACTGAAGTTAATTAAACGTAAGCACCTGCTTAAAGTTAAACACGTGTGTAAGTGATTCACGAGGTAGGGGCTTTGTAATTAGAAAATGGTCAGTCACATCCTGCACGATTCCATTCCTACGCATGGGGCAGGAACAGAGAGGGGTTTTAAGTGCTGACATTTTTGCTAATGCCCTGTGGGGTTAATAAGGGAACAGGGATGATGCTGCAGAAACATGTGTCTCCTGTCCTGTCACCCCACAAAGCCTGAACCCCATGGTACACCTGTGCAAAGGCCTTTGCAAGCGCAGGGGATCAGGGAATGATCCCAGTAGGGAGCATGAGGGGGGAATCATTCCTGAGCCATGTGGAGCCCAGTCCCCTCGACTGACAGAAGCCCTATTGACACTATTGTACAGAATTAAAAAGCAAGGCTCTTCCAATACATGTAAAACAATTGGCATTTGGGGCCAACTTCCCTGCTGGCATACGTTGTCTCAAATCTCTGTTGGCTCCCTGGTTATGCAAATAGTGAATTCCACCCGTGGTGTTCTTGCAAACAATCTTTTAGGTTTTCAGTAAGGGGCCATTTTTAAACCAGAATGATGATATATATGTTGTTTGGGAAAACCTCTGATATCGTACAAAAATAAACTCAGCTCCTTCCTCCTCTTCACATGCTATAGGCAGCCACTCATATAAATCACTTAACTTGCCAAACCACTTTTTCAAGAATCAAAGAGGCTTCTTCCACACAGAGTGCAAATGTACTTTCATCATGTATTCTAATTCATCAGAAAACAGCTAAGCGACCCTGAAGATCTTATCTGACTCTAATTATTCTTGATGTATAGTGATACTCAGTGTTGTCTATAGAACATGTCTCTTCTGATTTTCTTCATAAATCAATGCGCTAATCAAGTCCCACCTTTCTAGAACTATTTCTTGAGTGCAACTTAATTAGGCAGTGATTAATTTACTTCTTGAACCTTTTAAAGTTTTTTTTAATCACTTTGTCATACTAGATCTTTCGTTAGCCAGCCTAAATATTGATAAACATTTGTCCCTGCTATTGCTAGTATTTTATATATTATACTTCTCTTCAAGTCTTACTGGATACCCCCTAAAATGTAATTAATAGCACTTGTATAAAATTTACTCTACGTGTATTTTATTATGAAATTGAATTTAAAACTAATCTAGTTTTAGAGTCCAAAAATGCATAAGTCATTTGCTATTTGGCTATTGCTTAGCACTTAAATTAGAAAGCCACACCTTAGAAATTTGTATTTAAACTTTAGGTAAAGCAGGTCTTGAAAATAAAGCTAGTCAAAAATTTTCTATCAACATTTTCTTTAACTGAAAATAGCTTTTTGGGGGGGAAAAATGGGTATTTTCCAAAAAAAGGTCCATTTTTATCAAGAATGCTAGGTTTTCATTGAAAACCCCCAAATTGAACATTTTCAGTTTGTGGGGTTTTTTTTTTTTATAAAAACTCCAAAATCTGAAGGAAATGTTATTTTCTGACTAGCTTTAGGTGAAAAATCCTAACTACGGCCTAAATACAAGTTAGTCCTGTCTCATCCCTATACATAAAAGCCAACCAGAAAAAACTAAAATATATTGGAAATTATATATGTGTAACCCTTCTACCCATCTGAGTTGGCAGCAAGAAGGGCCAGGTTCAGTATCTAGGGATTCCATTTCAATAACATAATGCAAAACCGGCTCGAGCCCCCACCCAGTTACCTGGGACAATTACATACCATCCCCCGGGCGCCTCTAAGAGGCAATACTTCCCCTCTCGCATGCACGGAGTCTGAGTGTAGCGAAATCCTTTTAATAAAGGAGGCAAACAATGTGGCATTATGTTGGGGAATCACCACAAACAGGATTCATAATGCAAACCAGGAGCAAAAGATGCACTCCCAAGTAAGTTTGGCAGTGTCCTTTTCCCCTGAGGGTCTTAAGTCCAGCAACCCAAAAAATCACCCAAAAATCCAACAACCCAAAAGTCTCTGTCCCTGGTCAGTGCAGCCCCAGAGTTCACATGTTTATCTGCAGAGTTTTACCTCCCAGCCTGGGTGTAAATGGGGGGGAGGCCGCAGGGGTGTTAAGGGCACCTTACATGGTCCAAGGCCGACTGCCCCACCTCTCTGTTGGGTTCTGCTGCAGCCTTCATTGCAAACCACTCCATGAGCCGCTTTGCTCCACTCCAATCCATCAGCTGTCCCTTGAGCCACTCCAGCCATCCCGCAAACATGCTCTGCTCTGCCAGCCACTCAGCAATATATCTTCAGCCCCCTCCACTCCCCCTACACTCAGTGATTTCAGGTCTTAGTAATTTTAGCTCTTTAGTGATTTCAGCTTGTAGTAGGGGAGCCCCAGTACTGGTGCACCATGGCCCAAAGTGAATTCAGCTCAGCAGCCTATAACTAGACTCCTAATGGTATCAAAATTAGCTCTGATATTCCACAGTGGAGAGAGAAGGCGGTGCAATTGGTGTTTCAGGCCCTCAAAAGAGGCCCATAACATCAAATACACATACCTATCTCCAGCCTCTCTTAATTCACTGGGTTTTGGAACCCATGTCCCTTGTCTAGAGAGTGCTACTTAGTTGATGGTGAGTTCCTCTGTCATAAAACAGTTCCACTGCCCTTGATTCACATAATCAGGGTGACCATTTGGGCTGCTGTGGGCTCTTGCTAGGCGGGGTGGGTGTGCCTATGCAAACAAGATCAGCCCCTGAAGTTCTTTTCCACAACTTGCCACAATTCACCACCAGATGTCAGGGTAGAGCTCATCCTGACTCTGCTTACATCTGTATCTATGCAATTATACAGTAAAAATGAGTGGATATTGCAGAGACAAGCTTATTTAAAATATGTATCCCAAACAGTCATATAAGTCTCTACTCCATTAGAAGCGGTGCAGTATTGCTATGTATATATAGTATTGCAAGATCTTTTTACCTTTAATTCTGTTGATGAAGGGAATAACTATTGACATCAAACCAGTTAAGGGAGTGAAGAAAAAGGAAGGACCCAATCCTGCAAATAAACCACATTGTTTCATGATCTAATGATCTCACACAGACAGTCTTGAATTAAAATTATACATGACTTTATTAAGAACAAAGCCCAGAATGTTCAGCAGTTGCTACACATTTGGGGTGGTTCATTTGAGGGCAATATTTGAGAGGCTTTAAAAGTTGGGGACGGGTTGACTTTCAGAAAGTGCTGATTACCCATATTTTAAAGATCACACAGGTTGGACACCCAAAAATCATCACTAACTTCTGACAATCTTGGCTCAAATAGATAACATTCTTACAACCTAATTATAGCTGAAATTTTCCGATATTTGCCACTTTCATAGTCTCTTTCAATCACAGGTCTAAAAGTGTTCCAGACCTGTATGTCTTAATATCATAATTTTACATCTGAGGCGGATAAAACACACAAAAATCCAGTGCACTTGCCCAAAATGACCCAACAAGGGAGTGGCAGAGTTGGGAATAGGACCTGTGTCTCTTTATTCACAGTCTCTTTATTTACAAGCTGTATTTACTAAAACACAGCATGTAATGCTATGAAGAGAATCCCAAGATGGCTGACACTTGATGATGAATCAGTTGATGATTACCTGTTCTGTTCATGTCCTCTGGGGCACCTGGCATTGGCCACTGCTGGAAGACAGGATACTGGGCTAGATGGACCTTTGGTCTGACCCAGTATGACTGTTCTTATGTCAGAAGTTCTTGGACTTATGAGCTGTCTCTTGATACCTTTACACCTCTGGTCCCATGCTGGCCGTCACTCAATGCCTTGGGAAGGGGGCAGAGAGATGTTCTCTGATGTCTCCACTCCGACCTTGACCCAAGTTATTCTTAACGTCTAGAGGTGCTTGGCTGGTCCGTAGCCCTGCACCATCTTTTCCTTACCCGTCTCTCCCACTCTCCCTGGTTAATTTGGACAGTGAGCTCATGTGAAAACTTTGTATCCCTGTGAGGGCACACTCCATTTTAAAGGACAAGAGATGAAGAAATATCCATTCCCATTGCCAATTCATCCTGCCCCAGTTGGTCAACCCAACAGTGCCTCTCTCACCTTTGTTTTTTAATTAAAAAATAAAAAGAGTTGAAAGGTCAAGCAAGAATCATCCTCACAGTGCCTCCCACTGAACTGGAATAATAAGCCTGATCCAACATGTACTGATAACAATGGGGGTCCTTTCATTGACAATACTGGGCTTTGGATCGAGGTGTCATGAAAGCACATCTCACTATACTTGCCACATATGGTGGAACAAAATGGAGGCAAAAGAGCAGGTCTTGTTCTACTCCCCTGTGGGGTTAGCATCTTTAATCAGGGAAGCATTAGGAGCAGAAAGACCATTTACTATACTGAAGAATAATTCTCCTTTTGACCCACTGAGGAAGAGGTGCCTAATAAAAACATATGATCACGGACAATCTGAACTGTGTGTGAAGATAACTGTCTGATCAGATAATGGAATTGTTTTCAGTGGTAAGAATGAATCCATTACTAATGCAAATAACGCTAATAATTATAATTTGCAATACAGTAAAAGTCACCTAGTCTACCTCCCCCTCTGACAGGAGACTATAATAAATTATAGGCTGAGAAAAAAATCAAAGGGATAAAGGTTAAAAGATTTTTTAAAAGAATTGAAACTTAAATGCTTAACAAGGAAATCAAAGACCTGAAAGCAGAAATTGTAGCGATTAAATTATGCCGTTGTAAAGAATTAGATATTATAGAACTGATTAGCAAATCTAAATCCAAACTTTCCCCATATAACCCCATTGGGTCACAGATTTTGACATGTTTGACAGAACAAATTGTCAGGGTTCAATACATAATGTGCAAGCTAATTATCTATAATACAGATATGCCTCCCTTACCAAATGGGGATACCAAAGCCTCGCAAAGGGCAATGGAGTCGAATAAAGCTGGGGAATTTTACCCCTTGCTTTTGCCCCTTCTTTGATCTTGTTTCTAAACAGCTCCATTTGGCCAACATGGTTCTGAACAGGAAACATACCAACAGATATTTGCAGCACATGCATTGTTATGGTCTAGATCTTCTTGGTCCCTGGTCCTTTATTCATGTCAGGATTCTGGACGTCTTTTGAAATTCTGATATTACTACCATCATCTTCCCTGGCCATGTAAGAGCTCTTGCATACAGGACCAGGGATAGGACCAGTGGGGCAAAAATGATTTCTGGGGAGCAGTGCAAAGCATGTGGGACAGGTATGAGGATCCAGCCCACTGATTACACTAGGGAAACTCACCAAAAATGTGTCTCTGTTGCTAACAATGGTTCCGCTCCACCTGTGAGTTGGCAACGCTGGAAACACCAGTGTAGGTAGGCCACCAACTGTTGACACCATTTTAAAGAATATGCTGATTAGAGCTGAAGCAGAAAAATAGTGACCCTTTGAGGCCTGGAGTTGGGGAGAAATGGGGATGCTTAGAGTTTTTGACAAGAAAGCATATGATTCCCCCCCCACACCCATCAACTCTGAATACAGTAAGGTTTAAATGATTGGCTCTAACCCAATCGGTTGGTATATTTTGCCCCCTCCTCCGCCTCCTTTTTCTAAGGTTCTGTTTCCCAAAAGGTAGTGTTTCCATAAAGCAGCACAAAGCATGTGCCACTGTGGGGAGGAATGTGGAAGGTATATACATGAAGATTTGTGGGATTGGTTAAAGGACGTGATTGCTTTCATTTTCCTCAAGCGGGACTCAGCTTCCAAAAGTTTGGGATATGCTGTTTCAAACTAAATTTTAAATCCTGTTTGCGTAGCCAAGTGTACCCTGCCTTTCCCAGCGGGTCACTCTGGAACTTACTGATTCCTTTTCGCTCTTTGGCATTTTTCTTTCCAATGCTTTTCATTTCAGCCCAAAAACTCAATACCCTTATTTTAGTAAAACCGAAGAACTGAATTATATTGAAGCACTGCCAGCAATTATGCTAGAGTGTATTAGGGGAAATGCTTTAGCAATACTGATCTAGATGAGTTCATAACTACTGAATCACACTGCGGTTTATAACCATACTCACATGTGTAATTTATCCAAAACACTGCACGTCTCAGATAACACAGCATTAAGTGTCGAGATCAAGCCTAATGACATGCACATTTCAGATAGTATTTCAGTAGTTTTTAATCAATTGCCAAAGTCCAAATCACTGCACGTTTCAACTTTTCATGTTACATTTCAAGTTCTTCGTGAGCTTCAACATGGCATTACATTTCTTAGTGAGATGTGCACCATAGGACTCCTCCGTGTGCGTGCATACCGAGCAGCTTCTGCACAGGTTTCCAAAGGTTTTCCCAATGACAGCATGTTCATCTGAAAGAAACGAATGTCCACTGTTTAATCCCTGAAGTCCCATGAAATACTGCTGTAGTTGCAGTCAGTGGAGGTTGCCTGTGCCTCATTGGTGCAAGAGAAAGGAGGTGGTGGCTGGCAGGCTGTTCTCCATTACAGCCCTGGACCTTTGGAACTCACTTCTCCACTTTGTCCACAACCAATCAAGTTTGCTAGCCTTCAGAACTTGCTGCAAGGCTTATCTTTTCTACCTTGCTTGTAAGGAGATGGATGAATGGGTGAGGCAGGCTAGGGACAGTGTTGGATTTCATGAGGCGGTTAACTCATTTTTGGTATATTTATGTTGCTGTGGGGTTATTTAATCTTGACATGATAGGTTTATTTAGATGGGCTTTTAAAGGATTGTCATGGGCTCCCAGAGCATTGAACAGGCACTCTTATTGGCTACCGTAATAACATTCCAAATAAATAAATAATAAATCCGTGCTGGAGAGCAATGTGTCAAGCGCAAACCATATGTTTTAAAGGACATAAATTCTAAATTCTTACGTGGAATATGACCGCTGTACTTTGGCAGCATCCCTTCAGGCCTGTAGAATCTTTGGTATGTGTTGGGAACTTTGCTAAGTCTAACTTCATGCATTTTGCCTCTAAATTAAAACAAAATCGCAGTTCAGAAGGTATCCTCTAACTTCCATCATTTCAGAATTTGCTTACATATCCCCATGTTTTACGTGACTATCAGACTTAATTTTTAACTCTCATGGCCTTAGTTGTCTTCCAGCTGTATGTGTTCTGCTCACTAAGCATTCCCCACATGCCCACAACACTCATGTGTTCCTTGCACACCCCGAACACCCACTGCCTTTCCATGGAGTTTTGCGTGTGCATGGAATATGGGATCCAACTGACATCAACAGAGAGAGACTGTTATAGCATTGCCACTAAAACCATACACTCAAATACAAAACCTTACTTAGAATAATTGGCTGAAATCCTGACCCCACTGAAGTCAATGGTAAATCTCCGTTAGGGTACGTCCAGACTACCCGCCGTATTGACGGGCAGCGATCGATTTTTCGGGGATCGATATATCGCATCTCACCTAGACGCGATATATCGATCCTCGAACGCGCTCCCGTCGACTCTGGAATTCCACCGGAGCGAGCGGCGGTAGCGGAGTCGACACGGGGAGCTGCGGACGTCGATCCCACGCTGTGAGGACCCGAGGTAAATCTATCTAAGATACTTCGACTTTAGCTATGCTATTCATGTAGCTGAAGTTGCGTATCTTAGATAGATACCCCCCCACCAGTGTAGACCAGCCCTTAGACTTGAGTGGGGCCAGGATTTCATGCATTGGACCCAGTTCTGCTCTCAACTAAACTCATGCAAGTCCATCAACTTCACTGGGTGCATAGGTATACCTGTGAGGAAAATGGGGTGCATGGGTGAGGCTGTGTAGGGGGGGAGCTGTGAACATAGGTCCCTTACGCTTTCCAACAGATGAGTAAGCACTCAGGCCAGTGTATTCTCTTAATCAGCAGGAGGCAGAAGGAAATTGCCTGCAGAGGTGCAGCATCTGTCACTCAGTGGGAGGAGGGAAGAAGGGAAATATTCCCTCTCGCCAAGTTTGGAAAGGGAAAGTCCTGTTTCCAATGCCTGGACCACCCCTCTGTGGCAATTCAAACTCCCAAGTCTTCACAGCCACATTCTTCCCCCTGCTCCACTGCCAAATCCTTTCCTAGTTAGTAAGAGGCCTGGCCCATTCTGCTTATAGTGGTACAGACCAACTCTCCTGTCCTCCCAAGGACAAAAGCCCAGACTCACTTGTCTTTCCCCTCCCAGCTCATCATTGCCTCTTGCTAACAGCTGCTAAGGCTTGTCAACACTAAATTCTGAGGCAAACTGAAATTTCGTTGGCAATGCAAATGTCAGATAAGCAGAAAAAGATTCATAGCTTTTCTATTAAATTAAATACAGTACTGAAATAAGCAGGCACTTGATGTGCTTTTCTGGATTAAAAGTGAGATTCCCAAGAGCTTTTCCTCCTATCAACACTGAATTTTCAGTCCTACACCGGCTGCCAGATGTAGATCTTTTCTACACTGGCCTTTCAGCTACTGGTATATGCCTCACTGGGGTAAATAATGATGCTCTGGTGAAAATCCACTAGATGTTTGTACCAGTTAAACTACACCAGTCCCTGAGATTATTGTAGGCGAAGCCTTAGATCCACCATGCCGCAGAATGTACTGGAAATACTTGAAAAAAGATTATCCTCAGGGCTTCATACAATGAGGTTTTTTTAGAATGTTTGTGGTTCAGCTGGTGAACAGAAAAGGTCTGAATATCAGCATAACCAAAATATAACAACGTGCTTCTGTGTACAGTAGTTCTTGTGTGGTGTCTATGGTCAATATCTCCTGCAGATAAGGAAGCTTTTAAAATACAATTAGGAAAAATACACATTATACTGCAGTCTTTCCAAAAAAAAGAATGCTTTATATTACAAATGCTGTACTACACAGATTCCTGGCATACTCCAGGAGAGCCCCTAATGTTTATGTAAGCCTGTTATCTGTCCTACTCCCTTTAATTGCTTTAGTGGTTGGTGAGGTTATATTTATTTACTGCTCCACTCTACCATACAATTAAACTCATCATCATCATCACCACCACCACCACCACCACCACCACCTCATATTGTACTTTTCAATTGATATATTTTAGTATAAAATTACCTTTGGAAATTACTGGTGGGATCGTAGCAGACCCGATCTCTTAAGTTCTTAAAATCCTGATAGCAATTTTTTGTCATTTCATGGTAACGAACACCGTATCCCAGTTCAGTGACCCTTGCTCTAGGCACAAACCCAGTCCAACCAGGAATAGGTGGCTCTAGTAAACTTCTCTTAGTTAGTACAGTACCTGCAAAATGACCAAATAAATGCCATCTCAAAATTACACCTAACTGCCCAAGAAAATATCTGCTTATATTTACCATAGAGGATAAAAAGATTCCTGCCTTATAACAAATGTTCTCAGTTAACTGACATGCTTCACAGAATGTTCATTAGTCACTTTATATCACTAAGAGTGGGTCTCACCACTTTTGATATGCCCCTTAGTGGTGCCTAGATAACTTTTTCTCTTTTATGGGGCCAGATCTTGAAGTCCTTCCTCACTTTTGAATCAGTCCTTCCTCAGGCTATGAAAAAACTTTAGAATTTGGCCAATGGTCATTAAAGGCCTGATCCAAAGCCCACTGAAGCCAGTAAGAGTCTTTCCATTGAACGTAATGGGTTTTGCATCAGTGCCTAAGTAGGGAATAGGCTCACGCATATAAATATATGTTAGTACCCATGGCCTGTCAAAATTCCAACACAGGAAATTACATTCTACCTGTTGAAAGATGCCTTGCAGTTTCAACAGGACACAGTTGAACTTTCTGTTCTAAACTGCAATGTTGTCTTGTTGTGCATTGCCATGTTCAGACAGAGCTGTCTGCTATTCAGTGGTGCATTAAGTGATGTAGGAAGAAAGGCACTAGTTACAGACTTAAGAACTGTCACTCAGGAACATTCTATCTGATGACATTGGGGTTTCTAAGGTAACTGCAGGAGGAAGTTCTGAACATCTTTTACAGGGTGGTCCTGGGCCTGGAACGCTTCTGATCAGATGAGAAATGCGCTTGTGGCAGGTGGTAGTTAGGAATCCATGACGGGCAATTGGGATTGAGCTCAGTTTGGGTCAAAACACTTGGAGTCGTGTTTGGGCCTTTGTGTTTGGCGTTCATGGATACTCACAGTCTATGAATCATGGAGAACCACAACAGGGACTCACCTACCCAGAGTGAAGAGCCCGAGGAAAAATTTGGAAAGAAGCTATTGCTGAAGGGAAAACCAGGATACGTGAGACATCCTGAGATCCACATGAGTCCCAAGATCAAATGAAAATGTTTTGCTTTTCCTCAAGACTACTTTAAGAGTTCTCTCTCTCTCTCTCTTTCTTTCTTTTTAATAAAGAAAACACTAAAGGCCAGATGCTGCCAGTCTGATTCACACTCAGTAGCACTTTACTCTGCAAACAGTACCACTGCAAGAATGAGAGTACTTGCAGAGTAAGGTAGCCATCAGCATGAGTAAAGGTGGCAGAACCAAGCCCCAGAAAGGCAGGACAAAATTTTCAAATGTGAGTGCCTCTAATTAGATACCCAGATAAGATGAGGGATTTTCAGGGATGGTGGCCATTTGTAGTTCCTACTGTGGTCAGTCAGGGCAGCAAGTGCTCAGCCCCTCAGAACAGCAGGTTGGTTTTACTCTAGGGTTAGGCAGCCAGGTTTGAAAACATTGGCTTCAGATTTTTAGATAATAGTATAATTTGAGAGCATGCTATTGCATGAGTCTATTCAGAACCCCATTTCTGGAAGGATTTCTGGATAACAATCACAATTGATGCAAGATCCATGTAAAATGTTTCACATCAAGATGAGACTCTGTCCTTAAATATAAACACACCTATTTGAGAAAACCTCAAGATTTAGAATAGAAATGAAAGACATAGGGGCCAAATTCTGTCACTGAATGCACATGTATGTAACTCCCACAGAAATCAGAGCAATGTGCTAGCAACTGAAGGTAAAACTTGGTTCTTACTATGTCCCTGAAGACTGTAATTATAATTCACATTGTACTAGTAACATTAATTGAATGTTTGGCTGAAATCAAGTTCATTACAACTTAAATACAGTACCTAGCACATAAGGATGGTGTTTATAATTATAGTCATAAAGTGCTTGTAAAACATCTTCATTAGAGCAAATAGATGGAAGTTTGGGTGTAGTGGCTGCTATGTATCTCAGCTCATTCTGTGCGTCTCTGCTTCTTTGAGTAGCATTGTGGAATGAGGTCATACATGCCACTGAATCATCTCCATAAGTAGTGCCAATTCTATAGAATCTTTGGGGGACATAGCCTAAAAGAGTAAGCAGAATACATTTTAAAAGTTCACAAGATCTAATGAACATATTGCAAGCATTTACAGAGTGAAATTATCAAACAAACATAGAACATTATCTGCCATTCTTAGTTCTTCAAATTACACATGCACACTGCAATTATATAGGTGGTTACAACCCCAGTGATCTCCTATGACCTTAGAAACAAGCCACATTTTGACAAGGGCTATGAAAGTACAATCCCCTTGTGACAGATCAATTTTGCTAACAGCAATTCTCTTTACTGTACCAAAATGTCAGTCTGAAGGGTGGTTTGAAAAGCCTTTTTTTTTTTTTTGATGCTTTGAAAAATGCCGTTTCAGATCATTCATTTTGGTTGGAAATTGTGATTGTATTAAAATGAACTCCTGAATTATAAGAAATAGATCTAGGTCTTTTATGTGGGACCAACCCCCAAAGCAGACTTTCACTGTGTAATCATTTTCATTATAAAGAATAGATGCGTATAGCACAACTACATATTCCTTTATATTGAACCTGAATCTATTATGACTATGTTAAATGTTAAAGAAATAGAGATAAGAATCTGATTTAAATTGGATGGATCTGAACGAAAAGCCCACTTCCAACTGTCTCTGAATTTTGTCAATCTTAACTTTGCAACTGATGAGCCAAAATACTGGTTCTGAACTATCTCTGAACATTGGGGTGGTTTAGTTCTGGATCCAAACGTTGTGGATCAGGTCCAGCTCTTATGTGAACTAATCCAAGAAAGTAAATTCAAATGCAAAGCTCCTATTCTGGCCCAAATTCTCCAGATCAGCTGAGCTGTGCATGTTGAAAATCTAGGGAAGGGGTGATTTTACATTCCCCATTTTACATGTTTACATTCCCCCAACTGCAGGGCTGCCAGGGTTTGGCATGGTAAAATAGAGCAGAGGATCATGATACAGTAGCGGCTATTGCAGCTCTTTGTGAACACAGGATTTTCCATGATGCAGGGGAATCCTCCACTGGCCAGTTAAGTTGGGTTTAAAGCTGAGAAAGGAGATCAGGGTGTGGCCCAAACATATTATTTACCTGTGTATCCAGGTATCAGAGAATTGCACGCATCCACGGGTTTTTGATTTGGTTTCATGCTCTCTCTGTACCTGTTTGAAAGAAAATGGACATTTATATGTGAACTTATATCTTAATATCAATTAAGCCAGTTCATGACATATCTGTTATATTACTAAGAATAAATATTAGACAATCTTAAAACTCAGCTAATGGGCCAAATTCAGGTTATTACATCAGTGTAAACTCAGAGTAACTTCACTGCAGCAATCTGAACTCAATAATATTACTCCAGTGTAATCAAGAACAGAATATACTATACTTCTCTTTTAATATTCACTTTTTCTACTAAGCAATGTCATGCAATAGAATTTTTAAAATATACAGCTAAATCAGGAGGTTTTTTGTGCAGTTATATTAAGATACTTGGAAAGGAACATTAAGGTAGATAGGATGTATTGATGTTATCACCAGGGAAAATACTAGCCAGATACGCACACATTATTTTTACACTACTGAAGTATGTACATAGGCCCTCTTATGCCCTAGCCTGCTGTTTGAGATAATGCCTTAGCTAAATTATATTTAGGCTTTAGATCATACCTAAGTTCATATTACTTCTGTATTTGCAGTATTTCAAGTATTTCCTAAATATACTAAAGTATTTTCAAGTATTTCCTAAAGTATAGCTGCAAATATTGCACTGAGGGAACTCTCTCTATTTACATAAGGCAAAATCAGCAAGGTTTTAAAGGTGATCACTGTGCCTCCACTAGTTTTCTTAATGAAAATCTAGATGCCAGTGACATCTCCACCATGATCAAATTCCTGAGTATAAAATAACCTGAAGAAATTGGACCAACAAACTGCAATGACGTGCCAGAAGAAACGATACACCAGGAAAAAGTCATACATCTTGGGACAGGTGGAATTATACCTGCAATATAGGATCTGTACTGGGACTGGTCCTGTTTAACGTATTTATAAATGATCTGGGAAAGGGGGTAAAATAGTGAAGTAGCAAAGTTTGCAGCTGATACTAAATTACTCAGAATAATTAATTATGAAGAGTTACAAAGAGATGCCACAAAATGGAGCTACTGAGCAACATGACAGATTAAATTCAGTGTTGTAGGTGCAAAGTAATGCCCATTGGAAAACATAATCCCTACTCTACATATAAAATGATGGGTTCTAAATTAGCCGTTACCACTCAAGGGAGAGATCTCCGAGTCACCAGGGATAGTTCTCTCAAAGCACCTGTTCAATGCGTAGCAGCAGTCAAAAAAGATAACAGAACCACTAGGAAAAAGATAGATAATAACACAGATAATATCATGCCACTATATAAATCCATGGTACACCCTTACCTTGACTACTGCATGCACTTCTAATCTCCCCATGCCCCAAAGGCTATATTAGAATTGGAAAAGGTATAGAGAAGGGTAACAAAAATGATCAGGCGTATGGAACAGCTTCCATATGAGGGGGGATTAAAAAGACTGGGACTGTTTAGCTTGGAAAAAAGACAACAGAGTGGGGGAATATGATAAAGGTCTATAAAATCAGGAATGGTGCAGAGAAAGTGAATAGGAAAGAGTTATTTACCCCTTCAAATAACACAAGAAACAGAGATCACACAATTAAATAAATAGGCAGCAGGTTTAAAACAAGCACAAAGAAATATTTCTTCACACAATGCACAGTCAACCAGTGGAACTCGTTGCCAGGCCAAAAGTAAAACTGGATTAAAAAAAGAATTAATTAAGTTCATGGAGGATAGATCCATCGATGGCTATTAGCCAGCATGTTCAGAATCACAACCCCATGCTCTGAATGTCCCTAAATCGCTGACTGACTGACTGGACGACAAGGGACGGATCACTCAATAACTGCCCAGTTCTGTTCATTCCTTCCGAAGCACCTGGCACTGGCCACTGTCAGAAGACAGGATACTGGGCTAGATGGACTAGTGGTCTGACCCAGTATGGCCATTCTTACGTTCTAACAGTGTGTCTGTAAAATTAACATTGCAAAACAAAAGAAAATACAAAGAGAGCAATAAAGATGACACAAAGATTGGCGATTAAAATGGGAGGAGATGGAAGAAGCTAACATGTTACAGCCGTGAAAAGCCAATATCCAATGCAGGGGGAAGGATACGATCACAATGTTAAAAGTACTGTTAAGGCAATAACAAATGAAGGAAAGGAACTGCCCGCTGAGAAGCTAGTAGAAAAAGAGCAACAACCTCAAGGTAAAGAAATTAAAGTGTCAGCTACATATTAGGAATAACTGCTTAGCAGTAAGAGCAGTGAGGTCAGGTATAGACTAGAAAACCCCAGCCCTGCAGTTATTCAATAAAGGCCAGTTGCTGCTATCCTTATATATGCTCAATAGTACCTTATGCCACAAATAAGGATGGACGTTGAAGAGAAAAGTCAGGATATAACCCCACCACCAACAGAGTAATTCCCTTAACTACCAGTGTCACGTACCTGTTCTGGAACAGTGCTGTCCTGAGCATGGAGCTGTATGAGCACATAATGTATTGCATAGACATCAGTGCATACACATTATAAAGACAGACAGGTCTGCTTGTGACTGGTGTATATCAGAAGTAACTTTATTAAAGTCAAAGGAAATACACTGACACTCACATTTTAAGTAAGATCTTATTTCTTTATAGTTCTTGTAATCCCAGGGGTACTTTATAGATTATGCATACTGGACCCACTGCCGTTCTGTCCAGCTCTGCGGTGCAGCTCTGGTGCTGCACAGCCACACAGCCCAACCCTTGAGGAAGGAAAGGTGAAAGGATCCCAAGGCAGTTTCTGTAAGAGGGTTACTGTCATAGGTCTTCTCCCCCACTTGGAGCTGTTGGGTTCCAAGATGGGGACCTGCATGGACTCCTCTAAACTAAAATCCTAGTTTAGATCTGGTTCTCGCTGCCACCAGTTACGTTTAAAGTGGATAACACACTGCCTGTCCCCCAAGCTTTCCCTGGGGAACCCAGATTCAAACCCCTTGAATCTCACCAGAGAGAGAGAAACAGCCAGTTCCCCTCCCCGCACTTCCCTCTCTCCAGCCTGCTCCGGAGAGATTACACACCGAGTCAAATCCTTGACTCAACACAAAAAGGGACTCCCCTCCCCCTCCCATTCCCTAGTCCTGGAGAGAGATACCTTGATTCAAACTTCTTGAATCAAGCAAAGAGGGATTCACTTTTTCCCCCTCCCCTTCCCCTGAAAATCCAAACAAGGGAAGAAATTAATCAAGTTCTAAAAAAGAAAAGATTTTATTAAAGAAAGAAAAAAGTACACTATCTCTGTATTACCAGGATGCAAAAATACAGGGTCTACCTTATAAAAACTGGAGAGACTTCCCCTTCCCTCCTCCTGAGAATAATCAGTAACAGCAACAGAAATAAAGAATTTCCTTCAGCAAACACACAATTGCAAATGTAGAAATCAAATTATAAGACTAATTCGCCTTTCTAATACTCACTATACTGGATAGTAGGAAATACTCCAGGAGAACTTGGAGACATGTCTGGCCTCTCTTAGATCCAAAGAGAGCACACAGAGCAAACAAGGAACACAGACAAAGCCTTCCCTCCACCAAGATTTGAAATTATCCTGTCCCTTGATTGGTCCTCTGGTCAGGTGTTCCTCAGGTTACTGAGCTTGTTAACCCTTTACAGGTAAAAGAGACTTTAACCCTTAACTATCTGTTTATGACAGTTACATTTTAATATATCAAAATATTGCCCTTGTTCTTTCTATTGGACAATATATTCTTCATCTCTTCCTGGCCCTAAGTGTGGTATGCTGCTGCTGTGAAACGTTCAACACTGGCAGTAAACAGCGGCTGTGTTCCACCATGGACGCTGACTTTCCAAAGTGCTGGAGGGTGCTCGACCCCCGGCTTTGCCCCAGGCCCCGCCCCCACTCCACCTCTTTCCCCAAGACCCCACCCCGCACTTTCCCACCTCTGCACCACCTCTTCCCACCCCACCTCTTCCCGCCCAGTTCCACTCCCTCCCCTGAGCATGCTGCATCCTTGCTCCTTCCTCCCCACCCCCCCACAGCCTCCTGCATGCTGCAAAACAGCTGACTGAGATAGGCGGAAGGCAGGGGGAGCTGCTGATCCATGGGGCCCACTGGCAGGTGGGAGGTGCTGGGGGGGGGAAGAGCTGAGGGGGGGCTGATGGTGGGCGCTCAGTACCCACCATTTTTTTCCTGTGTGGCTGCTCCAGCCCCGGAGCACTCACAGAGTCGGCACCTGTGTTCCATTGTAGTGACCCCTATACCTAACATGAAACTGAATTAGATATTGTATTACATTTCCAGGGGTGTTACAGCCGTGTTGATCCAGGATATTAGAGAGACAAGGTGGGTGAGGTAATATCTTTTATTGGACCAATTTCTGTGGGTGAGAGAGACAAGCTTTTGAGCTACACAGAGCTCTTCCTCAGGTCTGGGACAGGTAGTCAGCATGTCACTTCTAAATCCAAGGTGGACCAGATTGTTTGCATAAGGATTTAACATGTTGCAAGAAACCATTCAAGGTAAAGTGGGCAGTTAACACCTCTGCTTAGGGCAAAGGAGGGTTAGTGGGTTATAGCACATATGTAATGTGTCATATTGTACGAAAATCATTTTGTGCACCTTAGATGAAAAATGTCAAAGTACAAAAACTCATATGAGATAAACTACAGGAGTAATTTACAGAAATAAAAGTTTATAATAATACTTAAGAGAGCCTGTATATGTCATCTAGAAAGCCTGCAGCTTTAGGGCCTGATCCTGCAGACATACCTGATCATTATCAGTAGTAGCCTTGTGGTAATGCCTAGGAGTCTTGGGGCTTGGCTACACTTGAGAGTTGCAGCGCTGGTCGTACAGCTGTGTAGGGACAGCGCTGGTGTGTGGCCACACTCACAGCTACCAACGCTGCAGTGTGGCCACATTTGCAGCATTTGCAGCGCTGTTGGGAGTGATGCATTATGGGCAGCTATCCCAGCGTTCAAGTGGCAACGTGCTTTTCAAAAGAGGGGGGTGGGGTGTAGTGTGACAGGGAGCGGGGGAGAGAGAGAGAGTGGATTTTTGGAGCCGACACTGTGTATCAGCTCCCTGCCTTGCAAAATCAGAAAATTTTCCCGACCCCTTACTCTTAACTGCAAACAGCCTGCAGACCAGATAAGCAGCTGTTTCTCTCGTCAAGCAAACACTCATCCCCCTGCCTGCCTCGTTCACAGGAGTTATCTCATTTGATTGTTCACAGTCAGTTACAGATTGATCACAGCAAACAGGAGCTGTGTTTGTTTTTTAGATAAGCAGCTCCCGGAGCCCCGAGTTCACAACAAAACAAAGAGAGGCTGCATAACAAAACAAAGAGTGATTTAGTTAAAAGCATTCTGAGATATCTCCTAATACCCTGGAGACCAATAACAGCGCTGGTGTGTGGCCACACCTGACGAGCAGCGCTGCATCACCAGCGCTGCACTCGTTACACCCCAAGCAGACCAGGTGTTCAGCCAGCGCTGCAGCCAGGGAGTTGCAGCGCTGGATGTGCCTTGCAGGTGTGGACAGTTACTAAGTTGCAGCGCTGGAAAGCCTCCACCAGTGCTGCAACTCTCAAGTGTAGCCAAGCCCTTGGCTAGACACGGGCCCCATCGTGCTAAGCATTGTACACACTTACAGTAATTGATAGTCCTTGCCTCAAAGAGTTATCAAGCGGAGATATATGTGAGGAATTGTTTGCAGGATCCAGGGTCTTAGCCCAGCCTACAATTTTTAATTTAGAATTTTTCTATGTAATTAAAATACTTTGTCTGGGACTTTCATTCACACGCCACTAGGGTGCAGGTAAAAATGGCATTATACTTAGGGGGGCAAATCTACTTTGAGGAGGTTTTTAAGTATAACACCACCAGGTTTTTAGTTATTTATTTTTAACAACCATCTAGCAGTCTGTGGCTAGTGGTCTCTGGAAGTCAATATTAGCTAGCGTAGTGCTGATTTATGTTGTGGGCATAAAAAGGCTAAGAGAAATTCAGGTGGGCCACGGCTAACAAGTCACAGCTAAGGAGCCCGATAAAAGGCACCAGCTGGAACCAAACATTCACTGCTTGGCGCAATGGCCCACAGGGGAAGCCACTCCGCTCTGAAGGGATAGTGGGGCTTTGTTGTTGATTTTCCTGGCAGCACGCATTCACCCAGCCCTGCACTGGAGATATCAAGGCTTCCTGCTGCCGCTAAAGTCCCTGCAAAGCTCCCAGTGACTTAGTGGGAGCAGGCTTGGGCCTCGCACTACAGGGGGCGGCGGGCAGGGTTGGACTCGGGACATCAGCACTACAGCCCAGGGCCCCTTACCCAGAGCTCTCCCCCGATCCGAAGGCACCAGGTGCCTCCTGCCGCTGGCTGGGCTCCACAGTTGGATGAGCTCAGCCGAGACAGCTGCTACCTGCAGGCCCTGCACCCAGCCAGGGCATTGTGACCTCAGCCAGCCAGGGTGGGATAGCAGGGGCTGGGAGTGCAGCTGTGCTGGGGAGATAACCCAGCAGGGCCTGGCCCCGAGCCCCAGAGAGCAGGGCAGCAGCAGAACTAGGTAGCATTTGTGCCTGGGACTGACAACTGTCACTGTAACCCCAAAGAGCGTCTGCTCTCTGCCTGTGACACACCGTCACCCCATCCTCCACTGCTCAACCAATCACACCTGTGCTACACCCCTAGCCAACAACCAATCTGGGCTGCACTGCACACTCCACTTACACACAGCCTGTGCTACACCCCTAACAAACATCCAATCCGGGCTACACACCCATCTGCATCCAACAATAGACTACTGCACACTACACTCACACACAGCCTGCACTACACCCCCTAACGAACACCCAAATCAGTCTACATACACACCTGCATCATCTGTACTGAACACCCCCTCACAGTCTGTGCACATGGCTTAACAAGCACCTAATTTGCGCTACATCCACATGTATCCAACAACAGTCTGTACGGTACACCCCACTCACACACAGCCTGTGTTACACCCTCTAACAAACACACAACCTATGCTACACACACCTGCAGCCATTACTACACTCACTAACACACCCAGAGTCTGTGCCTACACACACAAATAATTACACTTTCCTTGGTGGTAACCAGGAAGCAAAATATATCCTTCAACTGTGGGGAGGTCATCACACTGTCATTTTAATACATCTCCGACCTGCAATCTGTCTCTTGATTGTTGACCAGATTGCTAGCTTGTGAAATATTATTTTCCAAATGCTGTTTCAAAATAGGGCAGAAATGGTCATTATGGGTGAATTTTGTTAACGAATGGATTCTTTTTCAAATATCTTTACTGTATTTTAATACACCTGGTGATTATTATTCTACTTGAAGACAGAACTGAGTGAAATGAGTTCTCTTCCTGTGTTATCCACTGTTTCAAAGGTACAGTCCCCCAGTAGAAACACAGAAATGAATTATAGCATAAATATTGCACAGACATAATTCATCTATGTGAAGTGCAGCCTAAAGTGTTGAGAGCCCAATACATTTATTCAATATATCCTATAAAATGATCTGTTTGAGTTTAAAGAGCTCCACAAACAAGGTTTAGAACAAATGCTTTGAAGTCCTCCATTCACAAAAGCTTGAATGTGAACATTTCTGTTTTTAATTTCCATGATCTATCTAATCCCTGTAAATTTTTACATGGACCTCATCACCAAAGCAGGTGACAGTGATTCTATA
The DNA here is from genome assembly GCF_020497125.1 of Mauremys mutica. NCBI lineage: Eukaryota > Metazoa > Chordata > Testudines > Geoemydidae > Mauremys > Mauremys mutica. Next base: position 115,427,209 of record NC_059078.1, on the reverse strand, counting down.
GAATCATTTAACATTACTAGATACAATGCTCTCGGATTTACCCCTTTTACAACATTTGTGTGTTTTCTAGCTGTGTCAGTGACGGGCTCTAGAGCTAATACTAAAATAATGGTGGGAAAGGACAACCCTGTCATGTTCCTTTGAGGCAGTGGGAAGCTGAAGCTGAATTATGTACACTGCTTACTAGAGCTGGTTGGGAAATTTTCTATCAGAATGTTTTTTCAATGGAAAATGCAGTTTTCGCAACAGTTAAATTTCCTGAGAGAAAATTCTGATGTGCCTCAAAATATATTTCCCCCGCGTTTTGATCTGAAATGTTTCAGTTTGTGGAACCAAACAAACATTTAATTTTGGATCAGTTTGACATTAATCTGGGTGTGTCTCACCTGCTGTGCCTCATGTCCATGCCCACTGACCTCTATGGACTGAGCTGCCGGGCTGGACTACATCTCCCAAGAGCTCCTAGGTCAGCTGCATCCCCATCCCCATCCCTCAGCATAAGGAGGAGTAAGTAGGCCTGGGGCAAGCTGATAGGGTCAGAGGCAGAAGGAGATGTGGTGGAGCTCACACCAGCCTGTTCCTCTGTTGGTGTGAGCTCCATAATGGAGTTTATCTCAGTGGCAGAAGTTAGAATAGTTCACACTAACCCTCATTCGAACCAGCAATGTCGATTTCAGCGCTACTCCCCTCGTCGAGGAGTACAGAAATCGATTTTAAGAGCCCTTTATGTTGAAGTAAATGGCTTCGTTGTGTAGACGGGTGCAGGGTTAATTCGATTTAGCGCTGCTAAATTCGACCTAATCTCGTAGTGTAGACCAGGCCTTAGAATAGCTCCCTGCTGCTCTACCTTCCAGTGGTGTTGGATGGCCAAGGGTAAGGGAGCTACAAACAGGTACCTGCAGCTGCCATTCTCCACTATGTCTGAGCACAGCTCAGCCATAATAGAGAATCAAAGGCTGAATGTTCTGTTATGGGAGCGCTAACTCATTTTTGTCGCCTTGTATAAATAGCAAGATTTCAAACTTGTTCTGAAAATACAGCAAAAAAATTCAGATTAGTACAAAGAAACTTAATATTCAAAATATGTTCTGAGTTCATAAGCCTGAACCAAACCCACAGACCTGACCTTCAGAATACTCAGACTCCAAATCAAGAACCAAATCACGATTTTGCAACTGGACCCTATCTTTAGAATAGTCCAAATCAAAACTGTAGCCACTGAATTTGGGTACAAATACAAATAGATACAAATGGCCACTAAAGTTGGGGGATATTTATAATCCTGATCTGAATTCTGAGGCTTGAGGCCAACTCAAATTATTATCCTGAGGTTGTGTAATTAATGTACCTTAAGATACATAAGCAATGGCAATGTCGCTTCTCTAACTATGCTGCCAACCATTGCCCAGCTCTCTCTCATTGTTCATAATATCTCTGCAGTATACAAGAGTGCATAATATGCTTTTTGGCTTTACAAAGCCATTTATGCCTTAGCTATATCTAACAATATAGAGAGAGTTGGATCAACCGGCAGGAGTCTCCTAATAATCTACCACGTGTGTAAACTATTCCATCTTTGCTCTGTTGTGCACATGAAAAAATAAGCAAATGCAGAAGTATATTTAAATCTATGCTAAAAACTGCTACTTTCTAAAAACAGTTGCAATATTTTTTATAACAATTTTTACATTAAAATCAAAGATGAACGGTAATAAAACACTACCACACAAAACCCAGAGCTTTATTGTATTTTATTTCACACTTTTGAAGACACGGGAGTACTCAGGTACAATCCTAACAAGTTGTGAACTGCTCCGAAGGTCGGTGAAATTTGAATTCATCTTGCACAGAGAGGTGAACAAGACCACAATGACTGATATTTTATAATACAGTTTAAGAATACTCCAAGCAGGTGAGTACTGTAATGTTATACCCAACAACTTTTATGCCATTCATCCATTTAAGCCACTTCGTATTATAAATATGCAGCTTATCTCAGCTATTAAATCTCTGCAATATGTAATTAGGCCTTCTCATAATAATGCATTCAATCTCCTGTATATAAAAATCAGTGTAAGAATACTGATACATGCTGTCTATACCATCACTGTACATTTATCAGACTCAACCACAGCAAGCTGCTATCTTCCGAACTAGAGCTAAGCAACTTTAGGTCAAACTCCCAAGTCGTCACCCAAGCAGAACTTCCACTGAAGTCACTGGGAGTTTTTCCTAAGGACTGGAGGGTTTATTCGCTTAAAATAGCACAATATAGTCTGAAATGCCGTGTTCTGCAGGGAATTTGCTGCAGAATACACTTGAATATCTATTCCATAAACAACTCAATTAGAAACTTTTGTCCTACTGAAGTTCCTACCAGTTTTACAAGCCTAACAGATGGTTCAATTGATGTTGTTAAAATGGGCTTCCATATGCCACTTCTATTTTGAAGTTGTTTAAAAGGGCTACAAACTACAGCATGTAGTTGCAGTGTAATAGTCCACTTCTAATTCTAAAAGGCTACACTTTCTATTTTGGGGTGGGAGGGTCAGGGGAATGAATTGGGGACGGAGCGGTCGTTTGCTCAGCAATCCTCAGTTCTGGGAAAATAAGTTTTATGGTGCTCCCACTAGATTGAAAGAGGAAGGCGGAAACTCTTCTCATTTCACAACAACAAAATCTTTTAAAGAATAAAAAGCTTGGATCAAGTTTGAATCTTTTAAAAGGTGAATATAAAATGTGCAAAGAATCACTGCTGTTTAGGAGCTACATTTTTGAGGGGCTGCAGAACTCCCTTCACTCACTGCCGACATGCTGCAAGCATCACTCACAAATAAAGGGACAAATTAATCCCTGCTGGATCTCCATTCAGTGGGTATTGCATCCATGTAACAGGGCATTATTAGCCTTAATTCTGCGCTGACTTAGGGCCAGGTAAATACTTGAATATCAATGGAGTTCTACGGGGTAAAAGTCTATGCAGAATTGGGCCCACATAATTTAACATTGGATGTAAGGATCTTAAACCTGCTTTTCTTTATGCAAGTCATATCTTGGCACTATTAGACAAAGTATTAGGCCAGATCCACAACTTGTGTAGGCTGGCATAGCCTGGACCTGTCATGATACATAGCCTTCCCTAGGTAGTCGGGTAAGTACCTATCATAGTATCTGAAGTCTCAGGGCATAAGTTCTATATTTTCACATATTTTACAGGAGAATTCATTCATTGTTATGATGCATTCTTGAAAATGAAATGGTGACCATTTGAAACAAGAAACAAAAACCCCAGCAACTGACTAGCATGTCTGTATAGTACGCTCAACTGGTCTGACCTGCCTTGCAGGAAGACTGTTGAGTTCTCTGACACAGCAACACTGCTCTCCCATTATTATAAGATCATCCTTGCACATTCCATATCTTACCATCTTTAAAAGCCTATAATTACAAAAGCTGAGTGAGAAACTGAATTATCTCCAATTAACAGCTGAATGCAATCAACAGAGGCAAAGAGCATTTTTATACAAGAAAATAGCACGGTAGAAAGAAAGAGTCTGTACAGTATTTAAATATTGTATATACATAAAATTATATTTTTCATAACTCATCTTAAAGGTTCTCTTATTTGTAAACCAGGAAAGGCAACCAAAAGAAATCTTATATTTAACATTTTAAGCAGAGCAAGCAGCAGGAAACAAGCAGTTTGTAACTCTATAAGAAATATCTAGCCAGATAATGTGACTAGCATTTTCCAGTCCCTTTTTTATTTATTTCAGTACATTTTTTTCACATTCTACTAGGGAATTCTGCAAGAGAGAGACAAAGAATTCAAGGGCAGAACATAAGGGCCCAATCCTGCACTCTTTTCTTAGGCAAAATCCCAATAGAGCAGTATCTTCAAGTAAGTAGTGCAGAATTGGGGCATAAATTACTAAAGTGATTGATAAAGCTTCCTTTTTCAAAAGCCGTCAGTAATGGCTTCTACGGTTGTAACCTATGCTTAACTAAAGGAAAACGGTTCCGCTGAACAATTAACCTTTCAATGTCTTGAAAGTGTAATACATTGCAGCAGGTGAAGGGGCAGCCTTGTTTAAAATAAAAATGCTAAAAGTATTAAAAATATCAGTGTTTTTCAGCTGATGCTACAGTTTTGTCCAAGCCATCAAGATTGGATGGGGGGTTGGATTTGAATCTGAGATTCCCAGTTCATGGGTGATGCAGGGTTCCAGGGGTGGCTCATTTATAGATTTTTATAAAATAAAAACTGCCCTGTCTGGAGCTGCAGTGCTCCAGATGTGTGAGTGTTAGAAGACATCTTAGTAAAGCAGTTCCGTTTGGAAAGCATGGTGACACCACAGACAGTACTGTATTGTGCCGGCATTACAGACAGACCCCTGATCATGCATTATACTCTGGTATCTCGCTGGTGCTCATTGCTGAACTGGGGCTTTTGTTCTCTGTCTCCCATGTTACTTACTGCCTGTGCAGCACACCTCCAAAATATAACAAAAAATATATTTTGTTCAACTGAAATGTTTACTTTAAAATTTATAATATTATTGATCCAGAAAATTTTCCCTTTTTCACTTGTATTCACTTCTGGGGAAGTCCTCAACTGAGCACTCTTCCAAAATGATAAAACAGTGGATTAACTTGTCAAAAAATGTAATCATAGATTTCAGATTAATACTGATTAAAAAACCCTAAAATGGAAAGTTTCTTTGTTATCAGAGAATTTTCAAATCTAAACCAGGGTAACAGCTGTTAACTTTTATATAAATATGAGCTTTAGAAATAAAAGCAGACATTTTCAAACTGGAGGACTTAATATTAGGCTCCTAAATCCATAGGCAGACACCTAACACAGAAGAGCCCTGATTTTTCCCAACTGGTGAGTATTGTCCATTCCTAGTGAAGTCAGTGGGAGATGTGGGTGGTCAGCATCTTTGAAAATCAGGTCTCTATTCTTTATGTGCCTAAATACAGATTTAGAAGCCTAACTTTAGGCATCCAGATTTGGAAAACTTGGCCAAAATATCTAAAACAAATGAACACTGTCAAAAAGTGATGTGTTCTCATAGTCAGAAGACAGTGCTGATCAAATAACCAATCCCCACAACAATCCTGTAGGTAAATTTTTGCAACCATTTGGGAATCTTCAGCTTAATCTTTAGCACGTGACAACAGATTGTACTATTTAATAGAGGTGGGATTTTCAAATGCATCTAAGTGATTTAGGAACATTGACTTTCAATGGGACTTGTGCTCATAAATCCCTTAGGACTTTTGAAAATCTCACTAGATCATTTAAGAGGAAAATAAACCTTGATATATCTCTACCTATTGGCTGTTCTCATCTAGCCTGCTGAAATTCAAGTGGATTGTGTCATATATGAAAGTCAGAAAATGGAACATTGAAATAAGAGTTTCGTAGATGGACTATGGTGAGAGGGGACTTTTAGTAATTTAAGAAATCAATACCAGCTTTGACACTCTTAGAAGTGGCAACATCAATGGCCATGGCTTTAATCTCAGTGTCCCCAAACTGCATTAGCGTTTTGATCTCCCTCCGAGTTGGCACCGAAGTCTCAGTTCCTGTGAGATCCAGACGAAGAGTGCCACACTTTTTCACTCCAGGCTCGGTGATGAAACTGACATTATCTTGCTCCGAGCTGTAGATATTGATCACTATTACTAACTGGGAGGGCTTGGCAGGCGTGTAACTGCGCGACACTGTTTCTCCAAGAGCTACAGATTGGTCGGCCGAGATAAATTTGTCAAAGACGTCAGTGCACCATCGTGTGCCGTCTTTAACCAGCAGCTTCTCCGGCGGGTGCTTTCCTTCCACAAACCGATTCAGGACCCCCACCCCATAGGTCAGAGGGGAACGTCGCACTTTGATGACAGCAGGGTCTAAGCCAAAAAGGACGGCGCCTTTGAGGATAGTGAGGCCCACATCCTGGGGAATGATGATTCGACATTTTGAACCGAAAGCATTCTGGACAGCTTGTTGGAGTAAAGGGGCTTCGGCAAATCCACCCACCAGGAACAGAAACTTGACATTGGTTACTTCTGGCTTTTCAAACAGATCACCTAAACAGAGAGACAAAGCCTGCTCAGCTAGGAAAACTTCCTGATGGCAAAACCCATTAGACCAGGGGTAGGCAACTCACATTGCTCGGGTCCTGGCCACCAGTCTGGGGGGCTCTGCATTTTAATTTAATTTTAAAGAAACTTCTTAAACATTTTAAAAACCTTATTTACTTTACATACAACAATAGTTCAGTTATATATTATAGACTTATAGAAAGAGGCCTTCTAAAAATGTTAAAATGTATTATTGGCACGTGAAACCTTAAATTAGAGTGAATAAATGAAGACTTGGCACACCACTTCTGAAAGGTTGCCAACCCCTGCATTAGACTGTGGAATAATCTTGCAAGAGACATGCTGGGCACCCCATCACAAATATCCACGCATAGGACCAGAAAGAAGGCACATGTCTGGAATGGCTCCATGAACTCCGTGACACTTCCAAAGTGTCTTTTGTTCGGAAAGAGTCTATTGTTTTGAGAGAGAAATATCCTGTATTTAACATGGAGGATGTGCCTGAGGGGGCATAGGCCTCAAAACAGAAGAAAATGTTGAAGTGGTAGAGATACTAGATACACATTTTAAAACTTATTTTTATCTTAAGCCAGATTTTATTTATTTATTTTTGCTAGATGAAAGTGGGCACGTTTCTGTGCAAACCAATCCAACAGCCAGTCTGGAGGCAGAGAGGGAAGCCGTCTAGATGAATATCCCCCATGAGCTTCTGATATACAAGATAGCAGCCAGTATTCCCAGGCAAAACTGATTAATGCTCACTTTATTACATTACATATAATCGCCCAATTTTAAAATATTAATACTTCTGATTCTGCCATCTCAACCGAAATATATTCCACCTGCAAAATAATACCTTCTTAAATTCTTCTTACATATGTTCTCTCTTTACTTAAACCCATGTTCTCTAGTTCTGGTCTATCCAAAACACTCATATCGATTAAGTTTAATGTTATAGTTACCTGTACCTAGTTTAAATGCTTCAATCATGCTGCCTCGATTATTTGTCAAAACAAAACAATCCTAGTTCTCTCATTTTCTATTCATATATAAGCTATTTTCTTGCATTTATATTAGTTGTCTTATTATGCTGTGCTCTAATATAATTATACAATTTTTCATATAGGATGCCCCAAATTGGACACTATATTCTAGCTATAAACAATCCAGTATTGTGTACAGCGTTAAAATAATATTCTCATGCTTATTATACATAATATACTCCACTTGATACAAGCCTAATAGTCTTATGTTGGACTGAGAATTTAGACACGGGGTTTCTCAATCTGGCCACATCATCTTCCACTACTATTGTAACACATCCAATTATGTTTAAACCAAGCTTGGAATTATTTTTACCCAGATGCATCACTTATTATTTGTTTATTGTCAGTGGTAAAATTGAACTGGACAGAAAAATGAAGAATATGTTGTGGGGGACAGTCCTGCATTGGCACAGAAATGAACTAGATGTCCTAATATGTCTGTCTGTCTTTCTTTAGACAAGATCCAAATGAATGAGAAAGACAGAAAGACAGAAAGAAAGAAAGGGGATATTGACTATTAATTAAGTTTCAATTGTCTAATGACTTGTATTCCTGAAAGCTCAAGAGGAAATAAAGTTTATGCAGCTTTAGTACTGATTGCCTGGTCAACAGCTACAGAATAGCCAGAAATATCTATTAAGATACTAGGTGACTTGGAGCAACCCTGATGGTCATTTTTTGGGTGATTTGGGGGAATTAAATTTTTTCACCCACCATTCATGGGGTCAAATTACTCCATTAAACATAATTCCCAGTTTTGGGGCTGTGATAGATGGGTATTTGGATAAATCATACTTCAGTTTACGTCCAGTCAGAAACTCATTACACCTTGATACATACTAAGATGTTGAATGATCTGGTCAATTGTAGGTTTGAAAAGGGCATTCATTGCATCTGGACTCATCCTTAGCATTCCTTGGGAGGACCACTTGACAAAATCCACACTGCAACAAAAGAGCAAAGGAGGCTGTTAAAACGAGGTCTAATTTTAAGAGTAAGCCGTACTTGAGCTGTAGGACATGGCTGGTAAGAAATTCACAGATTTACAGCCTCTATGTTAAGCACGTCACTTGCAGCAGGTAAAATGGCCGGTCCCTGTCCACCGGCATACTTGAGTGTGCCTCCCACCAGCAATAATGCCTTTTGTTTAATTGTGGTTTTCCTGGCCTGACTGCCTCTCAGCAGCATCACTAATGTTCAGAGCTCTGCTGAAACATTTTATGTTCCCTCCAATGTCAGCTCATCTGAAACAAAGCTAATGCATCCCTCAGAAGGAAATGATCCTTTCAGTTAAAGTAGCAGTAGATCTCAAGGCCACTGCAAGCAAGCAAAGAAGATTAACAGGCTTGGGAGCTCTAGGGACATAAATAATAGTATCACACGTGCATGGCAATTCTGTTCTGAGCAGTGTGCTGTGAGGTGCAGGCAAGATGGCAAGGAAATGTTTGAATACAGGAATAGATTATTCCACTGCTGACTCCCTTACATGAGCTGGTTACAGCTGGGTCATTTTCTCCTTTTCATTCACATATATTTAAGCAATTTTCATCCCCCTCTCATTGCCCTCTCCATTTCTTTGGCATTTATATTACTTCCAAAAGACACCACTATGAATGATTCATGGGAGGGAAAAAGGGTTTGTAGTAAGTAGAAAGGTACATTTTTTTAAGTGTCTATGCCCCATTTTCTAAAGTGGTTTTGTTTTAGGATGGAATTATAATAGGATTTAGGCTCCTAAATCATTTAGGTGGTTTTGAAAATTTTACTCAAAAATCTAGGAATAAGGAGGCATGGGGGTTCCAGTTAGCCACATACTCCCCCTGTGACCTTTGGCAAGTCACTTAACCTCTCTGAACCTCATTTTCTCCATCTCTATCTTCAAAATGGGGACCCAAATTTAAATAAATAATTGACAAATAGAATTGTTTGGGTGTTTTATTTTTTAATTGATTTGGAAAAAATAACATAGAATGCTTCTTGAAAGGCAGAGAGTTGCATGGGAATGTTATAAATATGGATGGGGTTGTGCGAAAGGAAGTAAGAGTGTGGGTGTGTCCACGTACAGAATGCGACAGATTCTTGCACTCAACTCTATCTGCTTTGCACTGCTGTCCAGAATTCCTCCAACAGCCAGCTGTGCACCACAGGCTCCTGCAACCCACTATATGAAGGGCATGTCAAGGGTGGAACCCTCCGTGGAACTGCTACAGTTGGTGTAGGCTGCTTTCAATTACATCAGAAGCTCTTGTGGCTTTTGGTCAGCCCAGAATCAGATAAGTGGGAAGGTGACTCTTAGCGGCACTGAATATAAACGCAGCGCAGCTAAGAATCTAGCCCTACACATATAGCCAGAAATACAGGAGACTGTCTCAGTGTGGAACCTTAGGAAATGGTGCCATATAAATGAAGATGGTCTGTGGAATTCGCAGAAAGAAGTCTACAGTAGGATGCAAGTGTTATGGAGAAAACTCTTAAGAAAAACTAGAATATAACTTTCTTTTCTGATAATTGTATCTGAGGCAGTATGATTTTCCCATCATTTGATTACATTTTCTCACTACAATCTATTATGCTACTTGCAATTAGGATAGTTTATTATTCTTTCCAGCAGTTAAGTAGTTAATTATGAATCTATCTAGGTTCAATCGCCTACTTACTTGCTTTTCCTTAAGGCGTGTTCCACGCTGTGACCTCGAAACTTCTTATAATAGTCAATGAAGGAGAAAGGCAGAGTGATATTCAGTGGATTAGTTCTGTCTGGAGCCGCTGCCCTTTTACGAGACTCAAATGCTATCATAAGATCCACCCAAGCAGCAGGACGCTTGATTTTAAATTGTTCAATAAAATCCTCTCCAAATATTTTACATAGGAGTTTTTCAAACTCATAGTCAACGCCTACAGAACCATATGGCCCACCTGTTTTAGAAACAAAACATACCATTAATATAGTGTATTGCTCACTAGAACTTGAGCCCATCATATACAAATCCAGATCATACTGACATAGCAATGACCCAGAGCATGTTAAGAGTATTTTCACTGTCAGGGAAAAGACTAAAATTACTGATGGTTCCATCTTGTATATGAGGAGATCAAGATAGAGCTTGTGTTCATGAATAGGTTGCCCTGCTGCACAGAGAAAGACATATGTTGGGTTCCTCTGAGGCGGCACTGGCGTCACCAAGGATGATAGTTCAGGAATCATTTAGAAGACGACCAACCCAGGATTTCATGGGTGCTGTGACAACTAAAGGATTGTCTCAGGCGGCTAATGGCAAAGCTCACAAGGCAAAGCTCAACTGGATCTGGAGTTGGGGGTGGGAATGTACTTTGGGGAGTTGAATTTTACTTCCTGGCCATGGACCAATCACTATGTCATTTGATCTGAGACAAGGGCACACCTTTCCCATCAGGATGATGGACCCATCTTGGTGCTCTACCTTTGGGAGTTAATAGCGCATGTGTGCTTCTACATGAATCTGTGGGAGAATACTGTTCTGCTGACAAATCACTCAGTTAATAGCCTGGTGGGACTTTACAACAATCTTTTGTTCTGACTATCAGCCAGCCATATAGTGACCTTCTAAATGCCCATGCAGGTCACCATAGTTTAGAGATGACCTAGGAGAGATGAAATGAGAGGGGAGATATCTAGTGTGCGAGTGATGGAAGTCAGACCAACGCTGGTGCTGAGCCAAAGTGAGGAAGAGTTTGACACTGTGTCTTATCTTCTCAAAGAAAGTTTTACTTTTCTCAAAGTAAACATATACTGAACATTATTTAACACTATCTATTGACAAGCAGTTCAGAAATCACATGAAATTAGCAAGACCTTTTGAATGTTGATTTTAATATAAGATGAACTATTAACTAATTTAAGCAAATAGTAAAACGTCACAGCATCCTTATTGGCAGTAAGGGTGTAAGATCAAACTCAAAGTACTATACAAGTGAAATGAGTAGTAAATAATGTAATTTTACCAGTTGCCTTGTACAGTTCCTTCAGATGTCCTTCAGGTAGCCTGATCTGATGGACAGTGAGATCAACTGTACCTCCTCCACTGTCAACAACTATGTACCGGTCACCTATGAAGCAACAGGAACAAGCATACATCATCTTCATCGGCATAAACACAACAGTCTACTAATACTTAAGCAATATGAATACTAATACTGCAGGCAATGTTGCCATCATCCCAAGCAGAAAGCCATGAACATCTGTACTGGGGACAACTGGCTTGAAAATTAGCAGTTCCTAATGGAATAATTTGCAGTGATTTATAATGGAAGTGAAACTTGTATGCCCTATGCTACAGACTTAAGCACCCATGTGGGGAGAATGTATCTTTATGATAAGTGGAATTGTGCGTGCCATCTGTGTACGTTCCATTGTGTTAACAGTTCTGTAGATATGTTACAGTGTCAGCTTACTTATCTGGTGTATTCTGAGGACACTATGCTCTGGCTTGTATTTTAAAATCTGGGTTTGTCCCTTTTATAAATCATCAACTTAATAATACGTGCTTTTCTAGAGCATGCAAAATTCTAGTTCAGTCTTGTAGACTAAGAGCAGTGCGTGCACTTGTATTTTCCTTTAAATTAGTCATTTGAGAATACCAAAAGCACATAATAAATTTGTGGGAAAGGTTTGTGGGTTTCTTACCAGTAATATAAAACCAGCAAGAGTAAAGATAATTCACAAAAGGACCCTACCTTCCTCCAATTCGGACCAGATCTCTCCTATGACATTTTCCACCAAAAAGGTGCGGCTCTGCCGATTACGACGTATGTGTTCCTTAGCTAATCATTGACAGAGAGAAAATTACTAAGTATAAGAAAGCAGGAACAAGCTGATAACAAACAGTGCAGGAAGCAAATACAAGCAGAATGAGAGCTTTCTATGTATCATTCAGTAAGGTTCTAACAAAACAGATGAACAAAAATTGCTGTATTAGAATTAGGAATTTACAAATTGAGTTCTGGAAAGAAAAAAAATCAGATATTCTATTCTTTACTTAGAATAACTGGATTTCAAATAATGCTCTAAGATTTCTTTAAAAGCTTTCTTAATAGTACATATTTATTATATTTTTAATAAACAAAATTAAGTATTTATATGCAGACACATTTTTTGGTTCTAGAAGTTCCAGGATGCATTTTTGCCAGTAGGTGGCATACATAACACATAATAAAATAATCAAGAATTGACTTTAAAATTGTCTAAGAAGTGAAGACACTTTGGCCAAGATTTTCAAAAGTGATTACTGATTTTGGGTGCCCCCATTTTTGGTTGCTCCAGAAGAGATGCCTCAAGGGAGCCCAGTTTTTGGAGGGTAGGTGCTCAGTACCTTCTAAAAATTAGGACCCTTCGAAATATCTCCATTTCAGCACCCCTAGTCATTAGTTACTTCTGAAAATCTTGGCCTTTGTCAGTTTTGTGCTATGGACCTTCATTGTAGGAGCAAATCCTGCTCATTTTACTCAGGCATACCTCTCACTGGATTCCAATTAGAGTTTTGCTTGATGGAGAACCTGTAGGATTTGGCCCATGACATATCCGCACATACTAGCACAGGTCAATTTAAATACATATGATTTAAAAATGAAGTATAATCTAGTATCACATAGTTATAGCAATAATGCATTTTATGAAAATTAATCTCCTTATGGAATTTAAAATATGTCATGTGATTTGCTAAGTGTCTCTACTAATGTATTTCTAAACCCAGCTTGTGCAACTAAATGACTACTAAATCATTTCCAATATAACTTTCACTCATCTTTAAAGGTCATTTATATGATACTACAGAAAAACGCAGACACATTCCATGGTATAGCAAAATATTGTTTCATTTGAAAAAATTCTATCTAAAACTAGAAAAAGGTACATTTATTGTATATAAGAGGACAATTATATTTTGCTAGCTAATGATACTACTACTTCACATTTCTATAGTGTCTTCCATTTGAGGATATCAAAAGCCAATAAATAAAACCTCAATTCTCCTGTGATGGAAGCAAATAATATTATCCTCATTTTACAAATTGAGAAGCAGACACAGAAATGTTAAGTGACACCGCAGTCAATGTCAGCAACGGACAGAATCCAAAGAAGGGCCTGATCCAACACCCACTGAAGTCAATAAGAGTCTTTCCATTGACTTTAACAGGCATTGGATCAGACTGAGAAACATTCCTTTAACCATTACACTATGCTTCCTCTCCTAATGCAAATTTATCCTCAGTATTCCGAAGAGTACAACTTTTGTTTTGACTGCACAGCACTAAAATAGTCCTTGAACAGCTCTTCTCTGTTTATGTTTAAAGGGTTTTCCTTCTTGATCTCATCTCAGCTTTGCTTGGGTTCCTGCCATGCTTTTACTGAATTTTAGATTAAACCCAAATTAATTCACTCAAAGCTTTGTTTCTATTAATTCTAATTGAATTAAATCCTTTTCATCTATACCAACTTTTACCGTATTAAGTCAAGAAAGAGAGCTGTAAAAAGACTTTTGACAGAATCCCATGACTTTGTGAACAGATTTTGCTCAACAGCCCAGCCCTGTAGCTCCCTTTAACCCCCAAACCAAAAAATGCTTTCGTTTGCATAGGGATAAATGCCCTGGCAGCCCAAGTAAGAGGTCACGGAAGGTCCTGAGCATGTGGCTCAGCTACACAGAGGGCGGGGCAAAATGTGTTGAACCCACACACAGGTTTGCACCCTATGTTCTGTAAGAACTGTGCTCTGCAGGGGCTACATCAGCCTGAATAAGGATGGCAGCCAGAGGGCAGGTGCAGAGGCATGACCAATGCATCAACAAATACATGGTTGCACCAGCCAAAAATCGCTTGCGTAGGGGTGCACAGTTGCTCAAGCTCCAGCTCCAGCTGTGAAGAAGTTCTGGCACAGGAGGGATGCGTCTGTCCTCCTGCCCATTAAGAGACACCCCTGAGCAAAACCTCTTTACACAGGCTTTGTCAGCGGCGAGGATCTTACCTGTGGTACTACTGAATAAACCCGCATCAGGGTCTTTGTGGCATGCACAGGGCTAAAATTGTGGTGGCTAAATATTATTTCATCTAGATAAATAAGACATGCTACTTTAAAAGGACTCAATCAGGTTTTACTAATTATGAAATTTCTGGGGGCAAAGTGGGTCATCACATTCTGTTAACTAAAAAAAAGTGGCTTCCATTAAGGACAGGGAGAAATAAAATGTCTTGAACGGGTTTATTAGCTGAATCTTCCATTTGCTTTTGTTGTTTTGAGCTGGAAAACATGACAAAGTATAAGATCTTTTGCCAAATTCTCTGCGGGGGTAAACTGGCACAACTCCACAGCTCTCAATGGAGTGCACCAATTTATACTAGTAGATAATTTGGATCTTTACGTTACAATCAAAACTTGTCCCATCTTTACTGCCTAACTTCAGAGTCAGTCAGAATGACAGTTTTCAAAAACTTCTGCAGTGAAAGATGATCCATCTGCAAACCAGTTAAATTACACTCCATAATCTGCCTCTCGGTGTAAATGAGTCTGCATCAAACCTACCACAGGAGCTAGTGAAAACTCAACATGCACAAAAACAACGAGGAGTCCGGTGGCACCTTAAAGTCTAACAGATATATTTGGGCATAAGCTTTCGTGGGTAAAAACCCCACTTCTTCAGATCCATGGAGCGAAAATTACCAACATTCACAGTAACAACAGATAACACACCATGGTATCTGAAGCACAATACTTAGTTTCTGTTCACAGTTCAAAGAAAATGCTGTGCTGTATCACGTGGCACAGTTTTGCTAACTACTGGTGAATGCTGACTATTTCATGGTGACCAACGTAATTATGAACCAAAAATCACCAAGTGCCCAACTTTTGACAAAAATTCCAGAAACATTAAAGGTCTGATGGCAAATTCAAGTGTAATCCCTTGTTAAATTAATATAGCTAGTTTAACACATCATTGTTGGCTCACAAAAGTAAACTTAAATCTGCACTAGGAAACAATTAGCAATTACATTAAAACGGATCAGTAAGGTCCCGATCCTGCAAACACTATGCCTTTGCTTAACTTCAAACCTGTGAGTAGTCCCTCATGTCCCAATAAAGTCAATCGTGCTACTTGCATGCTTAAAGTTAAGCACTGAGCACAAGCGTTTGCAGGATCAGTGCCCAAAATAGTCAAATTAAAGTAAATAGAGAATTTTTTCTATACTAGCCTGTAATGTTCCACTAACACAAAGCAGCAATGATAACCTACAGGAAATAGTACGAAAACTGCCCTAATGACCAAATCTAACGTAGGCAAAAGGCACTAGATCTCAAGTTGGTTAGTAGAAGAGGTACCCTGTGTAAATCCAGCTCCTATGGTGTCACTAGCGTTATAACCATTGACAGGTGCTTTGCTGCTCAGGTCTATCATCTGGTGAAGGCGGAGCTTTCTGCAGTAGATGGAAGCAGCCTCAGGTTCCAGGGCAATTATCAGCTGCTCGGGGTTTTCAGGAGTTGCCATTCCTGCCTGTGAGACAGAATCATTCAGAGAAGTGGGGTGGGAAAAAATGTAACCAGATAGTCTTCATCTCAGACTGGTTTGATAGGTGAACAATGAACATTTAAACCAGCTCTGCATTTCTTTCTAAGTTAAATGCCACTAAAAAGCTGCTGAGCCATTGGCTAAGGATCTTGGTCTGGAAAAAATTATGTCTTCAGTTTTCACAACTTTGCAGGTTGTAACTGGGGAAGATGCATGCACTTACCATGCTTAGTATCTAGTTAATGAGGTGAGTGCGTATGATAGGCCGAGAAAGACAGCTAGAGAAGACTCGTTGAAATTCAGGGTAAACTGTCTACAATCTGCGCTTCTCGTTAACCCAGCCGAATCTAAACTTCTCAAGAGTCCCAACCTTCTGTCAAGAAACGGAGACATACTTTTGCCCTCCTTTCCCTGTAACAATAACATTAACGCATCACTCTTGTTTTATCACTACACAGAGCAAGTGGATAATACTCTGGTTATTGTATCAGCCCAGCAAATTTTGTTTACATGTGTGGTGGGGCTGAAGAAATTTCCACAAGTAGCTCTTGCAGAAAGCCAGCAAGAGGAGTCCCCTGAAGTCACTGATCTGTATGATGCCCTTGGCCAAATATCCGTCTTTTCACTTTGAGTTTTCCTTTTCCGATCACTTTTACACACACCCATATTCTGCAATAGTTTTAAGATGCAGACTCAGTATCGCGAACCCATGCATTCAAAATCATGTCAGGCCTGCAAAACATCATGAGACTGGCTTAAGAATCAAGACATTTTTGAAAACAATATTTACAGTTCTTTTTATTTGCTTTCTGGTTTGTGAGCCTTTAGGGGTCATGTTTTCAAGGTTTTCTCTACAACTATAAGGGCTACAAACTTACTTCTCCCCCTCCCCATGAAACCTACGAGTCTCATATAATCACATGACTCCAAGAGTTGGGGCTTTAAGAAAAATTCTAAATATCACAAAAGTTGGCAAGTGTGCTCTTGTCCTACTTTTCTTTTCTCCTACAAGCTCCGGTGTTTCCCCCTAGATCAGGGGTGGGCCACATTGGGGCTGCGCAACTGTATGGAGGGCCGGGTAGGGAAGGCTGTGCTTCTCCAAACAGCCTGGCCTCCCACTTCCTGCCCCCCTCAGAACCTCCACCCCATCCAACTGCCCACCACTCCCTGTCCCCTGACTGTCCCCCGGGATCCCCTGCCCCTTATTCAACCCCTGGAAGACACACTGCCCAGCTGGAGCCAGCTACGCTGCCCACACAGTAGCGTAACTGCAGGGGAGAGGGGACATCAGGGGAGGGGCCGGGGACTCGCCTCCCCGGCCGGGAGCTCAAGGGCCGGGCAGGACGGTCCCGTGGGCAGGATGTGGCCCGCAGGCCATAGTTTGCCCACCTCTGCCCTAGATTCTGATTTTCTCTTATGACAGGCAACATTGACATTTCCAAGCTCCTACAGTTCCAACTCAAGTTGAGGTTTTCCTGCTAATGTTATTTATTGGTAAACCGTTTTCCTTAGTGCTAAAGCATGTTGGTAAAGAGGAGAATGGTTTTTTGGTTTATTTGTTTTCATTGTCAGTCTCCCAGGCAACTTTTGGGTGCTTTGATTCATGCACATACACTGTCTCTGCATGAGAGCGTTCCAAAAAACAATTACCTCAGATGTGAACAAGCCTTTAAAATACAAAACAAACAAACAAACAAACAAAAAGTGGCTCAGATGGAAGAACAGCTGACCTGCGCTGGAACCCAAAACAGTTTACACGGTTACACTTCGCACTACAGTAATAAGACAACTGCTGGTTGTATGTGCTGGGAAATAACTTGCTTGTATGAGAAAGTATAAGTGAAAGTAAAGCTTGTTCATAAGCCAATGCTCAGGCCAGACTGCTCAGCGCGAGGGGGTCAGGGCACGGAAGGGGGTCGGGGTGCAGGCTCCGAGGGCACTTACCTCAAGTAACTCCCAGAAACAGCGGCATGTCCCCCATCCGGCTTCTATGCGGAGGCTGGCCAGGTGGCTCCACGTGCTGCCCTGTCTGCAGGTGCCACCCCTGCAGCTCCCATTGGCCGCGGTTCTCAGCCAATGGGAGCTGCAAAGCTAGCGCTTGGGGCCAGGGCAGCACACAGAGTCCCCTGGCTGCCCCTCCCTTCCAGGAGCCGTGTGGCGCCTTGGCAGGCAGGGATCCTGCCTTAGACACGCTGCGCTGCCGACTGGATTTTAGACAGCCCAGTCAGCGGTGCCGCCAAGTTCCCTTTTCGATCAGGTGTTCCAGCTGAAAACCAGACACCTGGCAACCTTAGTCTAGATTAGTACTTATATGGCTCTCATCACTGTAATATCTGGATGCCTCAGAATTGTTAATAGATTTTATTCTTTCAATACTCCTACAAGGTAGGAAAGTATTATCCCAGGTTTATAGAGGGAGAACTGAGGCACAGGGTAGGTAAGTGCCCAAGGAGTCTGTGACTGAGCCAGGAATTGGACTCTATTTTTTGAGGTCCAATCCAGTGCCTTCCCCATTAGATTGCCATTCCTACACGCCGAAGGCACAGAACAACCATCTCTCTATGTGTGAATTCGGATTTATATAAATATTTCCCTTGTAAATGGGGAAGAGTTCTTGGGAGATCTGCACAAGGTGATGAGGTGATGTTTTATACCACTTCAGTGGTGGGTGTCTAGGTTCTACCATTTGTATGTGTGTGTGGAGGGGGGATGGGTGGAGAGGGGGTTTCAGGAAGGTTTGGTCACCTATATGTCTGTGGAGGCAGACAGGGGAGGGTGCACATAAAGGGAATGACTCCAATTAACATCTAATTCATAATAGATCAGGATGGTAAATTCAACTGATGAAGCATAAATTTTTTTTTGCACTAATCGAGCCCTCAGTGTCAGTTCTTCTCATCAGTTTTGCAATCCAAAGATATCTGTGTACTTCATGGATAAGCCATATTATTTAGTACTGTGGATTTTATTGCTGTTGCCTTTAGTTATCCTGCCTGCAAAATGATGTCTAATGTGTCCTTTGAAAAAGGAACCATAACTGCGGCCTTTAGTACTTCAAACAGATAGTATTAGGAACTGTATTTAAACCTTGTGAATGACTGTGTATTTTTCCTAATACTCCATTCATTTTGAGTAGGCCACTGTGAAATAAATAAAGCCTAATAGAGTAGAGTGAATGATAGCATGGTGCATGGCTTTGTGAAATACAAAAGTGTTGATGGTGCTAATTATGGAGGCTTTCGGAGATGGGAGCCATTCACACAGGCTGGATCTCAGCTTTGTATATGTTCCTTTCTTAAAAGCTCAAATTATGCTGAATATTTCTCTATAGTGCTGTCTGTATTTTATTGCATTAAAAAAACCCCCTCAAATCAAAATGGTATTTCATTGTGTCCCGTAACATGGCAGACTAGTCTAGGGAGAAGAAGGGTCGTTCTTGAGAACACTGACGATGATAATTCTGCATTTCAAATGACTGAGGACTATTTAGTTCTCTGGAGCTACTCAGAGCATCGCTATATTGAGGTAGAATCCAGACCTAAATGTTTGTTAATTTGGAGCCAGTCTAACGCTTTCCAAGCTTGCCATGACGTATTATGTTTGTTAGTCACTAGAAATTATTTCTAACTAACGATCACTCGCAACGTTGTAGGAGTAATGCACTCCAGTGGTCCCAGCTTCTACATGCAACAGAGCCAGCTCGCCAAGCTAAGGCCTCATCTGTATCAGCAAACCAACAACTTGTCCCCATTCAGTTGTCCATGCTACAATGCACAATGGATCTTGGGCTGCTTCTGCAATCCTGAGACTAGGTGTTAGAGCATGCAAAGCTGAATGGGAGAGGGGCAGTGGCACACAGAGGCTCCTCCTTACTGGAGTGCCCTTCACAAAGTAAGAAATACCAGTGCTAGTACAAGCACCAGCAGTGCAGCACTGCCGATGGCTCAGTACTAAATGAATTATCCATTTTTATGGCTAGTGCCAGGGGTGAGCTGCAGCGGGTTCGCACGGGTTCGCGGGAACCCGTTGTTAAATTTAGCAGCCATTTTAGAACCGCTTGTTAAGGGCTGCTAAATTTAACAAAAGTTCCTGCCCACTCCTCTCCTGCTCCGCCCCCTTCTCCTCCCCCTCCCCTGCTTCCCGCGAATCAGATGTTCGCGGGAAGCCTGAACAAGCAGCATGGAGGCAGCCAGCAGGTAAGCTGGGGTGCGGAGGGGGAGGGGAGGTGCGGCTGGCTCAGCAGCTCCCGGTCCCAGACCGCAGCTCCCTCCAGCCCAGCGCCGGCCCGGGGAGTCGGGCCGGCCCAGGGAGTCGGGCCCCGGTGCCGGGCCGGCCCGGGGAGTCGGGCCAAGCGGCGCCGGTCGTGGTCCTGGCAGAGTGGACCCGGTCCCCAGGCAGTGTGGTAAGGGGGCAGGGAGGGGGTGGGTTGTGGGGGGCTGGATAGGGGTCAGGGCAGTCAGAGGGCAGGGAACAGGGGGATTGAATGGGGGCAAGGGTCCCGGGGAGCAGTCAGGAAAGAGCAGGGTTGGATGAGGTGGTGGGGGCACTCAGGGACAGAGAGAAGGGGTAGTTGTATGGGGTAGGGGTTCTGGGGGGCCATTGAGAATGAGAGGAGGGGTTGGGTGGGGCGGCAAGGGGCAGTCAGGGGACAGGGAAGGGGGGGGATGGGTCAGGGGTCTCGGAGTGTGTGTGTTAAGGAACATGAGGGGTTGGATGGGGCACGACCCCCCCCCCACGGAGGGGGGGGGAAGGAGGGAACCCGTTGTTAAAATTTTGGAGGGAGGAGGGAACCCGTTGTTAAAAAATTGGCAGCTCATCACTGGCTAGTGCCCCCTTTTCACTTGGTGTTATATGGTGTTTAAGCACGTCACCATTTTCCAGATGTACAATGTGTCATTTTTCGAGAAAAGTAGCTGCCCCATAGCTAGCATGGTCTCCTGAGCCTAAAGGAAAGCTGTACCTGCATGCGCTGAGAACTGTACCTTCAGGTAGGCTACTCATCAAAGACTGCCTGACTAATTATTATTAAACATCTGCATGGCGCATCATGGTTTTTGTGTGCTCTACAAAGAGAATAAAAGCAGAGTCCATGGCCGCATCCTGAAAAGTTACAATCTAGCTCACTCCACACTCACTAATTTTCAGAAATGAGATGCTCAGTATAGAAAATAATTTACATTAAGTCTTTGAGATAAATCCAGTGGTCATTAAGACACAAACTACCCTGGTCCTTGTGTTGGGATGGGTTGCCTTGGCTTTTATGTATTTATATTGTAGAGGGAACACCAGTCTGCTTCCTTGATGCTACATAAGTAGCTGAGCTTTATACAAACTGAGTGGGCTGGGGTAGGGAAGTCCACCCCTCCAATCTTGAGTGTACTCTTCCCCTCCGGTACCGGGACTTCCCTCTGAGTCAGGGGTAATTTGGAGTCCAAGGACTCTGAGCTTGACCGGGACCAATGCCGGGAGTGATGCCGGGACGGTGTCCTTGAATGGCGCACCATTGCTGGCTTCCCTCTCGACGGCACCCTGGGAACGGATGCTGAAGGCGTCTCCCTGGCCGGGAGGGGGCTCACCACTGATAAACCAATGAGGTCCTTTGCTGCCTCAAATGTGTCAGGTGTGGAGGGCTGATCTATTACTCCCTCAAGCCCGTCGTCCACACTGAATTCACTTAGAGCTGGACTCAGTGGGACTTGTGGCGCTGGTATTGTTGGTGACGGCACCAGTACAGCATCCATCACTCTCTTCCCGGTGCTCGGGGCCTTGGATGGTACTGGTCTCCTTTGCGGGGAACGTCCGCGCCCTTCCTTTGGCGGCGCCTTGGGCCGCACCAGGGAGGATGAGCGGTGCCGGGGCCTACTTTGCCGCTCCGAGTTCGATGGCTTACCGTGCTTGGCCAGCACCAGGTCTCTTGACGACTCCGGGGCACTCCACACTGAGGAAGCTGGAGCCTCGGGTGTTCCGCTCTCTTTGTTCTTGGCTTGAACGCCTTGCAAATCTTACACCACTTCATTTGGTGTGCTTCCCCTGCAGCATGCCCTGCAGCCTGGGGCAGGTGCTGGAAGCCTCCAAGCACCTAACCTACTAAGTGTCCACAACAAGGGAATGCTAACGAACTGATAACAGCTATGTAACTCTAATGCTAAGGGATTGCTTCTTGAAGGAGAGAAAAAGGTTGTTCCAACGCTGCCAGGGACGGTAAGAAGAAACTGGAGGGGGTCAGGCCAGCGGGGGTATATATGCATGGCACAGTGGCACCACTAAGGGGGGGCGCCCCGCTGGCCCAACGGGAGCCGCTAAGGGAAAAGTTTCCAACGCTCGTGCATGCGGTGCGTGCACACCTAATGTGGAATGGACGTGAACAAGCACTCGAAGAAGATTAAATGACTTGCCCAAGGCCACACAGAAAGTCCGTGGCAGACGTAGGAATTCTAATTTCACAACTCCTGAGTTCCAGTTCAGTGCCTTAGCTTTAGCTACAAGCCCAAGCTCCCTCTCGCAGCTAATTAGGCAGCTATTTAATTTGAGCATATAAATGCTAGTTGGTGTGTGCAAAATCTGCAGGGGCATCTATAAAGCTGGCCCTATATAATATCTGCATAAAGTTGATGTGGGTCATTACGGAACTGAGTTCTACAGGTTGGTACCCTTCACCCAACTGTTATTACAAATAAACAGCAGCTGTGAATAAATGGCAAATTTTGGGTTTACCAGAATATTTACTATAATTGCTAACAACAGGAAAGCTGTGATCGCAAGTTGTGCACAGCATAGTATTTGTAGGGAATGTATTCTGTAACTGAGCTAAGACAGCGCCACTGCAGCTGGAAATTAAGTGCCTTACGAAATTTACACTGTTTAAACTAATCAGTTCATTGTGTTAACAGATTTGTGATAACATCGCCTGCTTAGTGTGTCAGTAAGTGAACTCTTCTTTAACCCTACTTTTTTCTCACTGGCTAGCACTTTCTCCAGTCCCATGGCATCAAACTGGGATGTCACAAATAAACAACGGAGACCTAATTACACAGCTGAGCATGCCAGCAAAGAAGATGAGCAACAAGGGAAAAGACTCAATGCATTAGCACCAAGAGGCTCACAAAGGGGTAACACATTTCAGAAAGCTACCTGAACAACACGCTTAATGCCATGGTGTTAAACCTTTAGGTTTGATACTTAAAAAGCCTTTCCCCAAAATATTTGAAAATCACGACACCCTCACACACATACATGCTATGATTTTAGCTTTCAGAATAATCAGAGACTTACATTACAGAAAGTAATACATGAATATAACAGAATGAGGTCAGATCATCTAGTTAACTCAGTCCACTTATCTTCTTAGGGCCAGATTCCCAAAAGTGCTCGGCACCCACAACTGGAGCTGGATTTTCAAGAGTTCAGATTGCATTTAGGCACCAGAATGAAGTGAGAGTAAAAACAGGAGCTTCTGGGTGCTGAATTCTTTTGACAATCCAGACAATTCATGTAGGTGCCTCAATGGGAAGATATTTGAAAATCTGACCTGGAGGGCAAGTCTACACTGCAGCGCTACAGCGGCGCATTGTCTGGTGAAGACGCGCTATGCCGACAGGAGAGCGCTCTCCCATTGACACAATTACGCCACGTCCATGAAAGGCAGAAGCTATGTTGGCAGGAGAGTGTCTCCCACCCACATAGCGCAGGTGTGGACAGCGCTTAAGTCAATGTAACTTGCGCCACTCGGTGGAAGACTTTTTTACACCCCTGAGTGACACAAGTTACATCGACTTAAGCGGTAGTGTAGACAAGCTCTGAGTGTTTTCAGGCTTCAATCCTACCAGGGGCTGAGCTCCTCAACCCCCACTGAAGTCAAGAGAAACTGAAGACACTTAGCACCCTGCAGGATCAAAGACTTATCCTATAATGGGTTATTTTTTAAAATACATTCATGGCTCTAGCTTCTATTGCTGCCTTTACTTGAGGCCAAAACAACAAATTATTTGCCCTCCCCAAAATATTTTTACTTGTCTTCTTCCAGCGGCACCCGTCACCTCAGTATCTGAGTGCTTCCCAAGAGACAATCATTAAGCCAACACTCTGGATATTGGTGAAGAGTCAGAAAGCCATTTTCATTAGAAAATTCACATTTATGAATTTAGAAAGCTCTGGAGGAAGAAATGGACAAGGTTACCTCTCAAAAACGTTTACTCTAGTGGATTAAGAATGGGAGTGGGAGACAGGATGTCCTAAACTCTTTTCCCATCTGTGCTACTGATTGCATGTAACATTTTGCATTTACAAATGTAAATGTAGTGGGTAATTATCGTTAGCATCCGCTTCTCTACCTGTGAAATTAAGTGACAAGACAAGGATACTCACTCACCTATCATGTATTTGGTTATAATCATGTATAATTTTTGGATTTCACTTATGGCAAAAGGCAGTAGCCCCATTTTGCAGATGAGGGAAACTGAGGCAAAAAAGTTTAGCTGACTTGCCTATGAGGCAATGTAGTCTAGTGGACTGAGCACAAGACTGGGAATCAAGAGACCCCTGTCGTATTCCCAGTCATGATTTGGTAGTGTTTTACACACCCTGCACAGGAGTAATTGGCTGTGCAATGCGAAAAGCATGCGAGAATTAGCAATATGGGCAAGATTAATAGCCCTCAGTCTTATAACTGTCCTGTTAGATTCCCTTGAGACCCCTCTTATCTCCTCTTTTTCTAGCAATGGAGTATAAACTGCTACTATATATTTATACAATATTTATCATTCTTTTAAAAATGCTTGTGTGCTGGCTGTCCAGTCCTCTAGCCTTCTCCACCCTTTGTTAATATATTCCTCCTCCCTGTCATCTATTTTGATGCCATCCCTAGTTTACTTGGTTTCTTCCCTTTTATTTTCTGACATCCATGTTTCCCTGTCTAGCATGTTCCCCTCACTCTTCCTGGTGAGCACAGACAACTGTTCCTATGCTCCTCAATTATCTAATTAAGTGCCCATTTACAGGCTCTCCCAGACCCCAGTGGCCTCTGCTGGCTTATATTGAATTCATTTTTACCCTCATTTCAGTTTTCAGCTCTAAACACCTCTACAGTTTGAATTGGCATCCACTGAACCAATAGCTTCTTAAACCATTCCTAGCAGCTGCCCAGTCCCTTACAATCTTACATGTGGTTGCCCCACAACACCTAGACCCTAGGGATGCCCGGAACACCTCTGAACTCTGGGAAAGTTCAAACCCAGATACAAACTTGGTGGCTCAATAGTCAGCTGTATGGAACATATAAGTGTCCCGAAGACAGGAGCTGAAAATTCTAGTAAACAAGTAATACAAACAGCACAAACAAATAATGCAGCAATGGGTCAATATCCAAGTTTAACCATTTAACATCAACCATTCATTACATCCTCCTGCATCATTTAAATACTGAAAGCACAAGAAAAATGCCCTCTGGGTTCAACAACCTCTCTGAGTGGAAGCCCTATAATGGGATAGAAACAGGATAGATAATATGCAAGATTCCTACAATAGTTTTCCTTGGTTTTTCAGGGCATCTTATTCTAATGATTTCACACCCACTTTGCATAATCTCTCAGAAATGTTTTCCAGTTGAATTAAATTAGGCATTTTAAATATTCACATAACAAATGATTATGGAGTTCGGAGGCCAGGATCAGCATATTACTTATTAATCTCATCTAAAATACTTACTACCAGGGTTTTGGAGCGGAGCCCGGAGCTGGAGCGCGGAGCAGCTCTGGAGCAGTGGAGCTGCAGGTTTTTGCCTGGAGCTGGAGCAGAGCCAGAGCACATCTCCAAAGCCCTGCTTACTACCAGAGGAATTTTGCAGTAGCCAAAGATATGGTAACCTACCTACTTAGACACATTGTAGAGGAAGCAAATCAGAAGAGAAAACAGTAAGTGGGGCAGTAGACAGAGCAATGGTAATGCAGAATGTTGCCCCCATCTTCCAGGAAGTCATCTTTTCCCTCCACAAAATATCTGCATGATCCCAGGTCCATATGGGGAAAAAGTGATCATGGCTAGGGTCAGGTGGGGAAGCAACTGCATTACACGTGCTCTTCACCAAAACTGTCGCTAATCTGAAGGGGAAATCAATGGAGAATTAATGCTGTGTTTGGCAGCATAATCTCCAACTGCACATGCTTTGGAATCATGGACTGCAGCTCAGACAGGGAGTCATTGGAAGCATGGCTATTGGCCCTGCCATGCTCCCATGCTACAGAAAGGGGGAAATACCCAGCAGTGAGAAGGAGGGAGAGTTTGTCTAAAGAGTGCCATGAAATCTGTGGGGTGGGGAGCCAGGATCCTATTGGATTTGTGCCTCTGAATTTGAGATCGCTTCCCTTGCCCATTCCACAACCCTGGTCCTCCCACAGACTGGGGTGAGACTATGCAGACTAATAGCTATGTGCAGTTAAATGCTACAAATCTCTAATGTTTCAGGAGTACTGAATTCACCCAGGCTATGTCTACACTAGAAACCTTACAGCGGCACACCGCTGAGCGACATAAATTTTGCTGACACGAGTGGTAGTGTAGACATAGAATCATAGAAGATTAGGGTTGGAAGAGACCTCAGGAGGTCATCTAGTCTAACCCCCTGCTCAAAGCAGGACCAACACCAACTAAATCATCCCAGCCAAGGCTTTGTCAAGCAGGGCCTTAAAAACCTCTAAAGATGGAGATTCCACCACCTTCCTAGGCAACCCATTCCAGTGCTTCACCACCCTCCTAGTGAAATAGTATTTCCTAATATCCAACCTACACCTCCCCCACTGCAACTTGAGACCATTGCTTCTTGTTCAATCATCTGCCACCACTGAGAACAGCCTAGCTTCATCCTCTCTGGAACCACCCTTCAGGTAATTGAAGGCTGCTATCAAATCCCCCCTCACTCTTCTTTTCTGCTGACTAAATAAGCTCAGTTCCCTCAGCCTCTCCTCGTAAGTCATGTGCCCCAGCCCCCTAATCATTTTCGTTGCCCTCCGCTGGACTCTTTCCAATTTGTCCACATCTCTTCTGTAGGGGGGGACCAAAACTGGATGCAATACTCCAGGTGCGGCCTCACCAATGCCGAATAGAGGGGAATAATCACTTCCCTCGATCTGCTGGTAATGCTACTACTAATACAGCCCAATATGCCATTGGCCTTCTTGGCAACAAGGGCACACTGCTAACTCATATCCAGCTTCTCGTCCACTGTAATCCCCAGGTTCTTTTCTGCACAACTGTTGCTTAGCCAGTCAGTCCCCAGCCTGTAGCGGTGCATGGGATTTTTCCTTTCTAAGTGCAGAACTCTGCACTTGTTCTTGTTGAACCTCATCAGATTTCCTCCAATTTGTCTAGGTCACTCTGGACCCTATCCCTACCCTCCATCGTATCTACCTCTCCCCCCATCATAGTGTCATCTGCGAGCTTGCTGAGGGTGCAATTAATCCCATTCATTAATAAAGATGTTGAACAAAACTGGCCCCAGGACTGACCCTTGGGGCACTCTGCTTGATACCGGCTGCCAGCTAGACATCAAGCTGCTGTTAGTAAAAGAAAGACGAGGAAAGGACAATATTGTGTTTGCTAGGACCTGAGCTTTAGCAGAAGCAGATGAAATACCAAAACAATTTCAGAAGTTGGAACTTGCTTGAAACTGTCAGGAACTGAATGCACAAACTCCCGCTCTTTGGCATCTGCTCAAACGACTGGGGACTGATTTTTCTTGTAGTACTGACTTTACGCCATGCTGACCAGATGCTCAGTATAATCATAGGAATTTATACTGATGATAAATCCCATTTGGTCCAGACGGGTATGGTTTGGAACATTAACAATCCATGTCAAGTGTCTATCTAAGGGTTCTCTCGTTCACTAATGGCATTTCGGCAGTTATTATTCTACATCTAGTGCCTTTATCTAGCCAATAGGCCAATACTGTAGCCCCTATTTTCATAGTGCATGACAGCACCATTTGAAAGCATAGGGCATGTGTTCCTTCTTGAACAATCTTTCCCTTAGTATCACTTGCCTCTACCTACCCTCCAGGGCCGGCTTTAGGAAGTGTGGGGCCCAATTTGAATAGTTTCCCTCCTCCCCTTCCACTCCAAACCCCTGGAACGAATCCATCACAATTCTACATGTCTGCTTTCACTTCTTCCTACTTTCACTCTCTTGCTTCCTAGGCTTCTCCCAGTCCTTTCAGTCTATTGCTGTCACATCCTCTGACTCTCTATCATCTCCTTGTGCTGCTCTGGTGGAGCAAAGGGGACAGAAACCGGTTGGAACTTGCCAGCTGAGGATTCCCCCAGTGTGAGGGGTTTCTAGTTGGCGTAGAAGTGGCACCTCCACTCCTGATCCTGGTGTAGGGGACATGCCAGAGGAGTGTGAAGGGAGCGAGTGCTACCATCTGCTGCAAATTAAACTAGCCATTCCTGGCTGTGTGCCTTTCCTAATATGCTGTCCCCTAAATGCCAAACAATTCCCACTTCTCCAAATATCCTCTCTCTTCTCCTTCAAGCCCATTTCTAACAGGTCCATTTACTAACTTCTCCTCCTCTCCAGTAAGGTCTCTTTGCCCTCCTTATCCTGAACTATTGTTCTGAGTCTTGTCTTGACACTTATTGTTGCAAGACTTTACAAAGATAGCAAGACATGTTCCTTGCCCCAGAAAGCTCTCTCTATGACATAATAATACAAGGATGACAGATGTACAAGACAGTTTCTGGAAAGCAGTGTTGACTGCTGTTTAGTATGGAACTGGGAATTAGGACTTCTTTTCATTCCCTACTGTGCCACACTGAGGAGGAAGGTAGCTTCTCTATGTCTCAGCATCTCCATTTGTAACATGTACAGAGCAACACAGCTGCCCTCACAAGGTTGTCTTGACACTTAACTAATTTTTAACACCTTTGAGATCCTGAGATGAAAGGAGCTATCAAAGTATAAACTATTGCCACTATGGTTTATTTACAAAGGATTCTTCGGAAATATTTAGGGTACACTCTGATGATCCTTACTCATATTGGGTAGTACTTACGCTTTCGAGTATTGACTAGTATAATTTACTGAAAGTAAGGGTTGTGGAATGGACCCTAAGTCTGTGCAGACTATATTATTGGTGAAGGAAAAGGACCAAAACACTTTATAAAAAGCTGATAAGGAATCTGTCACTATCCAGTGCTTTTCCCATTGGTCAAATCCACAAGAAGTCCTTAATCTCTCCCCTTTGTGACTGTTGTGCCAAGAGCCTACCTTGGTGTATCAGTGAGAAGGAGCAAATCATATCTGACACCATGACAGCAACATCAGACTCACTGTGAAAAGGCTGAAGTTATTCACGTGCTCAAGACTATTTATTAAAGAGTTCAAAAATCATTTCAGTTAGAATTTCTACTTGATCCTTCTGATTTTGAAGGGAAATATTCCTCACACTAGCTGATTATTTAATCTGAGTGGGTAAAAAGTGCAGCAGTTTTGAGAAGTCTAGAATGTTCTTGCACCCTTAGCAGTAATCAGACATTTTAACAAGTGAATTAACACAGAAAATATCAATTTAATTCAACATGGATGCAAATACCAAGTATTTTCACTGAGTACACCATCAATCCGACATTGCACTGGCATCTCATCACAAGCTGAGTTTAAAACAAGAATTCAACCTGCATGAAAAACTTTCATCTAACTGCAAAGAAGCATTGGGAAAAATGTCCCCTTCCGTAAAATAACTTTCTTTCTGTTTAAAGAATAAAGATGGTTTTGTGGGTAAAGTCTGAGACTGCAAGTCAGGAGATCTGGATTTGATTCCTCCATTCTTAGCTGTGCTACAAAATTCCTCCGTGATCTTTTTGCACATCACTCAGGCGTAAATTTGCAAGAGGGTCCAGTAATTTGGGAAGCCTCAGTTTCTGAGTACCCAATTTGAGACATACAGGGACTGGTTTACAGAAGTGATGTGTATTGCAGCACCTACTGAAGTCAGTGGGAATTGTGGGTGCTTGACACCTTTGAAGATCAGGTAGAAGGCATCTCAAGCTTGGCTCTTATTATGCATGTGCCTGCTTATATTCTTTAGCCACTTATTTCCAACAAAGTGTCATCTATTTGATATTTCACTTCAATCTGCTAATCTATTAATAAGCAAGTCCCATCATGGGTGCAGAAAGTACAGCCTGTAATGGGGCTTATTACCAGTGGCTGTTCAGAAATTGGGGCGTTGCATTCAGTTAAACAAGATGAAAAATGTACCTTCATCCTGGGCGTATAATTGGTGCCACCTAGAATCTCAACAAAGAATGCAGTTTGCCTTCAGCATGATCTTTGAACAATCGACTAGGTGAGGTTGTAAAGGCGCCTGCGGGTGACACAACCACTTCAGGGTCAGGAAATCCAAGTATCTTTGGTAGCTGATTAGATGAACCAGTTTGTTCTAGATGGCTAAGTTGTCTCATTGAGACAAATTTCTCTGTTATGATTGTTAGATTGTCTAAGTTTGTTTTTCCTCCAGTTATTGTGACAGAGATAAGAGTCCAGGTTGTTTGGGTGCCTTAACTGTGCATTACTGTACTTCCAAATGTTTGGGTTTCTTTAATTTTAACTTGAACTTCCTCAGTTTCTAAACACTGCTTCTTGGAAACATGTCCATTATCAACACACTTCTCAACTCCATCTTCTCAATTTTGCTAACTTCATTTACAAAAAAGTGAAATGCTTATGACATGCATTGAGAGCCCAAGAAGGCAGACAGCCAGATACCCTGCAGAGCCTTGGAGCTCACAGGGTACTAGGACCACGGGAAGTGGGAGTTCCACAGGACAGCTGAGAAGAGAGGGTGCAGGAAAAGCTGTGGAGCTTAGTTGCTCTGCTTGATTCCTGGCTTGCTACCTAACCTCTGTGCATCAGTTTCACCCCTTCTCCCCAGCTTTCATTCATACCGTTGACTCCTGCTCCCCATCAAGCCTCTTAGTTCCAAAGCTCACAAGACCACCTGCAGGTCCTAGCAGATCAGCAGGAGCAATGGGCCAGTGCAGACTTCACAGGAAGCCAAAACAGGAGCTGCAATCAATGTATAGATTATGGGTGTGTAGATGATTTAGGAAAACAAGAGGCCCAAAGGTCCACTAGCTCCAGAGGAGCCTGTGGACTCTTTCGGGTTGCAGGGAATGATGGAGCCAGGGGAACTCGGAATATCCAGCTGCCTGTGTTGGGATTTGCTTCTGATGGCTGCCACCTCCCTCTTATTCACTTGTACACACGACAGCACATTCTAAATCCAAAGCACCCCTCCCTTGTATGAACAGGATGAAGTAATTTTGTATCGGTGCTCACTGAAGTCACGAACCCCTGGATTCTACAGCCCTTTCTTGAGCCCCACGAACTTCCCTTTTTGCTTCCCCAAGCCGACATTGTAGTGCAATCATCATGGGAGGCGCTGCCTACTGACTGGTGTGTGTGTGAAAGGGTGACCGTCTTGCTGCCTGCTGGTGGTGTGTTTGTGAAGAGTCTGCTGCCAACTCACACGGCACAGCAGAGTGTGAAGATCCTGCTGCTACCAGCAGGGGAGATGGGGATTCTGTTGCCTCCTTTATGCAGGTGCTGAGATTATGATTTACCATCCCTGCTGGCAGGGAGCCAATGAAGATTGTCACTGGAGAAGTACAATAGCATCTGTTTCATGCTGCCTTTAAGGGATCCTCATAGGAATTAGACTGCTGGTGGGAACTGCCTCAGATCTCCTTCCTTGCTCCAAAATTACGAGTGGACCCACGCTCACTAGTAAATTTAACATCAGTCTGGATAAGGTTAATGTGTACATTGCAGAAGAAATGCTTGCCAAGATGAAGGGCTGTGCCAGCAGGTCTTCAGGCAGAAACAGGACTGCACTAGCACAATTTCTGTTCTTCCACTATGGTAATTTTGCTGCAACTAGTTCCAAAATGACTGTTGCTAAAGGATGCTTTTATGCAGTAGATGAAGTCATAGCAAACAGGGGCATTACAGTAATCATGGACTGCATTATATTACATTTTACAGGACGCAGGAAGCCATCAGCCATACGGCAGCTGGAATTTTTATGCCTAGCACTCTCAGTTTTATAGCCTATTAGACTCTCATGAGCTCTCCAGTGTCATAGGTTATATTTTTGCAGGAATATTCTCTGTACACTGTACATGCACACCAACTGCCAAGACTGAAGGTATAACAGAGTGCTTCTCTTTATTCACATACCTTCTGAACATTACAGAGTTCAGCAGCCTTCCCCCTTACTTTTCTGCCATAGGTTCTTGTGGAGCAAACTAGTTCTATAAAGAGACCTATGCAAACTTGGTTAAAAAGAGTTTTGTGTGGGAAATTTTGAAAAAAATTGATTTTCTGCTGGGAAAGTTTAAATGAAATATTTCATTTTGGAGATGGGGTCAGTTCAAACTGAAACATTTTGCCTTGTAGAACCAAAGTGAAATGTTTCTGGGCCAGGTTGACATTAATCTGTGTCCACCTGAGCCTCACAGAAGTTATAGTTTGGTTGCCTGATTGCCTCTTTAGCCTCTGTGGACTGGTATCCCATTAGGTACTGTGGTCTTTCCTCAGGAAGGACGGACATTCTGATTTTTCAATCAGCTCTACTATTTTCATTTATCTGATAAGACTTTCTATGCCATGTCAGAGCTCCCTGTTAACATTTCCACTTCTAAGTACAGATTCTCGCCTTTCTACATAAAAATACAGTGTGGACTTCAATGAAGTGAGACAATTACTACGGAAGAGATTCCAAATGCATTTCAAGGAGGCTATACATAGTTCACACTTGTGAAGTTGTGCAAATTTACTTCCTAAGCACAGAATAATATCCACCTGCTCTGTTACCAGGAACATAATGAAAAGCCTTACATTTTACTTGCCTCTAACAAGTCAAACCAAACAAATCTTGCCCCTGGCAAGTGGATGAGTAGAATTTTGCAAAGCTGGATAAAATGGCTCACCTAGTCCATTGCCTGGTGATTTCATGTAAACCTATATGCAGTTATTAAGAGGTGTAAAATTAGGTTTGTTAGCACATTTCCCACTATGCAGATCTTCACTCCATGACCAATATACTTCCCTAATTATTTATGGTTGCAAACTTCAGCAGTATCACTTTATAAACACTTTAATGCTTATGTTAAAAAGAATTCACAAACGTAAAAGTAAAAGTATTGTCAGGGCAAGATAATCCCACAAGCCTCTGATAATCACGACAATCAATTAATTAACACAATTCTGTCTCTGTTAACAAGTGCCATTAAAGAAAAGTCTTCTGTCTCTCTAGAGCCACTAATATGTCTAAATCCATTTCCTTTCCTATGCAGTTTACATCAGAGGCTTGCTACAATGCAGTTGGCTGCAGTATGAGGACTTCACAAGTTCAAAACATCATCTTCGTCTTTAGGCATTAAACCCCTGATCTACACTTAAAGGAAAAAAAGGTTATTATGGCAGCACCCAACAGAAAATGAACCACACTGTGCATTGCATCTCAGTCTAAGTCTCTCTAGCTTCTTAGAAAATGAAGGGAGAATTAAGTAATGAAATAGTAATACAATACAAAATAATACAAACAGCAGCAGCAGCCTTTCAATGAGACCTAGGTGCCTAAGGGCCAGATTTTCAAAGGTATTTAGGCACCTAAAGATGCAGATAGGTGCCTAGTAGGATTTTCCAAAGCATCTTGACAGGGAGGGCACCTAACGCCAACCACAGGATCTGTTTAGGTGCTTACACAATAGAAAATCTAACCTAAAGGCCTTTTTGAAAATGGGACTTAGGCTCCTAAATCACTTTGGGGCTTTTGCAAATTTTATCCTGTCTGTGGGTTTTTAACAGTACTGAAGAAAATAAATTACACTCCTCCCACATGTCTGGAGCTTGAGCCTGCAATCTTTAGATAGGCATAGCTTCCACTGAAATGAATGGTAGTTAGACCTGAGGTAGAGCAGGTCAACAGGACTGTGTCATGAGGTCACAAGAAGGTAAGTTTGGTGAACTGGAAAGCCTCATTCCATTATGGGCTATAATGTACTGAGGGTGATTGCATTTTTACTGACTCTTAATGCAATTACTGTTTCTCCAATTATGATTTTGCTTTCTGCTGATGTAGTCTTCACTAATTATAACCAAATTCTGTAGGAAGTCCTGACATTTCTATTGTTTTTGGTTTCCTGTCTCTCATAATATTCACTCTCTATCCTAGAGGAAAGCCAAGACTACAATAAATTCTGGGAAAAGATTAAGTATTTAATTTCTGACTCTTTTTTTTTTTTAAAACAGTGCCTTTCAAAAAGCAGACTTCTTTTCTGGTGGAAAATGTTTGACAATAGAACAGATGTGCACAACTGAGGCAACAGCACACAAAAAAAGTAATGGCATGTTGCACTATTTTATTACAAAGAACATATTTTGAAATATCTCTCCGGAGAGTTGCAAAATATTCAGCTTGGTAAAATAGCTACAAATGGTTCTATGTCAATGTCTCATTGAATCAGAAAGCCATTCCTTCTTTGCTCTTTTAAATCCATTTACTGATGCTGGAAACCTGAACATCAATTTTTTCAAATACATTTTATATGTATATCAATATTGATAATCAACTATCCAGCATTTTACATCTTTAAAGGGATGTACATATGAGCATAGGAACTGTCAGTTGGATCAGACCCAAGGTCCAGTCCAGTAATCTCTGACAGTGACCTGACCAAAAGCTACGGAGGAAAGTATGAGAACCCTGCAATAGGCATATGTGGAGTAATCTGCCCCCCACATTAGGTCTCATCCTGATCCCTAATAGCGAGATATTGACTTAAGCCCAGAAGCATAAGGGTTAATATTCCTTCCGCAAAATTTGTTATAATTAATTACAACAACTATGGATATTCTTGATATCCATATAAATGTCCAATCCCTTTTGGAATCTTGTTAAGTTCTTAGCCTCAATGACTTCCCGTTGCACAAGAGTTACGCACTCTCATCACATGTTGTGTGATACAGGATTGCCTTTTATCAGTTTTGCATTTCTCACCATTTAATTTGGTTGACTGTCCCCTCTGGTCCTGACCAACCTAGCCTGTACAAATATTAATTAAGCCTCAAAAACAGTCTGTTAGGTAAATATTATTACTCCCTTTCTACACAAGAGCGAAAGTGAGGCAGACATGATATTCAAAAAAGAGCCAGAGTTAACCCACTGGAATTCCTGGCTCTGTGCTTAGTCAGACTTCCTCTCTCTATATTTATATGAGCTAAGCATGTAATTTATTCCATTCCCTGTTATCTGTCATCAAACTACAAATCTATTTTGAGAGACTCGAATACACAGTATCGAGATTCATAGAACCTACAATGAAAAAATGTTTACAACATCACTAAATAACTGCTCAGTTAACTGATTATAAATCTGCAGGCTAGTTTGCCCTGCACTGATCATATTTCACATACTGTGCTTTACTTCCTTACTTTACAGCTTCAGCATTCACATATTCCTGTCACACCCAACCCATTCCCTAAGCCTTATTTCTACTGGCATGTTAAAGAAATCCAGTCTGCAGTTCCACTCCTTTAGTGCGCCTGAAGAAGTTGTAGTGAAACATGAGCTGGAAGAATGCCACTACTAAAAAGAGACACCTGACTAGAAATATTAAAGTCTCCTGATAAATAGGCTACTGCACTCAAAATTTCATTTGTATGAAGGGGCACAGTCAGAAGTTACAAGTGCCACTCAAAGCAACATATTACAGCAACAAACTGCTAGCAGATTTGCAAAAAGAACAGGAGTACTTGTGGCACCTTATTTAATTACACACAATGCACTTCATGAAATTTACCATAAATGCTATTAAATAGTTTGGATAGCTTTCATCTTTTCATCAGAGAGGCCTTTACTGTACTGCAACAGGAAGACCTCTTTCTGGCATACATAGCATAAGATTTTCAAAGTCCTGAGAAACCCTATTTCATGTTACTCCCATGCTCAGGCCTAGCCCTGCTACCCTTGAGCTAATTACGAACTTTGCTGATTTCAGTTGCAGCAGCATTGGGCCCATAAATCCCCTTAATGCATAATCATATCACTATACTGCATAATCTTCGGGTAAGAGAGAATAAACAGAGGCAGGGAAATAGGGGGATCTCTATGACACATATTGGACATGGCATAGCAGAGTTATATCCTCTACTCCTTTTTCACTGTTCCAGGGGATATTTAGCTTCAGCTTGGAAACCCATTTGAGATGGGCAGAAAAGCCCTTTACCACAGACTGCAAAATTATTTTCAATACTTTGTCTTACAAAACTGCATGCTATGAGGTAATGACTTCATATGGTTATTCTTTGCCCAAGATATTCAGACTTCTTCTGTTATACCACCTGCCCCTGCTCCTTGTGAGCCACCATCACACCATATTAGACTAACTAAAGTGCAGAGTATTTCCAATTACAAAGTGATCATTTGTTGCCTCTTCAAACTTTCCTCTACTTATTTCTCTTATTACTCATGTTACTCTTGTGGCAGCAAATCCTCATTTTTAAGATACTTGCATGTTTCAATATTAAGTAGCAAAGGCTTATTTAAAAAACAAACAAACAAACCATTGCAAGTATTGGTTTGAGCAACAGGGTGGATCTGACAGTCGGAATATTTAAGACTGCAAGACAGTTACAAAGCAGAAGAATCAGTTTTCTTCGTTTGTTGTTCTATTTCCATGTTTAAAGAGTCAATTTATGTTTTAAGGATACATTCAATTATTTCTCCATTTCTTTTCATTTTTCTTCAGCTGAACACACATCCTCATTTAAAGTCCTATCAGTCCTCACTATTTATCAAGCTTGCTGATAAAAAAAAACCACAGTCACAGACACAGACACTATTCAACAATATTCCACTGTGCCACAAATGAGAAATGTCAATAGAGCTACTCTTTCCTTCTTACATAGCTCCCATTTCATGAAGACACATGCACATAGACAGCAGGCAGACAACAATATACATAGATAACAGATGGGTCTCTAGTGTTTCGGATTTACCTATAACTGTGTCCTTCCATCAGAACTTTAAGTGTGTTTTGCTTCTGGCACTATGATTAGCAATCCCACAATAAAGACTGTTAAGAAAAATGGTGCTCAACATTAGAGATAGGAAGAACAGAGTCCAAAAAACTTGGGTGCCTCCCTGTAATGCTTTGGGGGGTTACGTGTGTACCCCTAGTGATCTTAAACTGGCAAGGCTGTCATTGGGACATGTAATTCTTAATGGCCAGAAAAATTAAATACAAAATGAAGATCCAAATATAGATGCTGGAACTAGGTGTGCAGCAGCTCTCCCTGGCTTGAAATGGTTTCCATCATATACAGGGTTTACAGTTTGGTTCAATGACTCTCAGCACCCCCACTATATAATTGTTCCAGCACCCCTGTATCCTAATGAAAAAAAGGATATGTACATCTAACATAGCAAAGACACAAACTGAGTCTGAAATAAAAGGACAGATAGACACTGTATGAATTTTCTAAAAGGATTTCAGGGTATTTTAAATGCACATAATCTGTTTCTGAAGTGAAATTCGTATCTGCATTTAATTTTCTCTCCAGGCTGTCCAGATCATTCCTATTGTGGGAATATGGGCAAAGGGGAAATAATTCCACAGAGGAGGATTTCTGCTCTCCCTCTTCTTACTTTATTTTTTTAGTTACGATGCCGGTGTTGACAGTTAAGAAAAAGCTGTGACTAGTATTTAAATTGTCTGGTTCTTGGGCCTCAATTCTGCATCTGTTCCATATGCAGAGCTCTCACTGAGTTCAGTGGGAGTCCTGGGCACAGAATGACTGAAAGATCAGAGGCTGCAATGATGGGTGCCAAAATAGGAATCTAGATAAATAGCTCAGGCATCTACTAGGGTGAAAACATACCACTTGATACATACTGCTTTTGGGCGCCTCAGCCCTCCAGTGTTTCTAACCCAGTCCATTTCATTACTCTCTGGCCTGCTTTTATGTAGAATACATTCTTGCTAGTGATACTGAACAAATGTTTTAGAGTGAGTCTAATTACTAGGGATTTAAGGGGGTTATTACTTCTCTCTCATTTCACAGTCTTACCTTGTATGCGGCTTGTCTCATAAACTGCTTTGCGGGCTGTTTCCAAATAGCAGGCACTGTAATGACCCATCTTACCTCAAAGTTTTCAAACTCTGAGCCAGCTTGGTCACTGAGCTCCTAAACCAAATGAAAACACAGAGACCGATGTAAAATTGACACCAGCTGTTTTACAAGTATATATCGTTTTCAGCTGGCTCCGGCGAAGGTAACTTCCCCTTTTCATAATTTTTTTAATGTTATGTCTACATTACAAGTCAGAATGTTTAAATCACTAGCCAACATTTCAAGAATGCTCACAATCCCAACACTAGCCTTCTCCAGGAGGCCCATGGAAAGGGTTGCTGCCGTTTCTTAACACGGAACAGGAAGAGTTCGTTTTTCCAACGAGGAGTTCAGGTTTTGCTGAACGTAATAGCGTATTTATGTATGTTAATGGTAAAAGTCTGGTCTTTGCAGACACTTTAAAGAATTCCCACTTTCACCCTGATCAATGTACGGCAAATTATTTGCTGAAGCACTGACAAACCTCGTATTTTACAATCTGAATTTGTCAATGGCTGCTTTATACATTGCCCATCTTTAAATCAATCCATTTTTTAAAAACAGAATCAAATGTAATTTCCTCTTACTAAAAATCTGAAAACATTTGACTGTTGATGGCTTGAAAAATTTTTACTTTTGAGCAAACATTTAATAGTAGCATTTTTTTTTAAAGAGCTTGTAGTCCATTTGCAGGTGAGGGAATATTTGTGACCTGTTTTGGGAAAGGTTCCAAGTAAAATGTTGTTATTATATGTCCTATTTAAACCTCCATCCAAACAGGGTAAACAACAACCTCCTTTAGAATGTAAAACATTTTTCTATATGCAATTCCCCAAGGCATTGTGTTTGCTTAGCTACAATACAATTCAAAACTTGTGGCAAAAAAGCAGAGACCTGATATCCCCAGGACACTTTGTTTGATCCGATTATTATACTCGCAAAGTAATGGTCCATTTATACTGATTATTTTACACATATATGCAGAACGTCATATCACAGAACTCTGCTTATTTATACCAGTTCAAGTCCAGAGGATGCAACGGAGCAAAACTGTACATGTCACTGCGTGCGGTGCCCCAGAATATGCACATTTGCCTCGGAATTTCCCAAAGCTGTGTATGGTTTCAGCTCTGTGACTCATTAACATTTGCGTGTGGGGTCAAAGCAAAGCGAAGTAGTTGGAGTTCTAAATATGGCTTTGAAAATGTAAGGGTAGGCTGGTGTCTTCTCTCACAGCAGCCATAAAGAAGAGAGATAACAATCAAAGAGAATAAATGAATCTCATTCAAAAAAAAAAGTAGGTTAACTATCTAACAATGAGGCTATTTAAGTGATACTTGCCTGAATGGAGCTTTAGGGACAAATTCTTCCCTAGAAATCCCTATACAGATTGCAGTGGTTTTTGTGAGTCCAGAATTCAGCTCTTACTTCATGATCCTGAGTTGTACCAGCCAAGCTGTGGGTATACTGTTCCCCTCGGGACAGCAAACCTGGTAATTTCTGTGACGGGCTGGATACTACAGAAGATGCTTTCAGAGGGGTTAAAGTGCACTGATTATTACCTATAATGCAAAGTAAGGGCTGGCAGAGCCCGGGAGAGATTGTCTGGGTGGTTAACACACTGGTGGTGTTAGGGAACTGACACCTAGTGAAGCACAAGCAACTCTCTCTCTCTCTCTCTCTCGCAGAGACAGGAGGCTGACAAAGTAACTCACAGTCTTGGGCACCCCAAGAAAAGGTTACAGTAGCATGAATTGTTTACCTAAGTAATGTCTTTTGTAGGACAATACATGCTGTATAGCTCCTCACCATCAGCTAGGAAGCACTTTACAGGAAGTGTGAAATTTGCAGTTTTTCAGTATGTGTTAGGGGAGAATACAATTCCATTCTCTCTAATTGGTGAGGCTCATGTTAGGAATTTTGTTTTCTTTATTGCAAAGAAACCAGACCACTTTCATCTCTCTTATCTATAAACATCAGCCATGTTATTAGAAAAAGCAAAAACATAAAGGGTGGGCACTTACATTTGAAGAGGAAGTGATGCAGGGGAGGCAAGACACTAGAATAAGTTATAACAGATGTTGCTTATACGGTATCTCCCTAATGCTGGTGAGATTTTTTATACACAAACATTCTCTATAAGGGACAAAAAACAACATCTGCTTTCTGTTCACAACTGGGTGAAGTCTTCCCCATGTAGAGAACTGGAACAAAGTCAAGGCACCACATACGCCTCCAAAATAGGGGACTTGAGCATCTGTATAGGGGTGAATTTCACCCAAAGGGTGCACAGAGACTCTAAGAATCATACAGCTAAAAGCTAGTAAAGCTTTGGAAATTCATCTCTATTAAGGAACGAATCCTGCTAATTTGACTTGCTTCTGACTACTCACTGCAGGTAACTGGAATTTTGTGTGAACAAAGATCAGCAGGATTTATAGCCCTAAGAAGTTAGAGTACAATCTCTTAGACAGGAGAGAGCATTTAAACGAGTACAGAACATGGAATGCCCCAGCAGCAGGAGAATCACAATGAACAGAACCAAAAGAGGCTCTCAGATGTATTACTTCTGGAGAGTTACATATACAGATAGTGCCAAGTGCTGAGTTTCCCGTATTCAGATTTTTAATCACATTTTATTCAGGCAAATGCCAAATACAAGAAGATTTTCCTTGACGAGATAATAATAGGTAGAAAAGCATCATTCCATTAAGAGAACATTCAGTCTCTGCATTGTGGTGATACCGATACATCCTCTTGTTCTCTCTGTGAGGAAGGAAATCACTTACGGCTATCCAGGACCTTTCACAGTCCCCAACTTTCCTGGATTTCCTACAGCTGCCCCACTTTGTTTACATCAAACACTGCTGGAGGCTGAAGCACAGTTAAAATTGTTGGGCCAGCATTTGTGCTAGTTATAAATATAGAGAGCTGGATAAAGGAAGTATTTTCCCTACCTTTAATGCCTGTTCCTTAAAGAACTGCAGGGCGTAAGCAAATATTTCAAGTGCTTTGACTTTTTTCCCATTTGCAGCTGTCAGATCTGTTTCCATGGTGAGATTCTAAAGGAAGAAAATAAGAGGTAAATGTTAAATTCATTTCCCACTGCTTGAGGGAAGGGAATTCAGCTTACTGGGACCCACCAGCTTAGGAAAACTGACATACATTGTTTTGGTTTTTTTCCTGGTTTTCTTTTGGAGAGGATCTAACCAACCATAGGGATTTCCTGGATTGTGATATTTTGCTGTTTGTTACAAGCCAGGTTTTTTGTACCTATCAGTTGTGGCTACAAATAGTTGTAGGCAGAGCTTGGTATGTGGATATTTAAATATCTCATTTGCATAAATTGCATTGCAGCCATGAAACTGCATGCAAAAAATGAAGCCCAAGGTAAGGGTGAAAACAATCATATCTTTTGAATTCCTACCAAGACGTGAAACTGGAAAAGAAAGTATTGACCAACCCCAGAACTCTAGAATAGTTATTTTAAGATTTAAAGTCAGAGTATAATAATTGGGAGTACAGTCAAATAGTAACGTCTTCCTTTTGGAATATACCACCAAGTATTAAAGGTGAATTCACTCCCATGCAGAGGGTCACCCTTACAGCTGTGTAGCTCTTAAGTTCCTCTTACACCCTCAGAATAGGGCTTCAGTGGTACATAGGTCTTAGGCTCTCTGCTCAGGGGTGAATTTCACTCAAAAAAACCAGACAGGACAGGATGGTCCAGGAGAGGCAACTGCCAAGGTTTAGAATGGCATTAATAAAAATGTTGAAGAATGTTTGTTGCTGGCAGAGGGAAGCAAAATAAAGCAGTAGGCTTTACATTACAAGCTTCACTTAATAAACAAATCAATTTTTTTGTACAAGTATGAATGCTGGTGCTCCATGCCTGGCTCATTATTTCTAAAGATAACTGGCAT
This sequence comes from Mauremys mutica, assembly GCF_020497125.1. Taxonomy (NCBI): domain Eukaryota; kingdom Metazoa; phylum Chordata; order Testudines; family Geoemydidae; genus Mauremys; species Mauremys mutica. Next base: position 115,385,431 of record NC_059078.1, on the reverse strand, counting down.
GGCCAATATAAAAATATGTTTAGTTACAAATACAAAACCATCGAAGCAGAGCTCAATTATTACTTACACCAGTGGTGTGTAGCTTCATCTTAAACTTTTCAAAATATAACCAATGCTTGGATTCATTGGGATCCAGGTCATGGTAGAAATCTCTTGCTGCATAACCAAAGCTATGAAACTTTCTTTCTGGCGTTAAGAGGATAGTAGTTGGAGTCTTCTGATTGGATACACCAGGATCTCCACCTTCCCATCTCCTATGAAAAAGGTGAACCAGCTTCAAACTAGTGATAATTAACATTCATAATGATATGCTTATTAGTGAATTGTGTAAGCAAGCTGGCAGTGGGTTACACACAAGAATTTCACATGAGCAGACTTGGATTTGAATCCTCTTTAGGCCAAAAGTGAATGTTTATTCACATCCAAGAAAACTTTGTTCCAGACTTTTAACAGTCTTCATACATGGTCATGAAATTTTCAACAGTATAGTTATATCCTTCCCTTGATGGGTCTAACACTCCCATAATGTGAGCTACACGGGAGTAACAAGGGGACAACAGTATCAAGATCACTGAAAGTCAATAATATAATGAACAAATTAAATATTTATTATATTAAAAGAAAACACTACAAAAGAACATTAAGGTTGCAAAGCCAAGCACTCAAAAGTCAGGAAATGGCAAAGTTGTTGTTGCCCAGGCAATCTTAAATCAGCCCCCTTGTCAATATGCATTATAATATAGCCTTTAAATGCATGACCATTTACTACCATTCCAGAAGACCCCATCAAGGAAATCCCATCCAGTCAAATGCCACTATGGAGAATTGGATTCTATCCCTGCCTCTACCATAGAGTTATTTTGTGATACTGGACAAGTCAATTAAAACAAACTTTTCACAGCTGGCCACTGATTGTGTGTTCCTCATTTTCTGGGTACCTTGTTTGAAACCTTAGGGGGCATATTTACAGAAGAGCTGAGCACTCACAGCTGCGACTGGAGTTAATGGGAGCCATGTTTTAAGCAGAATGTGCTATAAAAATGCTAAATATTCTGAAAAATAACACCCTCAGCATCTCAATTTGGGCATCCAAAATGAGTGTAAACAATGTTAGCCTTCCTCTCTGTGCCTCAGTTGTCCAGCTGCAAAATTAGCATAATAATAAATCCCTACCTCCCAGGGGGTTGTGAAGATAAATTCATTAATATTTCTAAAGCACCCACATATCATGGTGAAAACAACACAGAAAAGCCTATGATTAAGGTTAAGATTCTGTCACGAGTATTTTTAGTAAAAGTCAGCGACAGGTTGCGGACAATAAACAAAAATTCATGGAAGCCTGTCCTGTCCCTGACTTTTACTAAAAATACTCTTGAGCGGGGAAGACATCTAACAGTCAGAGCACTGCCAGGAGCTGACCTCCAGCAGCTGCCCCAGCCCCACTGCTGCTCCTGCCGCAGGGGCTGACCCAACCCCAGCCAGTGCTTCAGTCCTGGGGGCCACTGCTTCAGCGCCTCTGGATCTGACTGCCAGCCAACTGCTTGGATGACCCTGGGGCTGACTGCCAGCAGCTTCAGGCAGGGGCGGCTCCAGGCCCCAGCACGCCAAGCAAGCGCTTGAGGCGGCATGCTGCGGGGGGCGCTCTGCCGGTCGCCGGTAGGGCAGCAGGCGGCTCCGGTGGACCTCCCACAGGCATGCCTGCGGGAGGTCCACCAAAGCCGCGGGACCAGCGGACCCTCCGCAGGCACGCCTGCGGGAGGTCCACCGGAGCCGCCTGCCGCCCTCCCGGCAACCGGCAGAGCGCCCCCCGCGGCACGCCGCCCTGCTTGGGGCGGCGAAATGTCTAGATTCGCCCCTGGCTTCAGGGGGCTGACCCAATCCTAGCTGCTACTCTGGTGGCCCCAGGGCTGAGAGCTGCTCCAGCCCTACCCCAATGAAGTCATGTCGATCCCGGAAAGTCACGGAATCTGTGACCTCCGTGACAGAATCGTACCCTTACCCACAAGGAAATTAATAGTTTTATATTCGGTGCAGATTTGGATGGTGTGTGGAAAACAAGGTATGGGGCCACAAACTGACTGAAGAGGATAAAAAGAAGTACTGAATAACTACCGATATATGAGTAGTGTATACCCTGTGCACTGAATGAGGCAGGGAACCTGTGGGTAAACAGTATGCGATCATGTAATAAAAGACTGCATCATAATTAGAGCTGGTTGAAAAATAAGGTATTTTCCCCTGTAGACAATTTTGACTTTTTTGGGGGGTGGGTGGAAGGGAAGCAAGCAGCTGTGGGGCCTCACAAGAGTTGTATTTTCAGGTGCCTTGGCTCCCTGGCCAAGCTATGTTCCCTCAGGATGCACCGCAGTGTCCCCTCTTGCAGAGTTGCCATAGTGCATGATGGGAGTCTCTGGACATGATGCATTGTGGGAGATGTAATCTATCTGGGAAACAGCCCATAGAGGAGATTGGAGGCATAAGACACCCAAACAACTTCCATGAGGCACTGAGATGACAATTCCAAACTGTTCTGGTTTTGAGAAGAAATATTTTGGATTTAGTTTAGCTAAACACTCAATTTTCAGTCAAAAAAAAGTTTAAGTGGCAAATTTTCAAGCAGTCATAAGCATAATGCATATACACAAGGAGTCCAGTTTGAGGTTGCACAAGCAATCTTATTTCTGGCATTTCCTAATTTTTGAGTGCATGACTTTGTGACCATAATATTATTGTTTTCTGTGTAATTTTATGGTTATGTAAAGAAGGCCTCTCCCTCTCAGAAGAATCAGCAGCACTGTGTGTCAATGTTATGCAGCAGGGAGTGCAAATGCTTCTGACTAAGCCTCTCTTCTACAATTGTCTCTCTGCCTTTCTTCTTCTCCTCATCCATCAAGCACCAGACTAGACTGTCTGACCAGGCTGGTCAGCTTTAGGGAGCAGTGAGAGCACAAGAGAGACAGTTTTCTTGCTCTCAGTTCCTGTGCCTGGCACTACATCAGCACCCAGCCACTTAGAGGAACAATTTAAAGGGAATTTCTGTTCAGAGGTGGTGAGTTCTATGGGACCGTGGTGCCTGGGCACTAGGAATATTCCTGGGCTGGGGCTTGGCTCCAGCAATGTTTAAGGCTGGATCTCTCCCTCGGCCCCACCTTCTGCCCCTGGGTGCTCCCACACCCTCCCTCCCACCCCCAAACTCCCACCCAGAGCCTGCACCCCTCACCCGCTCCTGCACCCCCACTCCCTGCCCCAGCCCGGAGCCTGCACCCAGCACCCAAACTCCATCCCAGAGCCTGCACCCCAGACCCCCTCCCCCACCCAAACTCTCAGAGCCCAACCTCTCACCCTTTCTGCACCCAAACTCCCTCTAAGAGCCTGCTCCCTGCACTCCAATCCCCTGCCCCAGCCCAGGGCCTGAACCATAGACCTCCTCCCCCCACCTTAAAAGATCTGCTCTGATTTTTCATTTTATCTTTTGTGACTTGCCACTTGGGGCTTATCTGATGAACTTCAAAATCTTGGGTCTCATGTTAAAGGAGGCAAAAGACTCCAATCTCTGAGGTAATAGAAGAGAGAAGAATCCAACACTGGGATGTAGACCAAATGAACAGAAAAGAGTGTTCAACCAAAATGTTAAAGTCCCACACACCAGATATAAGTCCAGGGAAGCAGAACAGTTATTTTGAGAGGGAATCCTCAAAAATTCATTCTGAGTCATTTCTGGAAAGTTCCATTAATAGAAAATGTACTCAGGAGCTAGATAATGATGGTCCTGTTTATTTTCTTTATGGACAGGTACATTATGCCTCTTTCTGGATTGAATTCACTTAAGCTGCAGCTAAACTGGCAGCCCAGCATGCCACTCCATATTATAGCTGAGATTTCCAAAGCAACCTACGTGATTTAAATGCCCAATTCCCAATAGTTTCTAATGGAAATCTGGCCTCCAAATCCCTCAGGCAGCTTTAAAAATCTCAATTTACATCTCTGCTCAGACATACAAGAGGCAATAAATAAATATAATGGGAAGTTTGACTTTAATTTTAATAATAATACAGGCCTTTAAAAAGACTCTTATGGCATCTGTTCTCTTTTAGGGAAGAGAAGCTGTGATCCCGGGGACTGAGTTAGGTTACCTGTGTTCTACTCATGATTCTGCCACTGAGTCACTAAGGAAATTTCTGGCTCTGTGGAAGCCTATAATGGGAGCTTGCTAAGGTAAGGACCTTACAAATATCTCGACAGAAACACTGAGGAATTAACAGGACTTTACAGGCATGAAGTATTGTAACTGGTAAAACCAAAACTAAAACTATGCAATCAAAGTAAATTAGACTCTGATCTAGCAAAGCACTTAAGCACATGCTGGATTTGAAGCACTGAAGTCAGTGGGACTACTTACATCTTAAATTAAGCACATGCTTTAAGTGCTTTGCTGGATCAGTGCCTAAAAGTTTTTCTTTGTTTGCAAGTATTGGGGCTCACAACAAATAACAACTGGAGTCAAAATGATCATTTTGGTTTGCCTGCCGATTATATTTTCCATGCATATAGCATGCCACAATTCTGCTGAGATCCAGTAACCTAGTAATCTATATCATTGAAACGTGGTCTGCTCTTGTACCAAAGGAGGAATTTTTAGTTGAAAGTCAAAATGATACTACTTTGAGACATTTCACAGAAAAGCAGCTTTGTTATAGAAGGTAGCCAGAAATCCAAGTGTCTGGAAGGGATCAATGTTAGACAGGCAGAGAACCAAGATATCTTAGCAAGGAAAGAGCACAATGTATCACTGGTGCGTTACATTTTAATGTAAACATTCTCAAGAATAGTTCAGTTGGAAGTGACATTTCCTGTGCTCAAATATTTGTAAATTATACTACTTGTAACCCTAATTATGTAAATATTTTGAGCTTCTTAATACCCTCTGAACTACTGGTTGTCAAACTTCTTAACCTTTTAAAATTACGTTTTTTCACTGAACTTCATAATTTCATAAACATGTTATAGCTGGAACGGGATCATGAAACACTTTCCCCCAGATTCTCTAGAGTAATTAAGAGTCAATGCAAGTAGAAATCTATAGAAGTAAGTTACTGGCAAGAGCATATTTCATGCACTTTCTGGTCAGAACTTCATGGGTGAAAGCACCGAGTCAGTAATTTTTGTAAGTGTTCTTGTTGTTAAAATGCTAGTTATGCCACAACCACATTTATTGTCCTTCAAATTTTGTCCTTCCAATTTGGTAAACTTTTAAATTTGTTCTTTCTAGCTTGAAAGAAACATGGCTTCTTCTTTTATTCTTTGTTTGCACTAGCATGTAACATAATGTCTACACAGATCCATGTCACTATAACAGCATGTTGTTCCCTTGGTTGGCATTGGTTTTCTCTAGGTTCTATACAAAATAATTTCTCAGCAAGTGAGTGGTAAAGTGATATTTAGGATTTGAAGAGTATCTTCCATCAATTGTACAGCAACTACTTTTTAATTGTCTAACACTGCAATAACATCTGCACTGGCAGACCTCTGCAGCTGTATGGAGCCCTATGCTTTTAACTAGGTTCTGCACAAGTACAGGGTGTGGATCCAAATGCAGGTTGAGGACTTAAGATACAACAGGCCAAAAAATGTTGGGCCTAAAAGTTTGGATGGTGTCACTACCTAAAATGTCCACAGTATGTTACAGACTTAGTTAAAGATGCTAAACAGCAGTGGGCTGCAGGCACCACTGTGCTATGGCTTTGTAAGAATGGCCCTGTAGTTAGCACAGTTTGGGATCACTAAAGTACAATCTCAGAAATGTCATTTCCCCTATTTTAACAATTAAAATTAAGAAATTAATTTTTCATTTTAAAACTAATTTTACTGTCAAAAATGGATATGCAAACTTACTACTAAATATGGGTCCAAGTCTGCCTCCCATACCTCTCTCTGATCCTTGGTATCTACCTGTCCCCAACTGGTAGCACCAAGTACCTTCTCATGAATTGCACTGTGGGGTTTCTTGAAGGACCATTGATGAATGGGGCAGAAAGGCTTTTTACAAACTGACCACAGATGTTGAGTGCACAATCAGGACTGTCTGCAGATAGCTTCACTGCTTGTCACATTTGGTTAGTAGCCCTTTCTACTCCAATTTTCAGATTTCCAGAAGGATGAATAGTAAGTTGCCTCATGCCAAAAGTGATTGCTATAGTTAATATTCTCATACACTCAACTTTCCAAACCATTCACCTTTAGAGCTCAAATGTCCCATAATTTGGTCTCTGCACAAGGATACAATTTACCTTTTCTTTTCTTTAAAGAAAGATAGTTTTAGTCAGACTGAAGTCAATTTTGAATTATGGAAAATGAAAAAAGAAAACACAAAACTTTTCCTAAGGAACTCATTTTCCAGGGCTCTTTTCCTTTTGTGCATCCATCACAGTAGTCTTTATATTTGTGATCACATTATTAGACGCATACGTATCAAATTTGTAGGGGGAAAAGCTGTATTGCATTATATTATTTGAGAAACAATATGTAATCACGTAACTAATACCTATTTTGTATGCATACATGCATATAAGTGGTAGAGTTAAGCTTCACTTTCGCATTTTCTGACTTTTGAGTGCTTAACAACCTTAACATTACATTACCAGGGGTTTATGGCAAAATAAATAAATAAATAAAAAGTAATAAATTTAAATGGCCCAAATCTTCAAACACTGGCCTCTGTTTTTGAACCAACAATTTGTGGGTGCAAATAACTGCAGTCAAAAAAATGTTGTGTGCACAACTGTATACAAGCATAATTTAGGTAAGCGGCCATACGTTAGACATCTACATTACTTGACTTACGGATGCACCATTAGACGGAGAAGACCAAATCCTCTTTGCCCTGCTCCAGATGGAAAGCTGCCATAACAGGGGAAGAGGGAGTCCAGGGATATTGGGGAGTCCCTGGCATAGCTAGCTTTATGCCATTTGCCTCCCTGCACCTCTGGCAGAAGGGGCATCTTAAGGTGTGTCTTATTTTTATAGACTTTTCCCACTTTTAAGTCAGTTGTAGTGTTCAATGGTCACTGCAACTGGTTGATTCCTTGCTGCTGATCATGGAGGGTCATAGCCACTCTGCTTCCCTGGTAGAACCTTCTCTCTCTCTGTCCACTTCCTCCTACTGAGATGCTAGGAGAGGTAAACTTTGCCCCTTTAAATGAATATGTACAACTTTCTCCTACTTATTTCAGTTAGGGTACACCTACTGCTCAGAACTGCAAACTGCACCATTACTTAAAATTTAATTAGAGCATTATAAAGCAATGGTATTTCATCTTAAATGCTTCTCTTCAGTTTGAAAATATTTAAGGACACCCTTAGCAGTAACCATCATTGTTCATAGCTCTCTTAACCCCCTCTCTCCCACATCATTCTGCAATGTGGAGAGATAAGGGGTAAAATTTTCAAAAGCGCCTAGTGACCAGATTTTCAAATGCATCCAGCTGAGCATGTTTGCAAATCTGGCCTCTTAATTTAGGTGCCTAATTGGGAGCTGAACATTTCTGAAAATCTGTCTCCAACTGTGGGTGCTGAACACCTTGGAAAATATGGCCCTAAGTGACTTAGGGCCTAAGTCACATTTTCAAAAGTGACAAGCTGCTAGTATCTAGGTCTATTTTGAAAATGGGATTTAGGGACCTTGGAAATTTTTGCCCAAGGTTTCTAAATAATAAGATGTGCAGATATGCCAGCTTGTACCTGCCAAATTCTGTATGCTATGAGACAAAAGGACAAGGGCCTTGCACCACCCCATATGCAGTGATTTCTCTATTAGGCACTTTGGGAAATGCCATTATTACTTTTATAAATATGCATCGTTCATTATGTTAATGTGGATAAGAAAGTCACGACCTCCACAGTTATAACTGCTCCCGGAACGCTTCTGTATACTTAGCCAGCAAATTCTTCCTTTAGTTCACACCATTTTATAAACCTGAGCAATAAGACTCACAGAGAACATGTTTTTTGTTTATTATTAAAGCAACTAAAATAAGAAAGGGACATAAGAGAAATTTACATCATGAAAGGGGGTTTTCACATTGTTGGCTGTATACAAATCCAGTCATTCCAAACCCATGCTGAACTCAGATGTAGCAACTGCAGATAATATACACTGTCACCAGCTCAGTGCTGCAATGCAGCCCTTACCTCATTACATGAATACATTCTGGCTCCTTGGTGAAGCTGTAGGCGTAGCCACTGGATGTCGTGCCAAAATCAATAGCCACAACAACAAGGAATGACTGTTCTACAGCGTCATTTGCATCAGAGTCCTTCTGTTAAAATAACAGAAACAGAACAGATTTTGAGTCACTGTTTAGAGACGGAATTGTAATCTGCCCTACCTTTCAGTGGCTCTGAACTGCAGCAAAGCATTCATCTGTCTCCTGCAGAAAAGTGCAGTCCTCCAGAACCATGTCAGTGGGCTACATCCCTTAATGGGCATGGAAATGCAATGTACATCCAAACTAAATGTTAATTCTGGTACCTTTCACACAAATCCAAATGAATCAGAAATCCTTCCGTGTTTACTTCCAGTAATAGCTGAGACCTACATGGCTAGCTACCAAACTTTGAGAAATGTATTAACTGAAAAACATGTTATACCTCTGTGTATCATATATGGAATACATGATAGTGATACCATACATGGAATACAGAGTAGATTTAAAAAGTTATATAAGCGTGAGTCTGGGTTGGTAAGACTGCTCAGAAATGGTGAAGCCAGGAGAAAGCCAGCAGGCCAACACAATAACTGCTAGTAAAGCTTTATACTGCACCACAGTATCACCTATTGCTGCATCTCTTATGGAAAACCTATTCTGGAAACATTCTAGAGATTGTATTGGAACTAATTCTAGTATCCTGCTGCCTGTCCCTCTGCCTGTAAATCCATGGGCCTTAGTTACAAGCAGTTTCAGGACTCAGAGGAGAGAAAACGTTTAACTAATGAATTGAAAGCATCTCTAAAAACGTCTTTAAACAGCTTTTCTATCCATAGAAGCAAGTGTGGAGGGTCCCACAGGAAAACCAAGATTCTCCCCTTTCCTCTGGCATACAGTCCCCATTCCTAGCTTTATGCACTTATGAAATATCAGGCCTTTAACTATTTACCGGTATGAAGCTGAATATTGCTTGTTCTGGGCCCTGGGCCACTGTCATTTTGTAGGAAATAGGAAGAAATATTTTTGTGTCAGTTTGATTTTTTTTAAAGAAAAAGGCAGCTATTTGAAGCTGCTCAGGGAGCTGGACTAATGGAATAAATCCTGGCAGAGAGATTAGTGAGCAGAGTTTAAGCGAGGTACATGATAAAATTTTACTCACTGTATGTTTCTACCATTTATCACATAGTTCTACCATTTGGCCATGGATTTTGCCACCATGGATATGGAAATATACTGTATTGTATACAAAATGCAAAACTTAATTCAATCTTAACTATGCAACTGCAACCAGCGCCTCCAGAATATATATATGCACCTTGCACGTATTAGTGCCTTCCCTTCAGGGGTGTCAAAATACTTTATAGACACAGTCTGTTTGTGTCCCTTTAAAATGTAATAAAATCAATTAGATTGTTCAGCTTAAAAAAACTGGAAGGTGACCACTCACACAAATTCTTGTCCTAAATTTTCAAAACTGACTAGTCATTTTGGTGCTTAACTTCAGAGATACACCTCTACCCTGATATAATGCGGTCCTATATAACGCGAATTCAGATATAATGCGCTAAAGCAGTGCTCCGAAGGACGGGGCTGCTTTACCTCGTTATATCCAAATTTGTGTTACTGCAAGCGGTTCCTCTGCGCTGCGGCCCTACCCAGTGATTGGCGTGGCAAGCCTGGGAGGGAGGGGGGAGAAGTGGAGCTGCCGCACGCTCGTGGGAGGAGGTGGAGGCAGAGCAGAGGTGAGCTGGGGTAGGGGGGCCGCAGCAAGTAAGGGGGGGGCGCAGAGGAACCGCTTCCTGCCCCAGCTCATCTCCACTCCGTGCCCCAGCTCACCTCTGCTCCACTGCCGCCTCCTCCTCCCCTCCACGAGCACACCGCTCAGCTCCGCTTCTCCTCCCTCCCTCCCAGGCTTGCCACGCCAAACAGCTGATTGACACGGCAAGCCTGGGAGGGAGGGGGGAGAAGTGGAGCTGCCGCACGCTCGTGGGAGGAGGCGGAACGGAGGTGAGCTGGGGCGGGGGGGCCCAAGGAGGGCCGCAGCAAGTAATGGGAAGCACAGAAGAACCACTCCCTGCTCCAACTCATCTCCACCTCCTCCCCGGAGCGTGCCGCCGCCGCTCCGCTTCCCCCGCTTCCAGGCTTGCCAGGCCAAACAGCTGATTGGCGCGGCAAGCCTGGAAGGGAGGGAGAAGTGGAGCAGTGGCAGCGCTCTCAGGGAGAGCGGTTCCTCTCCCTACCCCGATGTAACGCGGTCTCACCTATAACACGGTGAGATTTTTCGGCTCCCGAGGACTGCGTTCTATCGGGGTAGAGGTGTACTCCTAAAGCCCCCACTCTGAAAATCAGGTCTCTTAAAAGTGTCGCCAGTTGAGCACCCAAAATCACTCGTCACTTATGCCCCAGTTCCAGCCATGTATTCTCTTTTTTGCAAACCCATCATTGCAAATACTTAGAGGATATGACACAACTTCCACTGAGAGATTCATAGTCAACACACAAGAACATAAACACTCTTATACTAGTATCGCTTTTTACTCTTATACTAATCACCTTTGCGTGTACTGTACTACTCTCAGTAACAATTTTATCAGCACTTTACAGCTGACTGCAAGGAGCAAGGCAATTGTCACAGTAAACTGTAGTTGCAAGCTACAGCATAATTAACAAAATGTCTACAGCAGATGATACCTTACTAAATTGTCCAAAGGGACAAGCTTAGAGAGATTTAGTCTCAATACGGATGTTTGGTTCCTTAACTGTGATTTAAACGTTCTACACCCTTTGCCCCTTACCCATCATCAAAAGCCAAATGGAATGAAGAACTAGCCATCTCACTGATGCACAAAACATGGAAACATTCGGCCTCTTATCAAATGAGGCTTTAAATACAGCTAGGTGGATTGATTTAAATCAAAGCAATTTAAATCACCAATTTTAATTATGATTTCAATCAACAAGCAGGAAACCTTAATTTAAATAATCAATTTTAATCATGTTTTGCATTTGTATTTTTTAGTTATTTTCCTAAAGAAAGGGTGATTCCCATTGGCTGGCAACTGTTAAAACATGTTGATTTGCAACTAAAGATAACCTGTATGTGAAATGCCGTGCTAACCAGGAGAACACACTATATCCATACACAATCTTTAATGCAGTTAGATAGCGTAACCTACATTTATTCAAATTCTTAATTTTTACATTTTTATTATGTTAGAAAATGGTGAATGATGCATTATTTATTTACTAGATGATGATTTTTTACTTGTGATCTGAGTTGAGTTCTATTTGGGTGGAAATTAAAATTTAATTAAAAATGCACAAAACCAGAATTTTATTTTTTGGATTATATAAAATCTGACTGCATAAGACAAAAAGTTTATCAAAAGACATTTTGCATTTAAAACTAGCTGATTTAGTAAACAAAGGAAGTATTATCTGTAGTTAGTGAATTTAACTGATTATTTCTGATCACAATGTCCTTCAGATAGTAGATCTCCTCCTCTCTTAGTTTTTATTCATATACTAGAAGAGAAAAACAAGCTTTTTCAATTCCCAATTGGTTTCTTAGCTTTGAATGAACTAGTCACTGAACTAGCTGAATAAACAGCGATGAAGGAAATATTCTCTCTCAGCCTGCAGAGGAGGTTATTGCTGTCAAAAAGCTGGGTTAGCACTTCAACAAATCCTGGTTTCAGATGCTTAGCCAGCAACTTCCACCAATTCAGTATTTTGACTTTCTTTAAAACTTGGCAGAATACATGTACTGCTTAATATTATTAAATGATTTTAACAAATTATAATAAATTCAGGCCCTAACCTAGATTGTCAATTTCAAAATTATTGTTGATTTAAACCTGAAATAGGGATGGGCAAACAGACTGTTATTTTGAGATATTCCAATTTAGGGGCCTCCATGTTCAGTAGATATTCAGACCTACCATTCCTTCTTTCATTGAAGCCCCTAGTTCCTAGTAACTGACTCCCTCAAGGACCACCTAGGTGCCAGGACTTGCTGGAGGTTGGTGATTAGGAGTAAGGTCTTGGAGTTCAGAAACATGAAGATTTGGTGGGTAAACTGAGTATCAGGCATCTGGATATTTTCAGAGAGCTGTTCGGAAACACTGCTGGCTGCATAGGGCTGATGATGTTTGGGCATTCTGGAAAATGTGTTACTCAGTTCACACAATGGGCTACCTGATCTTCCCTTCTATAAAATTATGCCTTCTTAGTCGAGAAAATGACTCATAGACTTTAAGGTCAGAAGGGACCATTATGATCATCTAGTCTGACCTCCTGCACAAAGCAGGCCACAGAATCTTACCCATCCACTTCTATAACAAACCCCTAACCTATGTCTGAGTTACTGAAGTCTTCAAATTGACACTCCCCCACAAGCCCTTTACATTTTACAGAACAATGTCAGTGTAGTCTGTGCTGTAAATAACTAAGACCTTGCCTCCAGGGGATTCCTATTTACAACAGAGAACACAGAACAGAGCCACATCAGGGATGACCTGATGAAGGACTAATCTCAAACTTTGAGGATTCTTATCCTTGATTTCTCAAATTATACACTTCACTGGCGCACCATTAAACGGCTTTGCAGAAGTTGTGCATTCACAGGACAGACAGGAGAAAGAGGCAAAGGGTGGGGCCACGGAAAAGAATACTGAAATCTAAGCAGGGGCTGAGCTGTGAAAAACCTTAAGGTAAGTATTAGCAGCTTTGAACTTGATATACAAAGCCAGGCGAAGCTGGGAAAGGGATTCTACAATGGCAGTGACACGTTCTGAGCACCACTGTTTTGTGAGTAGTATGTGTAGTGCATTACAGTAGAACAGGGGTCAGCAACCTTTCAGAAGCAGTGTGCCGAGTCTTCATTTATTCACTCTAATTTAAGGTTTTGCGTGCCATTAATACATTTTAATGTTTTTTAGAAGGTCTCTCTATATAAGTCTATAACATATAACTAAACTATTGTTGTATGTAAAGTAAATAATGTTTTCAAAATGTTTAAGAAGCTTCATTTAAAATTAAATTAAAATGCAGAGCCCCCCGGACTGATGGCCAGGACCCGGGCAGTGTGAGTGCCACTGAAAATCAGCTCGTGTGCTGCCTTCGGCATGCGTGCCATAGGTTGCCTACCCCTGCAGTAGAATGTGCATTGCGTTACAGTAGAACCTCACAGTTACGAACACCAGCGTTACGAACGCATTAGGAACTGGAAGTACGCAATCAAGCAGCAGCAGAGACAAAAATACAGTACAGTACTGTATTCAACATAAACTACTAAAAAAATTAAGGGAAAGTTTAAAAAAAGATCTGACAAGGTAGAAACTGTATCTGTGCTTGTTTCATTGAAATTAAGATGGTTAAAAGCAGCATTTTCTTCTGCATGGTAAAGTTTCAAAGCTGTATTAAGCCAATGTTCAGTCGTAAACTTTTGAAAGAACCATAACAATTTTTTCAGAGTTGCAAACATTTCAGAGTTATGAACAACCTCCATTCACGAGATGTTTGTAACTCTGAGGTTCTACTGTACTTGTGTTGGCAATAGCTGGGGCTTAGCTATAAGGGGGGAGTATGTCAAAGAAATGAATGTGATTTGTGCGTGTGGAGCAGGAGGGGAGGGGAAGTTAAGATAGGCTAAAGCAGCATCCTTTAATGGAACTTTTTCTGATCTCTTAGGGTGTTCCCCTTAGGCAATTGTAAATGTTTTATTTTTCTTTGTTATGAGAGAAGGAGAGAGAGCTAGGACAGAGAGTGTGACACATATGTGTTGAGATCCCATTATATGTCACTTTTCAGAGAACGGGGAATATTTCAGTGATTGCTCAAGATCAGACAGCAAGAGAATGACAAAGGTGGGGACAGAAGGGATTGTTTTGTAGAGTGGTAGTGGACTGGCTTATGCAGATGAGCGTCACTTTCCTCTACATCTGTCCTTATATATTTTGGATGGAATTCTGGCCCCCTTGGAGACAATGACAAAACTCCCATTGACTTCAACGGAGCCAGGATTTCATACTTTATCTCTTCTTCCTGAACTAATGGAATTGCTCCTTTAACTTTTTGTATATAAGCCGTGAGTTCTGTAACTGATGACCAGGAGACTGAGGAGTCAGGAGTCCTGAGCTCTTACAGGTGGGACAGGCAGGAGAAAATAATGTCAATGCACTGTACAACATATATCCTATATTTCTTACCGCAATATGTGATGGAGACAATGGTGTTATTCCTGGATCGCCTAAACTTTTAGCTGGGGATGAGTAAGCAGGTGTGGAAACTGCAGCTGAAAGAAAATGAAAGAAAAGCAAACTCTTCAGCAACTGGAGCATATAAAAATGTCTATGCAGCAGAATAAGTAGGTTAGTATAAGAGTAGTGTGCTCTCTCCACCAGTGCAGAGTTTGTCTATTGTGACAATCCTACCATTAAAGCAACCATAAAGAAGGTAAATTCTATAAAACCAGGCTCTATGAATAATTATGGTATATTATTTTGGTTTTATAAACTATTAAAAATATTGCTGGTTCTTCTGAAGATTTGCTAGTTGACGTGTTCCAAGTCAGGTGGGGGCTGTACTGACAGCTAATTTATTATTTGAATCTTCTGATGAATCCACACAGTTCATCCAAATCCCGTAAGTAATCTGGTATAGCAAGACTTAAACTGAACAGTCGCTTCTAGTATCCCCACTGATGTCACAGTTTACAAAGTTGTGATTTTGGTTTTGAAAGTTTATTTGAGTTCCTTGGTTGAGCGCCCTCCAATATTATGCATCATTTTTAATGCAACATTATTCAAAAATCTCAGCAGACTCAAAGAGCTGGTACTATGTGCACTTCCACTAATATCTTACAGTTAAAATTTGAGAATTCCTGCAAACACAGAAAATGAACACAAGATGTGAAATCAAAAAAGACTAATTTCAATAGTAAAAGAGTAGTTTAAATCAATTTGACAATTCTGTAGGAGCAAATTGCAATTACTCTGTCATAAGCATTTATTCTTAAACTTTCCCAGTGCTCAGTTTCTTCTCTTTAATACGTCCACAGTGAAACACATGGTACAGCTGTTAGTAGTGCTGCAGCAGTGCTCCCAGCTGGGAGGCAGGAAAGCACCATTAATCTTTGGTTTTGCATACAATATTCAAAATCTTACTTAATAAGCAGAATATCAAGTACTTTGCATAAATACTGAAATATACTATTTAAAAAAATCATTAAATATTCTTACCCTCACTCTCAGAGCTAAAAATGTACCATGTCAGTCCACTTGTGGTAGAGGACAAAGGGGTAAAGGCCAAATTTCTGCTCTCAGATTAGGACAGCACCTCTCAGGCTGCTTAAAATATATCTATATTAGATGATTGTATCAGCCACTTTGTTCATCTGTATCAATTCCTCCTTGTTCCAAAACGTGCATCTTGCAATACATTCTTGTATGTGTTTGTGTTAGACTTGAAAGGGGCATGTTCTGGCAAAAGTGGGAAGGAATTAGCACCCATGTTCCTCCTAAGGTCTTTTGATACTTCAAGACTTATCCAATACCCTTTGAAGTCAGTCAGTGCGAGTCTTTCCCTGACATGAATGGTCTTTAGGATGCTGACTTTGTAGGAAACAAAGTATTCTTTTCCGCTGTTGGCCTATGTGTTTCTAACATTTTCTGTGTTGCTACCTTTTATCCTTACCTGTCCAAATTCCTGTTTTAGTGATCTACATTCTGTGCATATTTTTTCTTATTTTCATATGCTCAATCACAGGCGCTTACTGTGTGTGCCTTGTGTGAAACAAAGAAAATCCTATGTGTGAGTATACAGCTTCCTTTGTTTCCCAGAGAGCAATCGATAAATAACCTTTTGATGCACTCACCATGGGGCAAATTCATGCTTGATGGAACTCCATTCAAGTCAATGTAGTTACAGTAGGAATAATTTGGTCCAAGAAGTATATAAATGGGGGGATATATACACAGATACAAATGTAGTATCTAATAAATAAAAAATGCTGAGCTGTGAACAGGGGGCTGCAATAGAAAGTGGAAAATGTATACAACAGAGAGAAATTGATTTATATGCTTTCATTTACCAAAATGTTTAAAATCAATTGTCCATGAGTCTCAGCCACAGAATGCTCTTCAGAATGTCTTTCTAAAGACCTGATCTACAGATGTGCCAAGCACCCACCACTCCAGTTAAAGTAAACGGGAACTGCAAGTGCTCAGGACTGCTGAAAAATTAGGCCCTTGGTCATTTTAAATCTGCAAAAATAAACCCACCACTGCATCTGAGCATGTTTAAAAACACACACAAACAAAAACAGATCAAGTCCCCTCTGATTACCCCTATGATGACCCCGTTGATTCATCCCACCAGCACCACGTGCTGGCAAATACCTGAGTAAATAGAGAAACCTTATACTGAGCCTTGGGCTTTACTGGACCAAGACAGGGAAAGAATTCCAGAGCCTGGAACCACCTTGCAGGACTCAGCTCTAATATAGCACACTGAACTTTTAGTCAAAACTTACTATTTATTGTGTAAGTGCAGCATAAAGAGCCATTCTAATTTTGTTGCAGGCAGCAGTTTCATTATGACATTTACAAACAGTATAAATAATCTGATGACATTTCCTAATGCTACTGACAAGCGGTTTGCGATGACGAGGAAAACTTTAATAATCTGAGTTATGGCATAACAAAAAGTGGCACTGATATTACCAGAGAGTTGCCATGCCAATGAATTAATGCAGTTTATGATACCTGGGAGCCAGAAAAGTGTTTATAGAAAGAGGCTGCAGGAATCTAGCCTCACACTCCATTCATCTTTGGATTAATGCTAAGTGTTTCATTACAAATACGGAAATGCTTTGCTAACCAGTGAATGATTAATTATGTGTAGGAACTCTGTAGCACAAGATTTCATCTATCAAAAGGACCCTACTGAAATGTTTTAAAATATACTGGGGTTTGCATATTTTATTTTTACAATGTTAACCTCATACTGTCCTTTTGGGGGAAATATTGTGGCATAATTTTACAAGTCTGGTCCCAATAGCAGAAAAGACAGTGAAAGCTTAGGAAGGTTCTAGTATTTGGGAATGTGTTTTGTAGCCACAGAACCCTGACTGAGAGTTCTTGCAAAGAAACAGGGAGCAGGAAGAGGAGATGGTTAATAAGAATTACAGGCCACACGGTTAAGTGGCAATAAAAAATGAAGCCAGAACTTGGGGTATGTGGGGGTGTTTTCTCTATTAAAAAAAACTTTATTCTGGATAGTGCCATGAGATATAGAATAACAGTCCTTTTAAATGGGATATTTATAAAAGAAAATGTTAAATTATAGACCCAAGCAAACAGACATTCACATAGTTCAAGTTCCAGCTTCATCTCCCTTGTTTATCAGGGACCATATCCTTTATTACACTACATAGCACACAGACATCTAGTGGCTGAATGATATATGGTAAACAAATATTTAATCACTGATAGCTTGAAAATTGTTCACCTAAGGCAGTTGCAAGAGTCTGGTCATAGGTCCAGATTGAAATCTGGACTACTACAAGTTCCCGAAACAAACTATTAACATTTAAAATAAAAATAAATTTAGTTAAATTGGTGCAACCTTTTGCGTGGACATTTTTAAATCAATTACAGAGCGGCTGAAATCAATTTAGCTTTATCAGTGTTAGCCTATCTCCAAATGAGTTAAGAACATTGACACAAGTGATTTGTACAGATTTAACTCAATCTATTTTGAAACTGATTTGATTATAACAGTGCAATTTCTGAGTTTCCAGAAACATCAAAAAGTTATTTTGTTAAGGGATTTGGAAGCCAGAGTTCCTCACATGAAGCTTTTAACATCTACCAACTTCATTAACTCTACTGCAGTTGCACGTTTATTTCTTATTGTAATTTCCACATTTTGTTCCGCACTGTTTCAAAATCTGGGTAAAACTCAGAAAGCCAAATGTTCAAGGAATTTGAACTTTTTTTTATAAAAGAGAATCTACATCGGGGTGGGCACACTTTTTGGCCTGAGGGTCAGATCTGGGTGGGGAAATTGCATGCAGGGCCATGAATGTAGGGTTGGGGTAGGGGGTTGGGGTGCGGGGGTGACTGTGTGATGTGGGTGCAGCGTGCAGGAAGGGGCTCAGGGCAAGGGGCTGGGGCAGAGGAGGGGTGTGGGCTGTACAAGGGGGCTCAGGGAAGGGGATTGGGGTTCAGGAGTTCAGGAGGGGTGTGGGGTGTGGCAGGGGGTTGGGATGCAGGGGGTTGGGATGCAGGGAGGATGCAGCAGGGGGTCAGGGAAGGGCGTTGGGGCATGAGGTGCAGGAGGGGTTCGGGCTCCGGCCCGGCACCGCTTACCTGGAGTGGCTCCCTGCCTGCCTGCCTTGGCCCCACACTGCTCTCAGAAGCAGCCAGCACCATGTCCCTGCAGCCCCTGGGCGGGGGGAGGGCTCCGCACTGCCCTCGCCTGTGGGTACCTCCCCTGAAGCTCCCATTGGCCGCGGTTCCCCAGCCAATGGGAGCTGCGGGGGGAGGTACCCACAGGTAACGGCAGCACATGGTGCCCTCTGCCCCTCTCCCTCCCCCCCCTCCCCCGCATGGGCCACAGGGACATGGTGCCGGCCGCTTCCGGGAGTGGTGCGGGGCCCACGGCGCCACGGGAGTGGCAATCCCGTGGGCCAGATCCTTGACGGGCCAGATCTGGCCCGCATGCTGTAGTTTGTCCACCCCGGCCTCCCCCCATGGTTTGTCATTTGCACCAGCGCAAAGCAAGTATAAAACATTACCCAATGAGGATTATATTGTTTTAGACACATACCGCAGAGACGTAAGTGATGACACAAGGTGGAGAATCAGGTTTCACGTACCTAACAGGCAGCATGGACTTCCACCTTTGAGCTTCCAGATGCAGGAGTTGAGAAGACGACACTGGTATTCAAATTCAGATCTTTCATACCAGAGTGCCTCAGCAAATGCTGATCAGTCAAAACACATTTTCAGCTTTTTAGATATTCTACGAAAGGCCAGATTCTCAATGGGAGTAGTCCCACTGACTTCAACATATCTTGTATGAGTTAAAGTTGCAGTGTCTAGCCCACAGTCATCAAAACGAAATGGCTTTAGTCCACAAAATAATTTTTTCTATGCTGGCTGCATTTTTGTTCAGATACAAAAACTCTGGCAATCACATTTTAGCACACAACATACACTACACTTGTGCACATTATAATCAGCAAACAAATGTATCTGTGTGCTGCCTATCTACTGATCATTATGGTTTGAAAATATACACATGCCTATACATACACATACATATATAAACATGTATACATATGTAAACATGCATACACACACATGTGCAAGGAGAACAAAACAGCAGATGTATAATATGGGAAAATACACAGACTCAAAAAGAACACCTCGGACAATGGAAGAGCTGCGGAAAGAGAATTAGGATAAAAAGGAGGAAAAAAGAAGAAAAGCCATAAATGTGTGGTATCTGCCACCCTCCTCATCCAGTGCAAAGAATACTTTATATTCTTGCTCGTTTTTATATACAAAAATTCATCTCATATTTCCTGAAACTTGATCAGATATTAATTCAGTGCATCAGCTCCTCAAGAGTGTGGCATACTGAAAACTGTAAAAATTATAAGCTCTCACTTTAAAGGCTGGTCCTGCTTCCAGGCTAGGGGGTCTATAGGGAAGTGTGAGATCTGGGCCTAGCAGACCCAGTCTGAAGAAGAACCAACTTACAATAAGGTGGGATGAGTTGTGTTTCTCTGCTTTAGGGAGCAGCCTGTTTTGGTTCTCTCTGTTTTTGGTTCTTGTGTGTTCTGAATTCTAAGAAATGAAGTAGTGTTAAATTGCAAGCTTCCAGCAAGGCAATTGTATGTTTTCATCTAATGTCTTTGCATGTATGATGTGAACATGATAAGAGGAGACTATTTCTCCCATGCACTGAAGCCAAATTTTTAATATTCATATTTATATCTTTAAAGGCATAATGCATATAAAAAGCAACTTGTCTTTACTTTGTATTTTATCCTGAAGGGTATCTAGCTTGAGAGCCTCAGCTGACTGCAACAGTGGCAGAATGACATACAGGTCAGTTATCAAATAAAACCAACACCTTAATCTCCACCTGGAAAGCAATATGCAGCCAATGCATATCGCACCAGTCTGCACAAGCATCAGTTTTAGACTTGACTTAAGGTGCAGTCCAATACAATTATTTAATCTTTAGGCAACAAAGGTACAGATGACAATTGCAAAGTCCACATCTGAAGGAAACCCTCACAATCTCCTGGCCAGATAAAGATGAGATAAGGGAGACGTAGTCACTGATGTAGCTGGATCCTGACCCACTGATGGCTTTGGAGTTCAGGCAGTACCAAGCCCTATGCCAAGGCAACAGAGGGATCAGTACGTAAGAGAGCTGGGGCATATAACCCCACTGAGATGAGCAGCCACATTCTGCACAAGTTGGAGCCCCTGCACTGTTTCCCTGTTCAGTCCCAAACACAGCAAGTTCCAACAATTTGATCAGAAAGTAACTGACACATGGATCACTACACCCAGATCTTCATCTGGGCATTAGAGGAAAATTTACCTAGCAAGCTGCACACAGGAGAAGGCTTTTTCCACTACTAATACCTCATCATCTAGGCTCAATGGTGGGCTGAACATGGCCCTGAGGCATTGACTTCTTTGACAAATGGCAGGATGGACAGGGAAGACATGGTCATAGCTAGACAGTCCCCTTTTTACCAGCATCACCTCAGTTTGAGCCAGCTGTTCTTCTAGGCATTCTGATCTCTTGTAGGCATTCTGATATCCTTGTCATGGCACTAACTGCGTCTATGGATAGTGAGATACATAACTTGGTACAACTGGTATATAACTGTCAGTGGAACTTGTGGCCTTCATCCACCTCTTCAGATGGTCTCATGTGGATGTTGACAATGGAGACAGGATGGATCCCTGCAGAATTCTGAAGGTGAGGACTTTTTGAAAGGAGAAGTGTCTCTCATTCTCTGGGACCTGTTGGAGAGGACTGACTGGAGCCATTTCAGTGCTGGGCCATCTACTCCAGCTGGATGGGTCAGTAGCATCATGTGGATGGATTAGTAGCACCTTGTGGAGTTGAAAGCAGCAGAGGTTTCTAGTATTACTCTTCCCACTAAAAGCGTCATTATTTGTAGTATTTGATACAAGAACAGCTAGTCACCACAGGTCTAGCCATAGGATATGTGCAGTGTCAGAATCGCTGCTCATTGTCTTTCAAACTGCACCCAACGAAAGCTACATCAGAAAAAGAATATGGCTCTAAGAGGAAATGAAAAAGGCTAAGAAGTTCAGAATTAACCATCCTCTTGTACCTGAGTTCTCCAGTGCCTTCCTTAACTCCCTGATTGAGTATTGTGCTTGCCTTTAAGAAAGCCCTATGGAAATATAAAAGGATTCTATAGGAACTATTTTAATAGTCTACAGAATGTAATGGAAAATAATATCCAGTCTACTGGCTTTTTAAACCATCCTATAGAATTTGACAATGATAGTTTTCTAGAGAATAGTTTTCTATTAAACTATATAGAATAGTTCAAACCAAAAATATATAAATAAAATGCTAGAGAAAAAGCTATAATTGTCCATTATATTCTATGGGACTCTCCATAAAGATAGATTTTAGAGGACCCATAACTGTGTCATTCTCTTTCTTTGCCATTTGTCAATCTTCTAGTGTTCCATAAATGAAACTCTAGATAGATGACTATCATTTCACTATGATGGGATTCCATTTATCTTAATCTCTGAAATCTTTAGGAATTTTCCCCTAGACTATTAGTTCAAGGTAGTAAGCTTGTAAATGCCATAAGAAAAAATGATTGATAATTGTACACTCATAGGTAATAGAAATGATGCTAATGCTAGGTATAAATTATTTTAACCAAATGCACAGATTGTTTCCTCCTTTATTAGATTCAATTTCTTGTTTTCTCCTTTTATCTCATTGTTTTTTATACGTAAGGCACCAGTGACAGATTTTCTGCTTCATATATCGGGGAAATTGCTCATTTCAAAAGCAAAGTAGCATGCCATAACAATGCATTCAATCTCAGCAGGAGGTTCCCCACAACCTCAAATTTAGACAACAGATAAGCTGAAGTTTTTGCAAGTGCATAAAGGCTTCTAAATAAGAATTTCACCAGACAAACGGAAGCAGTTGCTCAGCTGGTGGGGCATGCTGCTAACCAGCACAATATACTGCAATCAGAACAGGTTTAGGAGCATCATGGAACGTGCCTCACGTCACCAGCTTATAGAGATGTAAAGAAGCAACTTAAAAACATAATAAAAATGCCATGTTTGTTTAGGTACTGACAGAACCCCAAGATTTCCATCAGATCACTAGCATGGAGTTGTTTATGCTCTTACTGTGGTCCTTTTAGAAATATGCTTCATAAAAAAAGCTTAGGGCCTTGGGAGTAGCACACTCTTCCAGAACCTGATCTGTGAGGACCCCTGCCTATAAAGCCTAGTACTGAAATCATGGAGGGTGAACAACTAGGAATTTAGGGTATGTCTACACTATGGGATTATTCCGATTTTACATAAACCGGTTTTGTAAAACAGATTGTATAAAGTCGAGTGCACGCGGCCACACTAAGCACATTAATTCGGCAGTGTGCGTCCATGTACCAAGGCTAGTGTCGATTTCCGGAGCGTTGCACTGTGGGTAGCTATCCCGTAGCTATCCCATAGTTCCCGCAGTCTCCCCTGCCCATTGGAATTCTGGGTTGAGATCCCAATGCAAAAACAGTGTTGCGGGTGATTCTGGATAAATGTCGTCACTCAATCCTTCCTCCGGGAAAGCAATGGCAGACAATCATTTCGCGCCCTTTTTCCCTGGATTGCCCTGGCAGATGCCATAGCATGGCAATCATGGAGCCCGTTTTGCCTTTTGTCACTGTCACCATATGTGTACTAGATGCTGCTGACAGACGCGATACTGCACTGCTACACAGCAGCATTCATTTGCCTTTGCAAGATAGCAGAGACGGGTTACCAATCATATTGCACCGTCTGCCATTGTAAATTGGCGATGAGATGACGGTTATCAGTCGTTCTGTACCGTCTGCTGCTATCATGGGTGCTCCTGGCTGGCCTTGCTGAGGTCGGCCGGGGGCGCATAGGCAAAAAATGGGAATGACTCCCTGGGTCATTCCCTTCCTATGTTTTGTCTAAAAATAGAGTCAGTCCAGCCTAGAATATGGGGCAAGTGTACTAGAGAACCAGAAAGCACAGCCGCTCCGTGTCAGAGCCCCAGAGATCCCGCAGAAATGATGAGCTGCATGCCATTCTAAGGGGTGCCCCTGCAACAACCCCACCCGTTGCTTCCCTCCTCCCCCAACCCTCCTGGGCTACCGTGGCAGTGTCCCCCCATTTGTGTGATGAAGTAATAAAGAATGCAGGAATAAGAAACACTGACTTTTTAGTGAGATAAAATGAGGGGGAGGAAGCCTCCAGCTGCTATGATAGTCCAGGCAGGACATTAAAGGGTGGGGGCGGGAGAGGAGACCAGCCTTCCGCTGCTATGATAGTCCAGGCAGTACAGAATCTTTTCTTTAGACATGACGGGGGGGACTGATAGAGCTCAGCCCCCAGTTGCTATGATGAGGACAGTTACCAGCCGTTCTGTACCATCTGCTGGGAATGACCAGGAGTCATTCCTATTTTTACCCAGGTGCCCCCGGCCGACCTCACTGAGGCCAGCCAGGAGCACTCACGGGCTGATGACGAGGTCGGATACCAGTCCTTCTGCACTATACCGTCTGCCACCAGGGAGGGGAGAGGAGAGGATGCTGATATTTAGCGCTGCAGCACCCCATCTACCAGCAGCATGCAGTAGACATAGGGTGACATTGAAAAAAAAGGCGAGAAACGATTTTTTTCCCTTTTCTTTCGGGGGAGGGGGGGGAAGGGTGTAAATTGATGACATACATCCTGAAACACCCAGGAAAATGTTTTTTACCCTTCAGGCACTTGGAGCCCAGCCAAGAATGCAAATGCTTTTTGGAGACTGCGGGGACTGTGGGATAGCTGGAGTCCTCAGTCCCCCCTCCCTCCCTCCATGAGCGTCCATTTGATTCTTTGGTTTTCCGTTACGCTTCTCACGCAGCACTGTGCTGAGTCCCTGCTGTGGCCTCTGTCTATCATAGCCTGGAGATTTTTTCAAATGCTTTGTCATTTCGTCTTCTGTAACGGAGCTCTGATAGAACAGATTTGTCTCCCCATACAGCGATCAGATCCAGTATCTCCCGTATGGTCCATGCTGGAGCTCTTTTTGGATTTGGGACTGCATCGCCACCCATGCTGATCAGAGCTCCACGCTGGGCAAACAGGAAATGAAATTCAAAAGTTCGCGAGGCTTTTTCTGTCTACCTGGCCAGTGCATCCGAGTTCAGATTGCTTTCCAGAGCGGTCACAATGGTGCACTGTGGGATAGCACCCGGAGGCCAATACCGTCGATTTGCGGCCACACTAACCCTAATCCGACATGGCAATACTGATTTCAGCGCTACTCCTCTTGTCGGTGAGGAGTACAGAAACCGGTTTAAAGAGCCCTTTATATCGATATAAAGGCCCTCATTGTGTGGACGGGTGCAGGGTTAAATCGGTATAACACTGCTAAATTCGGTTTAAACGCGTAGTGTAGACCAGGCCTCACACTGATCCGGAACTCTTAGTACGGTCATAGCACAAAGAACTGGGGATGGGTTGTTGTGACATATTCCCTCTAAATGAAACCTTGCTTAACATCTAAACCCCTCCTATGGTGGTGAGTCCCAGTGTTTGAACCTCAAAGTCAGCTGGGCCCACCATGATTCTGCAGGGGCAGCCATACATATCAAATGCCTGCTACCCACACTCATACCCACTTATGAATTAATAAAACGATCAATTCTGCTCCCTATTTCATTTTTGCATTTCTAGAATTTTAGTTACATTATTAGAAGCGTATACAGGATTGTATTCATGTAGTAAACTACTGTATTTTCCTTAACATTTATTTATTATTACAGACCACTGGGTACAATATAAAGAATTACAATCTGCTATCATACTATATTAAAACAATTGTTAAAACAGTTAGCTTTTGTTTAAAGAGACACTATCCAGAAATATACCCATCAGATTTTTCTGTTTAACAAGCTCTTACCATATTACAGAGTGAGCATCATTACAACGCCTATAATACGGTATGTCATTTCTAGAGATTTTAATAAATTGACTAAAATCCCTATATACTCACCTATATACTAGACCAGGCTTGTCTATCAAATGTTATTTAAAAAAAAAGGACAGGTGTGCTGTGTTTTGTTGCAGATGAATGTGCTTCGTCTGAGTGTTGAAAAAAAAAGTAACCAAATATCTTAGTATCTATCTGTCCTCTATTCTATTGCATACGTAATTGGCATGTTAATTTTTCCATTATCACAACCTTCCATATTTTTTGAGACATTCCTCTATGGTTGGGCTATTTTTCTCTTTTTCAGTGAGAGGCTTCCAATAGCCAAGCAGCTACTAGCAAGGATTAATTCTTTTTCCTGTTATGTGACCATTTCAGCTAGGGAGCCCTAAAAGGATTACCAAAGGATCATGTGGTAAATATCCAACAATTTGTGGTATTTGGTTATGGACTGTCTCTCAACACTCTCTAATGCCTGGACACGTCCACCATATATGCATAAAAGCTGCTCTTTCACCACAATTTCTCCCACATTTATCCCCATTCAATCTCTATATATCTTTTAACCTGACTGGTGTGAAGTCCCCTCAAAACAGGATCTTAAAGACATTTTCTTTTATTATGCTATAGACTGAGGTTGCTGGTACTCTTTTCCAGCTCAAACCCCATTCCTCTGGGGCAATTTGTCCTGGTACTTTACCTAGAGTGTCATATTTGGATTTTTTTTGTTAGGAGAGTTGTTTGCAAAGATTCATATACATTAGTGACATTTTTTTGTTTCCTAATTGACATGATGCGATAACGTCTATTAAAGTTAACTGTCTAAAAAGTTGAGATATATAATGCCTGACTTGAAATACTGATACCAGGAGAGAGAGGGCCAGTTAAAGTTAGTTTTCATCTCTAAAGAAGTTAGAAAAGTTCCTCTACTGAACAGCTAGCTAACCAGGTGTATTCCATGTGTATTCAATCTTTGAAGCTCTCTGGTTCATGATTTGGTTTAAGATCTGGATTATTTGCAAGGCTGTCATTGGTGAGGAAAAAGAACTTAACTCTAGCTCAATCACAAACACATAGAGTAGCCTTTGCTAAATAGGTATATCAATTTCTGGATGGCATGATTTTTTATTAATCTATGTTAGCCTAGCAATGTTTACACTGCCCCAATTTCCTATTCAATAAGGGCCCAGTGTTTGGCTGGGTTAAAAAGCCCCAGTCCGCTATTGGTTTGAATCAGCTGGCTTGACAGTACCACAGAATATTTGAACAATTAGCCCAGCCTGTTTAATAGGGTTGTAATAAGTATCTGCACTCACTCTTGATCTTTTCTTATTCCATATGAATTTTAACAATGTCCTTTGTATTCCTGCTAGGATTTTATCTGGAATAAACACAGAAAGATTTTTAAATAATTATTTTTATTAGCATTGCCTTAGAGCTGAGAGGCCCGATTATGAGAGGTTCTGTACAAAGATATAATGAGAGACCAGCCTTGCCCTGAAAAATTTACAATCTAAATAGATTTTGTGGATTTTAAAGCCTGAAGGGATCATTATGATCATCTCGTGCGACTTCCTTCATAACCCAGGCCGTAGAATTTGACCCAGTAGCTTCTGCATGAAACCCATATCGGGCTGAGTTAGAGCATATTTTTAGAAAGACATCCTATCTTATTCAAAGACATCAGGTAATGGAATTAAATTGTTCCAAAAAACAACAGACAGATATACAAAGACAAAACAGACTAAAAAGTGAGAGCAGAAGCCCAGAGAGTTCAATGATCACACAGCAGGTCAATGAAGGTGCCAGGAACAGAACCTCAGTCGCCTCAAACTCCCAAGTCCAGTGCTCAATCCTCTAGACCATAGGGTCTCACAGTAAAGTAAGTACAAAGTGCAATTCAAAACTCTTTAGACTCATTTTAACTATCTAGAGAATTTTCCTGGAAGCAAAGCTTGGTGGTCTGCATATTTCACATTGTCAGTGATGTTTGCACAACAGGAAATGCAGGATTTACTACATGGCTGTTTGGGAAGCAACACAGCTGGCAAAAACTGTATTGAGGCAGACAGTATTATGCGGTTAAACTGAAGTAAAGTATTGCTGGGATACTATCTCACCTTTAATACAAGATTGAAAGCAAAATGTCAGAGCTTACAAAAGCATCACAACAACCTGGCACAATCTACAGCCTGGAGGGTTTTAGTGCAGATACAAAAATGCTTTGAAAGGAAAAAAAGGAAAATCAAAAAGAAACAGAAATACAAAAATTAAAAACATTTCAATCGATAAATGGAAAGAACATATTCAGCATAAAAAATAAATACTTCCTGCTCTCAGCGCAGTCAACGAGAGTGTTGCTATTAACTTCAATGAAAATAGGGTAAGGTCCTTTATTTTAAACATCAGCACGTTTCCCACCTTATTTCTTGAAGAGTACAATACCTTTCACTTCCATGGAGACTGCCCCAGCTAATGACCATTCCAAATCTAGGCTTTCTGTTAACTTTTCATAATAATCAATCAGCCAGAATGCTGCTGTGCAATCTCACTGATTGCCTTTAACACACTATTACTGTGCTCTAAATGCTAAGATATCTGCACAGTTGAAGTAAACGTCTACAAATAAAATTTGTCTCACCAGAACCAATGCCTTTTCCTGTTTATTATAACTACTCTGCTTTGGATCA
This sequence comes from Mauremys mutica, assembly GCF_020497125.1. Taxonomy (NCBI): domain Eukaryota; kingdom Metazoa; phylum Chordata; order Testudines; family Geoemydidae; genus Mauremys; species Mauremys mutica. Next base: position 115,357,269 of record NC_059078.1, on the reverse strand, counting down.
TTTTTATGACTCAACCCAGGAGCCACCTCTGTGCTCTTTCATCAAGTATTCTCAAGATCTTTTCAGTTTTACACTGTTATTACCAGAAAGAACTCTGGATTCGTACAACCTCAATTTATTTGCTATGGGTGATAACCCTGTGCAGATAGCTAACTTAATCAGACTTTAAGTGGACCACTGGGTTTGTGTTGGCACGCTGCTCAGAGGTGAATTTCACCCTCTCTGAGATCTTGTCTTCTTGAAGGAACTCAGAATTCAGCCCAGTGATACCTTGGAGGCTGGATGAAAAAGAACAATCACGCTCCTCCTTTGCCATCTCCCACTCATACCTGTTGTCATACTGTACCCTATGCCTGGCACCTTTTCTGCGCACCAAGCAACCTCCTTTCCCCCCCTGAAAACTCCTTCCTCCTGGCGTCCCTGCACTAATAAGCTCCAATCAGGCATTACCTTTGCCCACATCTTCATAAAAAACAAACAACCTCCTCTTTCCCCCTAGTAAATAGAAAACACAAAGAAACAGAATCCAGATTCTGTGTAAAACTATCTTCTCCTAAGTGCAGTTTCCTGATGCTCATTCTCCTCATTCCATCTCTCATCATATCATCCAAATGGCTTAGATTGCAAGCTTTTCAGGACATACTGTATACCTTGTTTTTTTTCCATGTCTATAAAGTGCCATGCAAACCTGGGCTGCTAGATAAATATATGCAGTGTTACTGTAGCCATGTTGGTCCAAAGATATTAGAGACACAAGGTGAGTGAGGTAATATATTTTATTGGACCAACTTCTTCTGCCGGTGAGACAAGCTTTTGAGCTACACAGAGCTCTTCCTGATCTGAGGCACTACATATTAAGCAAGAGATTTGGTATAGAAAATACAACTAATGTGAACAAACAGGAAACTACTCTGGATGTATTGTTTACTATCTGTGGTTGATTAGTCACTTACTCATCTTTCACCATGATTGTTAGATTCACACAAAAACTCCTGTCATTCCCTAAACAGAATGACCTCAGTTACTTTTGCTTCTTTAAATGTACATTATATTCGGAAACATTTTCCCTTTCACAGTTTTTAGGAATACCAAAGATGCTCTTGGATCCAGACAAAAGCAAAAAGACTATAGAAGAAAAGTAGAACTAGCTAGTATGGAAAAGTCTGACTGTGAAAAGCAATAAATAAATAAACAACAGATGGTCACATGGCAATGAGTGTTATCAGTAAAGCCCTTGACATTCTACAAGGCTAAAAGTCCTACATTTGCTCACAGATGGGGAAATAAGAGAATGTCAGCAGTTGCAGAAGGACAAGGATGGTGTCAAATTTCAACATTCATTGGCAGAGCCAACAGTGAGTCTGTAGACTAGGATTAGTGGGTTAGTATCTAAGTGATATCTCATAGCAAAAACAAGAACTAACCTATATTATCTTTATTGCCTATTTATGATACTGAAAATGTTTCAGCAAATGGATTTTTTGGTAACAAGTGGTATTAATAGTTGTAGATCCCAGAAGAAAAGGGACTACATTTGAAAGCATGATGCAGTGGCAGAAGACAGCAGACCCTTAAGGCACATGGAAGAATACTCCATGAAATTGTTGCAACTCCAAGCAGTTGTATATTACAAACCAAGGACTTGTCTTCACTACACGCTAAATTGGCGCTGCTGCAATTGATGCAGTGGTGTCAGTTTAGCACATCGGATGAAGACGCACTATGTCGACGGGAGCACGTTCTCCAGTTGACATAATTAATCCACCTCAATGAGAGGCGGAAGCTATGTTGGTGGGAGAGCATGTCCTGTTGACACAGTGCAGTGTAGACACCACACCAAGTCAATGTAAGTTATGTCACTCAGGGGGGTGGCTTTTTCATATTCCTGAGCAACGTAGCTTATAATCGACTTAAGCGGTAATGTAGACAAGGCCCAAACATGCCTATGTAGTTCCTGTATTGTGCCATTACTGTAATATCCAAGTGCCTTAGCTATATTAGGCATCAAGTTTTGAATCAGGCAAAAGTTATCGACTAAGCAGATGAAAGTTACATCTCTACAGTCGGGAGATGCAAAGAACTTGATAAGCCTAAAAACATAAGGGGAACAGAGCTGACTAAGTGGGAGCGCTATTACAAAGAGCTATTTCTTGAACGTAACAGTTCCATGAGGACAATACTGGAAGCTTTTGTAAACTGTACTCCCTACTGTTTTGATTACAGTGTGTGCGCTCTTCGAAGGTATCCATGGAAACTTAAGAAAGAGGTGTTAGATTTGTTAGATCTATTTGGCACAGGGAAATGGGGCTAATTGCCAGTCTGTCTGGTACAACCACAGCTATTTAAATCTTTAAGAGTGGAGACAGCTAAGATGAAATCCAACAGATCAAACAGTTAGCAGATTGACCAGGAATACATTTCCCACCTAACCCAGTAGTATAGGACATCAAGAACATTTTAAAGAAATTGTGATATTTAAGTTATCATACTTGGTGTTACAGACAACCAGCCCAGTCCCTACAGCGAACAGGGATAGGTCAAATTCTCCACCCACTCCCAAGATAAAGGATGCCAATACCTGGTGTCACGTGACATAAGGCCATGAAGGAGAGGGCAGCATAGGGAACACTGGATGGTACAAGGAACTGGAGATCCTCCCAATGGAGAGAGAGTAGGTGAATGACATGCTCTACGCATCCCCATCTTCCAATGGAGAGAGGGTGTGGGTGAGTGGTGTCCAAACCCCAGCAGAGAGAGTGGGAGTATGGGATAGATGATCTAAACCCCCAGAAGGTGAGAGAATGCAGGCGATGCTCCCAGAAAGATGCTGTGGGGCATGGGGCATGGTACAGATTTCCCCACATCGATCCTCCACTGAAAGGTAATAAACAGTGGGCCTCTAGGTTTCCTCTTCCAAAAAGGCAACTGCAGGTAGGGCAGTTCATTGAGGGAGTTTTGGGGATGGAGGAATACGGGTTTTCATGGGTGGGATGATGGCATCCACATGGTCAGATAAGCATGTATGGTTCTGGGTGCTTTTCTGAACCCCAAACCTTTTAAAGGTCATTCTAGCAATTTTAAAATAACTTAAAAGTTCACCAAGATATACAGAGCAACCCTTTAGAGCAGTGGTGGGCAACCTGCAGCCTGCAGCTCCCATTGGCCAGAAACGGCAAACCACATCCACTGAGAGCTGCAGGGGGGCGTGCCTGCAGATGGTCAATATCAGCAAGATGTCTCGGGGCCCGCAATCCGATTACTATGATGGGCTGTATGAGGCCTGCAGGTCACTCACCACTGCTTTAGAGTCTGTGGGCCTTGGCTCCTGGGTCTTTGGAGAATTGCTGCTGGAAAAAATAATGTGTGTGGGCAACAATGGAAGGGAGAAAAGGAACAGAGTTCACCCTTAACATGGGGAGTCTTACTGTTAAAGATTCTCTTTTAACTATAGCTGTGGGTAGGGAATTTCCAGTAGTGTTGGGTAAACTCTGCTTTGTATAGTCTGGAAATCAGATTCTGGCCCCAAATCCAGAGCCTTTGAGCTGTCACAGTGGCTCTAAAGGGCCAATAAAGCTGTCTTCCTGGCCTTAGTCCCAATTCTTCACTGTCTTGCATGCTATATACAGTCATTTTCACCTGTGCAAAGTGTCAGGTCCTCTGCAGTGACCAAGTTGTGCTCAATGCTGGGGGCACAGGGGGGAGAGCTAGGGGAGGGACAGAGGGCTCTAAGCCACTTTTGTGGCTGCGGGATCCTGGAGCTGCAGAGAGTCAGTCTAGACCCTGGTGTAATTTATCACAGCCTCAAGGTTGCTCAAAGTTATAATCTCAGTTAACTGGCTTTAAAGCTGCTGTGATACCACAGCAGTGCAAATCAGCCATAACGAAGCCAAGGATCTGGGCCAGTGAGTGTGAAGTGGCTAATGTAACACACGGCCAGACCCAAATGGTACACAGGGTGCAAGGCTGTGGAAAATCGGATCCAGCAACTTCCAAAGGCAATTCTCATACGTCCTTGACCCACCCTTATGCAGTCCTAAATAGTGCTACTCGGGAGACGAGAACAAAGGCCCTCTGTGCTGAGAGCTCTCTCTCCTATCCTTTAGATTCATTTTGTAAAGAGTATTTTAGTGCATTCTATTTTTAGACTGACTGCATTTTACTTTTCGGTGATGTGATAACATTTTTTAAAAACCCTCTGAACCTGACTTGGGAGGAATTTCCTGTTACAATATCTATGTATCCACCACTACCAGTTCACTGTGGCAATCCTACTTTTAAAACACTGCATTCTCTGTTTTAAAAATACCTTGTGGTATAATGAAAAGCTCCCATTTATTTTCTCTGTCTTACATACATGCATTACTATGCCACTCATCACCATAGCAAATGCGCATATTTATCAGCCCTTATATCTTGTCATCAAGACACATAATATTATATCATTCCTTATTAACCAAAGTAAGAGTCTGATCTACTCATTGATTTTGCTCTTGAGCATAAATCTTAATCGGGTGACTAGTCCAGCTCACTTCAGTGTGACTGAGTAAAATGTATTCCTATGAGCACAGCTCATAGGAACAGACTCTGTGGGTCTGATCGTCAGCTACAGCAGAGGAGTGCTCGGCACATCTGAGGCACAGACTCAATGGTACCCATTGTATCCCCCTCCCCCCATCCTGAGGCTGCCCTGACATAGTGTAGAGCAGAACGAAGGCCCCCAGGAGCACTTATGGTGGCTGGTAGTCACCAGGACACAGAGACGCCAGCCACAGGAATGCTACAGAGGCCCAATACCACTTCAGATTTCCCCTATGCGATGGTGACACCTCTCCCCCAAGGGCCATATCCCCATTATTTAGAGTGCACCAATGTGCTCGTGCAAAGTGGCTGCATCGTGCACTCCAGGATCGGGGCCTGTATATTTAAGAGCTTTAGAACTGTCTCCTATTAGTTCTGCATCACACTCCATCCTCTTTCCTGCTGGCGAATTCAAGCTGAACAGACCTGAGTGTCAGTCAGTCACCTCGATTCTTTCCTAGTGCTTCAAACACTTAAATGAAGCTGTTAGATGGAAAGCTGATGAATGCTATACAAATGCCTAATAAGTAAGTAAATAAAATAATTATGAAGAGACAAATAGGTCAAAACTTAGCATTTAACAAAGAGGTACTTACCTGCAAACTTGTGGCAATTGTCAAATTAAATTGACATTAAAAAAAAAAAAGGGAATACAGCCCATCAGGTTCCTCACAAAATGTGCTAACAGTTTACAGAACAATATGTCAATGAGTTAAGATCTTTCCTCTCCTAATCTAGAAACACTGCACTTACATGAAACTGCTTTCTTCTATTCATGCTTTCCATAATTATTTATTGAAACCAAGAGTGACCTTACCACAGTGTAAACATACAAATATTCATGGCTCCTGTTCTACAGAGCATACGATCTAGTATAGACAGAGAGAGATTTTCAAAAACACTTAATAATAGTAGACTAACTCTACCTCTCACTGAAGTCAAGGGTAAAACTCCCACTGTTAGAGTTAGGCTTACACCATTTTGGAAATCCCACCTACAGGGCTGATTTCCTGCCTGGAGTTCCTCCACTGAAGTGAGAGTAATGTCAGTGATGAGTTTAGCCCATACTGTGTGAGAAGAGTCCAGACACAAGTAATGAAGGTGGACGGGATACCAGCCTTTGCAGAAAAACAGTGTTTTAAGGGTGGATTTGAATGAGCAGAGGGGGGTTCTTTGGTGCACATGAAGAGAGTAGGGAACACCATGCAAGATGAGAAAAAGAGTGGGAAGGATACAAAGGGAGTGGTTGTGAGAGAGGTTTGGTATGGCACAGGGCAGTGGTTCTTAACCAGGGGTCCGGGGCTCATTGGGGGGCCGCGAGCAGGTTTCAGTGGGTCGGCCAAAATAAGCCAGAGAGCAGGGCCAGCGTTAGACTCACGGGGGTCCAGGGATGAAGCCAAAACCCGAGCCCCATCGCCCTGGGCTGAAACCGAAGCCCAAGCAACTTAGCTTTGCGGGGCCTCCCATGGCAGGGACCCCAGGCAACTGCCCTGCTTGCTACCCCCTAAGGCCACCCCTGGCTTTGAATCTACTGGATATGCAGAGGAAGCGTTGTTGTGGCACACGCAGGCTGTGGAGTTTTTATAGCACGCTGGGAGGGGCCTCAGAAAGAAAAAGGTTGAGAACCCCTGGAATAGGGAACTGGAGACAAAATCTGGCATGTGGCCAGGAGAGGCGTTGTGCACAGCTTTGAAGGAAAGGACCAGAAGCCTGAACCTAATGCAGCAGGAGAGGTGAAGCCCATAATAGGAATGAAAGTTGACACCAACATGCCCAAAACAATGAGGAGAAGCTGACTTTGGCAAGTCACATGAGGACTTCAACTGAGGAAATCTGTGATCATGCAAAACAAGCATTCAACAGAAAATGATGGAGGTGATGTATTTCATTAAAATCTTCTAAAATGTATTATCCTAATTTCAATTAAAATGACGTTGTCAGAGAACTGAATGGATTCAAATGCCACCTTTTAGTTATGGGGCCAGATTTGATGCACCTGAGGCGACAGTCCTGTCCTACTGCGTAAAACTGAGCAGCATAAAGGCTGCTCTAACATGCAGTGACTGTCCATGTCCCAAAGAGGTCACGCCAGCTCCTGGTGATAGCGACTGTGGCTAAGGTATCCCTACACCTCAGTTACAGTGGCTCAGAGTGTGGGGAATAGGAGCTGTTACATCAGCTCAATGCCACCTGAGTATGCCCCGATGTTCATTGATTCCAAAGCCAGAAGGGACCATTGTGACCATCTAGTCTGACCTCCTGCATAACAGGCCATAGAACTTCCCCACCAAAATTCTTTTGAACGACAGCATATCTGGAAAAAAAAATCCAATCTTGATTTTCAAATTGCCCATGAAGAGCCCATTATCAAATATTTATTCCCCATGAAGGTACTTATAGGCTGTGATCAAGTCATCCCTTAACCTTCTCTTTAAGATAAATAGGTTGAGCTCCTTGAGTCTATCACTATAAGGCATGTTTTCAAATCCTTTCATCATTCTTGTTGCTCTTCTCCAAACCTTCTCCATTTTATCAACATTCTTCTTGAACTGTGGACACCAGAACTGGACACAGTATTCCAGCAGTGATCACACCAGTGCCAAATATTTAAGTAAAACAACCTCTACTCCTATTTAGGATTCCCCTGTTTATTCATTCAAGGATACCATTAGCCCTTCCGGCCAGTGTCACACTGGGAGCTCGTTCACCTGACTATCCACGACAACCCACAAATGATTTTCAGAGTCACTGATTCCCAGGATAGAGTCCCCCATCCTGTAAGCATGGCTTACCTTCTTTATTCCTAGATGTATACATTTATATTTAGTGTATCCAAATGCATGTAGTTTGCTCATGCCCAACTTACCAAGCGATTCTGATTGCTCTGTAATAGTGACTTGTCCTCTTCATTACTTACTTCTCTCTAATCTTTGTGCCATCTACAAACTTTATTAGTGGTGATTTTATATTCTCTTCCAGGTCATTGATAAAAAAATGTTTAATAGGGTAGGGCCAAGAACCGATCACTGAGGGACCCCATTAGAAACATACCTGCTTGATGATGATTCCACGTTTACAATTACATATTGAGACCTATCAGCTAGCCAGTTTTTAATCCATTTAATGAGTGCCTTGTTAATTTTGTATCATTCTAGTTTTTTAATCAAAATGTTGTACTAAGTCAAATACTTCAAAAAGTCTAAATATATAACATCCACACTATTACCTTTATCAATCAAACTTGTAACCCCATCAAAAAAAATTAAGTTAGTTTGACAGGACCTATCTTCCATAAACCCAGTGTAGGACAGATCCTCTGGGGCCTGATAGGCTTTAGGGAAACTTTGCATCCATGGAGAAGCAAAATGTCGCCCTAGCACAGGGCAGGGTCTGGCTCAGGGGCTAAAGTGTGCTAGACATTCCGGTTAAAAGCTTATCACACTGTGTACTGTTTTTTTAAAAAACAAAACAAACTAAACAAAAAACAAACTTATCTGCTAAATTGGTGTCATTCAAATATGAGCCAATGGTTCATATTTCTTTAAGATAGTATTATTAAAGCTTTAACACAACAGTTTCTATGAATAAAATTAGTCACGCTCATGCTGGCCAAACTGCAAATACTGCAGTGCTGTGCTTGTAGCCATAAAAATGATTAACAGCTGGCGCATACAGCATTTTGCTATTTTACATAGGTGTGTGTCATTTTTGCAGCACACCACACTGCTATAAATTTTTGCAGCCCTAACACTACCAATATATGTACTCTCATTTAGCAGTATTTTTTTTTTCAGATTCCTTTTTCTCCAACTGTTTCAGTGTTCCATAGACTACAAAAGATGTAAGTATTCCTGGTATGACAAATCATTACTTTGCTACATCATATTCCTTCTTATGGTGGAATCCTTCCTGCTTAGGTTCTTCCTCTGAACATTTAATTTAAACATTGCAATCCACCAGATTTGCAACTATGTGTAAAAATATGTAATACACTGTCATCTAACAGATGAGTGAATCTGCTTTCTACTCTTCCCTTTGTCAGCTGTCTGCTATAACAACATTATAGTTAACTTCATCAAGCCAGACAGACAAATCATTACAGCCTTTATTTAAAAAAAATAATAATTTACATGAGGGGAAGGAGAGTATTGGAGTTCCCAGCAACTCTTGGCAAGCAAAGCAACAAAAGAGCAAAGCACATATCTTTAAGATTCAACTAGTTTTTCAAACAATGTTCTGTTCTAGAGTTTTCAAAATGGATGCTCTCGGACATTCCCATTTAAGATGCATTGCAGTTGAACTATTTTATTCAGGAATATACTCCTCTAAACCACATGCTAATCCCATATAAACCTAGCCCTTTATTTCTCTCTACATCATCATCATCATCTAGAATTTCATTTGTGCAGAGACTGGGATTCAAAGTTGCAATGTTTTCAAACCTCTGCAGCACCCACATGGAGAGGAAGCAAGTACATCACACTGGCTATATTTTATTCCCCTATAATTATTATTTGCATTCTGGTAATACCCATACTGTGCTGGCACCTTCACAGACATATGCATACACAGTTGTAGTTCCTCTCCACCCCCACCCCCCATCACTGTTTTATTCCTAAGCACTGTAATTACAAATGGACCTTTTTTCTTTCTTTCTTTTTTTTAAAAATTTATTAGAATCCTCCTGAGCTGGATAAAAGGAGACCCAGAACAGCTCCTGCTTTTGATTTTACAAAGTCAAAACCCCATGTTCAAGGTTGTGCAAAACTGCCTCTGGTTTTATCCCATCTCTGAGACGCCTTAGATTCGGAGCTATCTGGCTGCTCCACGATGCTGAAGATATGATGTGATCCAAAGGGGGCAGGGAGGAGATGATTCTGTATCACAAACCCCAGGGCACATTGATGCACTGACAGGCCTGCCTCTCTATTAGGCTAAGATGCCACTTCCCTTTATTTCAATCGCAGCAGCACCTGACTTGAATTACAAAGTGTGCCCTTGCCCAGAGTCTGACCCTATCCTGGGAGAGGAGACTGGCCAGTGGGAGACATGGGGAGAGAGGCCTGGGCTAGCTGGGTGCTGTATTAGCCTTTGGGAAACAACTGCTGCATTGGCAGCTTTGTTGGGGTCTGATTGCCTATGACCCAGCTGCGCCCCGCCCAGCCGTATGTGTGGTGGCTCCAAGGGGCAGCCCGGGGACAGAGAGGAGATGTGTGATCAGGGTCATCACGTTCCTCCACATTGTTTTGTCACCTGGCTCCCACCATCAGCCCCCTCTTGTCTAGGGTGACCAGACAGCAAGTGTGAAAAATCTGGACAGGGGTGGGAGGTAATAGGAGCCTATATAAGAAAAAGACCCAAAAATCAGGACTGTCCCTATCAAATTGGGACATCTGGTCACCCTAGCTCAGTGGTTTGAGCATTGGCCTGCTAAACCCAGGGTTGTGAGTTCAATCCTTGAGGACACTTAGGGGTAAAATCAGTACTTGGTCCTGCTGGTGAAGGCAGAGGGCTGGACTCAATGACCTTTCGGGGTCCCTTCCAGTTCTATGAGATAGGTATAGCTCCATTTATTTTTTTTACTCCCGGCCTGCTGCACCGATTCCTCTCCCAGACAGCACAGGATGAGCAGCAGCAGCCCCTCCAGGGGTCATGTCAGGCTAAAACTCGTCTCTTCGGCGGAGGAGCAGGACTGCAGCTGGCTCGGGAAACGCCTGGCCACCCCCGCCCGGGAGGGGGGGGAACCGCTGGGCTGCACTGCGCGACCGTATGTGAGCATCAATCCAGCCCCAGGCCAGTATCCCCTCGCCCTGCCGGGAGCGGAGCGCGCCCCACGCTCAGCAGCGCGGCCCGGCCCTGCCCCGCACCGTCCCGGGGCCGTCTGCGCGATGCCACGCGGAGGGCTCGAGCCAGCTGCACCGCTGTGCCTAGGCGGGGCGGGGCGGGCCTGGCCCGGGGCGATACATCGGACAGGGGCGGTCGGGGCTAGCGCCAGCTCCGCGCAGAGCCGTTTCTGCCCCGCGCAGCGCGGGGGACGCCTCCCGCCGCCGATGTCCTTCAGCGGCCGGGAGCCCTCCGCATGCAGCGCACCCCCCGACGGGACGCGGCTGCCCCGGAGCCGCACTCCTGCCCGGCCCCTGGCTGCAGCGGCCGAGGCGAGCCGCAGCCCCACGCGCATTCCCGGGGAGGTTTCCTGCATTGCGGAGGGGCTGCTCCGTGCCCGGCCGGCAGGGGCTTCCCCGCTGCAGGCAATAGGGAACGCGGTTCCTCCTACCTGCGGTGCCGCCCTCCGTCTCGGCCATGGCTGGAGCCGCCTCTCGCCCCTCTCCGTCCTGCAGCCGCACGCGGGGCGCCCCTCACGCTGCAGCCTGAGCCATCGCCGGCTGCTGCTGCCTCCTCAGCAGGCTGGAGCCCAGACGAGGCTTCGCTCCTTCCTCCCTCCCCCACCCTCGTAGCGCCTTCCCACCGATGGTGCAGGGAGCCAGAGGGACGGCTCAGCGTTTGACCCCGGTGCTTTCCTGCGGGCTACGGCTGCTCAGATTGCTGCAGAGCCCCTCCCCTGCGAGTGTGCGCTCGCCCTCCGCTTCCCCCTCAAACAGGGTACCCCAGGCTGCGACTGACAGACTCGCTCGTGGAGCTGCTAAAGGACGGAGGAGCTCAGGGGAGGGAGCCAGCCTAGCTTTGAATGTGTATTTCGTTGTCATTGCTATCGCTTTCGGTGCGCAGACGAAGCTGACAGCGTCATGAGGCTAGTTCTACAACCAAACACCCTGCACATGGCTGAGTGGTTGGAAACTGGAGCGTGCTGCCTATAGCACGGGCTGGCCTTTGTGCACAGAAAAACACCACCACCAATAAGGAGTTGGAGCAAGGGCAAACATCATTTGCAAAAGATGCATGGGGTATTTGGCTTTGCATTTCCTGTGACAAACAGCACTGCCAGCCCCGAATGTTAAAAAAATCATGAGATTTAAAAAAAAACTTATTTGCTTTCTGGCTTTCAGGCCTTTAGTATGCACTTGAGACAGCTTCAAACTCTTCTCCACAGCCATAAGAGCTAGAACGTTTCATTAGGAAAATATAAAAGTAAGCCAAGAAACTCAAATAATCACATGACTCTGAGCTGGGGATTCAAGAAAATCATCAAATATTTCATGCCTCATGCTAAAATCATGAGTTGTCAACATTGGATAAGAGTCCCTTAGAAGCAAGAAAATAAAATGAGGGCTAATTTCCTACCACTAAAAATAAACCTTTTAGTAGAAGAAAAAGTTCTCCTGAAACTCCATTAGCCTGATCCCCCAGTACCTTGTGTCCTGTGTGGTTATTCACATCCATAGAAAGTAAATCCAAAGCGAGTGTTAATGTTACCAATTCTGATTGCCCAGCAATTACATCTACTTGGCGCTGGTATAAATGACCACACAAGATGCAAGGCAAGGCAGAAACAGGTCCCCGGACCTTGGGTTTAGAGAGTGGGATTTGTATAAACACTTGAGCCATTGGCTCATCTCTCCTCTTATTGACTTTATGTCAATGACTGAATGCTTTCAAAAATTCCACCCAGAGTTTCTACTGAATCCTCCCATTAAAGCTGCCCGTCAGAGAAGGCAGGGTCCTTGTGATGCCAGAAGACAGAGCATCCTTAAAACTGCACATATGGCAGGACACCTATGCAGCATGCCTGCTCCTCCTTTCTGCTGCCAAGTCTTGTCTTCCATACCTCTGCTGTAGCACGATTGTCACAGGAGCCTTCATGCCATTAGCTCTGAGCCCTGTGGCTATGCACTGTCCCCCTCTGTGAAGGAGGAGCTGTGGCAGAAGATTTACAGATTTACAATAAACACGTGCATCTGACCATAGGCGCCGACTTATATGGGGCTCTGGGGCTTTAGCCCCATGAATAAATCCCAAGCAGGGGCTCTGCCCCACCAATGTTTTTTCTCCCCTGCTTGAAGCGCCCCCCCCGCCGCTGCCGCCGCCGCCGCCGCCAGGGCTGCCCAGAGCCCTTTAAATCCCAGCCGCCGCCGGGAATCAGAGGGCTCTGGGCTGCCTGCTGCAGCAGGAAGCCCAGAGCCCTCTGATTCCCGGCGGCGGCTGGGATTTAAAAGGCTCTGGGCTCCCCGCGGTTGCGGTTTGCAGGCAGCCCAGAGCCCTTTAAATCCCAGCAGCGGCTGAGATTTAAAAGGCTCTGGGCTCACCCGCGGGTTGCTGGCAGCCCAGAGCCCTCTGATTCCCGGCGGCGGCTGGGATTTAAAGGGCTCTGGGCTGCCTGCAACCGCGGGGAGCGCAGAGCCTTTTAAATCCCAGCCGCGGCTGGGATTTAAAGGGCTCTGGGCTGCCTGCAAACGCGGGGAGCCCAGAGCCTTTTAAATCCCAGCCGCAGCCGGGAATCAGAGGGTTCTGGGCTTCCCGCTGCGGCGGGGTAGCCCAGAGCCCTTTAAATCCCAGCCGCGGCCGGGAATCAGAGTGCTCTGGGCTCCCCGCCGCAGCAGGCAGCCCAGAGCCCTCTGATTCCCGGCCGCGGCTTGTGGATTTAAAGGGCTCTGGGCTGCCTGCAACCGCGGGGAGCCCAGAGCCTTTTAAATCCGAGCCGCGGCCGGGAATCAGAGGGCTCTGGGCTCCCCGCCGCGGCGGGCAGCCCAGAGCCTTTTAAATCCCAGCCGCGGCCGGGAATCAGAGGGCTCTGGGCTGCCTGCTGCGGCGGGGAGCCCAGAGCCCTCTGATTCCCGGCCGCGGCTGGGATTTTTAAAAGCTTGTGCTCCCCGCGGTGCAGGCAGCCCAGAGCCCTTTAAATCCCAGCCGCGGCTGGAGTTTTTAAGGGCTGCGGGCTCCCCGCGGTTGCAGGCAGCCCAGAGCCCTTTAAATCCCAGCAGCGGCTGAGATTTAAAGGGTTCTGGGCTCCCCGCCGCAGCGGGCAGCCCAGAGCCCTCTGATTCCCGGCCCCGGCTGGGATTTAAAAGGCTCTGGGCTCCCTGCGGTTGCAGGCAGCCCAGAGTCCTCTGACTCCCAACCGGGGCTGGGATTCAAAGGGCTCTGGGATCCCCGCGGCTGCCAGCAGCCCAGAGCCCTTTGAATCCCAGCCTCTGTCCGCTGTCTGAGGATTGCCCCCTCCCCAGACCCCTGCCCCAACTGCCCCCCAGAACCTCCACCCCCTATCTAAGCCCCACTGGTCCTTGTTCCCCAATTACCCCCTCCCGAGACCCCTGCCCCTAACTGCCCCTTGGGACCTCAGCCCCTATCTAAGCCTCCCTTCTCCTTGTCCCCAACTGCCCCCAATCCTGAAGACCCTGAGACCCACCTATCCCCCCCCCCAGGACCGCACCCCCTACCTGTCCCCCTGATAAACCTCTTAGAACTCCCATGCCTATCCAATTGTTGCCTGTCCCCTGACTGCCCCATCGAACCTCTGCCCCATCCAACTCCCCCTGCTCCTTGTCTCTTGACTGCCCCCCGGAACTCCCTACCTCTTTCTCCAACCCCCACACTGCTTACTGTGCCACTCAGACCAGCGTATCTGGCTCCATGCAGCTCCAGACAGTTGCTGCCATGCTCCCCCCTGGAGCCCACAGCCCTCTCCCACCCCCAGCACCTGCCTTCCAGATTTGAACACCTCAAAATTCAGGAGTGCTCAAGCTCGGTTTGGGCATCTTTTACTTCATTTCTCCCAAATCAGTTTTCCCCTGCAAGGTGCCAACTGAAGGTGTTGGAGAACAGAGAGATCAGGTGGCCTCCTAATGCCTGGAAAAGAGACAAAGGCCGGAGGAGGGAGTGTCAGTGCCTGTGCGGACTTCTGGGAAGTGCACGGTGTTGGAAGGGGATGCTGTGATGCTTTGGAACATCTCCATACAAAGCCAGTCAGGACTCTGGGGGAGCCTCCTCTCTCGGAGCATACTGTCTCCAGGGCAAGAAGCTTACACCTTCCTGGGTCTGACCTCGGATCATTCAGAATGCCCTTCCACGTCATGCACTTTCCAAAGTGAGTCTGCCCAGGCTGGTCCTGGGGCAAACAGAGGTCGCTGCAACCCAACTCAGCAGTCGGATGTGACTCTCAGCCAGTCAGTAAAAAAGAATTTTTATTAGATGACGGGAAATAAGTTTAAACAGATCTTGTTTGTTAAGAAAACAGAACCCCTCTGTCTTGTCCATCTTGGGGGGTGGGGAGCCCAGAACCAAGTTCTGGGTCTCTCCCAATTTCCCCAGCCAGCTCCAAACTGACACTCCCTCCTCTGGCCTCTGTGTCTCTTCTGGACAAGGAGGCCACCTGATCTCTTTGTCCCCAACACCTTCAGTTGGCATCTTGCAGGGGAAACTGAGGCACCCACACAGTATTCAGAGAAAATATTAAGAACATTCCCACTTCATCACAACAGATGCAACAAAATATAATACCGTATATTGAAGTAGGCAAGTGCTGCTTCTGACTTTCCACTTTTAATTGACCCTTGTAATCTTGTGGCGCTGACGCGTTGTAGCTTCATTTTATATCGGCTTACAGGGCGGGAGCGGGGGGGCACCACCATTTTGGGCCCCACCAAAAATTATACAAACCTGCCGCCTATGCATCTGACAGATGATATTGATGAGCCCTTTATAAGCACCTAGAAAGACAGACTTCAGCCTAAAAATCCACTGTGTGGCTAGGGGAGAATGCAGTGCAGTTACTGCTCCTGACCCTGCCGCCTCCTCCTCCTCTGCAAGTCAACCATAAAAAGGAGCTTCCTACACTGGCAGGAAGAAGAGAGGGAAGGAAGCATGCAGTGTTATCTCCTGAGCAAAGAATTGGAGCTAAAGAGTGTCTCACCCCATACTAACCATCAGCTGACACTCTTGCAGAAGCCCCAACTGCTCCAGGTTCACATAAGGATCTCCCAGGGAGGTGAGGACACTATGACACAGAGCTGCTGCTTCCCTCCCCCTTTCCTCTGCTCCACTCATGCAGCAGAGGAGAACATCTGGCCTTTAGTCTGCTTTAATTATAAATTTAGACTCTGGCTCAAAAATTGAACTGTTATTAATCAGCATAGGAAATAGGAAACAAAACAACTTTCATTTAATGTTATGGTTTCCTGACAAGCTAAAAATTTCACATACAATTAAATACACTTTAACTGCAACTGATCTGTGGCTTTACAATTATGTATTTAAATAACAAACAAAAATCTGTAAAAGCAGCAAAGAGTCCTGTGGCACCTTATAGACTAACAGACGTATTGGAGCATGAGCTTTCGTGGGTGAATACCCACTTCGTCAGATGCATGTCACAAAAATCTGGCATTGCAGGGAAAATATGACATACAAGCAAGTTTTCCTGTTTATCTTTGAAGCAACTAAAATGCCCACATAAAAATAGCATTTGCTAGATACAAACATCTTTTTGAATGTCAAGGCAGTGACTACATTACTCAATATTGTGCCAGGTTGCCTAAGTTACAGACTCAGTTGTAGGTATTGTGAATAATGCAGAAAGAGCATATCCGAATGAGTGTAGCAACTAGTTACAAAAATCAAATCTTTTGCTTGTACACTTAGCATCACTGTTAAAAATCTAATGAGTTGAACCATGTCAAGAAATCTACTTCAGCTAAAATATATGTCCCTAGTCCAGAGCAAAAAGCGTACACAGGACTGTGGCACCTTACTTTTTCTTGAGGCATTATCAATAGAGAAAACTAGGTTATAGAAAAATAAAGGGGTGAAGGAAGGATCTTTTCCCTTTGCCATTTCTCTCCCTCATGAACAAATAAAAGAAAACATTTTGCATGGTGGAAGTAACTTTCACAGAAGGTCACTGAGCCTGATTTGGGGCTGGGAAGGTTTCTTTTCTTTTTTTCTTTAGGAGGTCTGTCATTTTTATGGTCATTTTGACATGCTGTTTAGAATTTGTGGTTTTAATGGCTGAGATTCTGATAAGCACAACAGGAAATTAGTCTACATAAATAAATACAAACACAAAGATAAATATTGTGAATTGATTTCTAAAAAGACTGGATAACTATATGACCAGCAATATCCTCTGTAGTTATGAAGTCTCAAATAAGGTAACCACCTTATGTCCTGATGCATGGGATTTGATCTCTGCATGGGAAGAAATTCTTACCCTCTCCATTACAGTACTGCACCAATTGCTGTGTGTTTTATGGGGGAGCAGAGATGGGGAGGGCAGGAGAGGAGAGGTTTGTTTCCCCACTGAAGCATCAGGTATTGGCCATTCTCAGAAGCATGATTCTGACTTGATGAACCATTGGTATTTCCAGGGCATCCATCAGCATAGATTCTAAGCACCAAATCCTGTCATTACAATTTACAGCTATCTGACCATAATGGATGCATCATCAGCCTAATAATAGCTAGGCGTGTGGGCTGTGTTCCATCTCTGGTCCCTACTTGGAACTGGGACTTAATACATCATTTTTTTCACATTTACATAGCACCTTCCATCCCAAATGATCCCGAAGCGCTATGCAAACTTAAATTGAAACCTAGATCAATTAATTCAGCCATACGGAAATGTACCTCCCTCTGGGGTGAAACACAGCAACTATTCTCACAGCACACAGCAACTCTACACAGCACTTTAGGGCAGGGAGTGAAGAATACTCTACCAATTCAAACTGCAGAGGGAATTTAAGTCAGCAGAATGCATTTAATGGAGCTGGATTATAAATGACCAATTCCAACTCAATACCCATTTCTCAGTCAGTCAGAAATGTTAATAAATCTAATCGTCAACAATGCTCCTGCTGCATCAAGCCAGCTTTAAGTGACACATTTTAGGGCATGCTTATACTAGCCTTTTGTGCCCCCAGTTTTTCACCATTACTGCCATCAGTTCAGTTCCACTGGTGGTAGCAATGGTGAGAGCACTAGTACAGCCAGGGTTCCAGGTGGCTGCTGACATGTTATGCTCTGTGTGATTTAACCCTGCTCACAGCATGTCTACCTGATATCATGTTTACATCACTAGGATGCCACTGCCTTATTTAAGCCAACACTCCCACAGTTGCTAACGCTGGTGGAGCTGAACTGGTGGTAGCACTTGTGAGAAATCTGAAGCAAAAGAGCCAATTGCAGGCAAGACTTCAGACTGGGGCTAGCCTAGGACAGTCATTGACGGTCGGCCCAACCCTGTGAGGCCTCTGCACAGGAGAGATGACACTGAAACAAGAGGGACTTGGATGCATTGGCAGAAATAAATAAGAGTAATAACAACTCTTTCTAAACTATGACTTTAACAAGTGCTGTCAGTCTCTTGCTCAGACACTAATGGCCAGACACAACTCGCTATCCACACACACAACTCCTGTTAGCATCAACTGAAGTTGCCTGAGCAAATCAAGGGCAGTATATAGCCCTTTTAGTGTTTGTGACAGCGAGACTGGCAGAAGTTATTACAGTCAAACACTAAGGGCCATATAATACCCTGAAGTCTACCACACAGCTCCTGTTGGTGTCAGTGGGAGTTGATTATATAAAGCCCTAAAAATACACTGAATTTAAAGCAAAATAAAGGAAAGTTGCATACATTAAACCTGTTGAAAGTAATGACAGCATGACAATCCCTGACCTAGGGCACTGACTACTGCTTTCCTGCTATTCTGTAAGCAATGGATTCACAGTCCAAAGAACTGTCACCGTACACTTTCTGGAATATATGACGCATTCTTGGTCTGATTTTTTGGTTGGATTTTCACAACTATTATTTCAAATTCTATACTTTATGCTGACTGTAGATACTCTTCCCAGATCTCCAAACTTTTAAAATTCCCTCAGTTCCTCTTGGTTCACGTACTAATCTCTTCCTCCTCCTCCTATCTCTCCCCCCAAGAACAAGTAGGCACTGGAGAATCTTCTCCATTCCTAAAACCATTTCTTTGTATATTTACTTGGTCCTTTGCAAAAGGTAAGAAAGCCGTGGATGAAAAGACTAAGTGGGCACATTGAGGCGGATGAGTGGTTTCTCCAAAAGGAGGATGTTCCTCCAATCCCCTTTCTCCAGTATCTGTCCGTTCGTTTTATAACATTACCTATCCCTGTGGTATCAGAGCGTGTGTATGAAAGATGTACAATTCTTTATTCTCGGCACAGATTCACTTTACCCCTGCACAGATTAACAGAATAGGCTTTAGGGCAAATCTACTATGCTGAAGATATTACGAGAGTGTTTCCAGTGCTCATATGATACAGACTTCAACGGCACAGACCTTGTGTCAAAAGGTTTATTCATTTTTAGGGAAATATTTTCAAAGGCACAAATGGTAACAAGGTGACTAACTTCCATTGCTTTTTCACTTTTTATTTTCCTTTTTTCCACTCTGTAACTTTTCAAAATGGCTCCAACTTTGAAAAAGTTGCAGTGGCCAACGGAAAAATGAACACACTGCAACTTTGCCAACCTGTAGTTTTTCCAATGTTGAGTTATTATTATGTATTACTTGTACTGTGGAGCACCTAGAAGCCCTAGTCATGGACTCATTGCGCTAGGTGCTGTACAAACAGAGAACAAAAAGATGGTCTCTGTCCCAAAGAGCTTACAATCATGCTGTACCTGTTCGGTGGCTGTCAATCAAATCCAGTATCAGAGGGGTAGCCGTGTTAGTCTGGTTCTGTAGAAGCAGCAAAGAATCCTGTGGCACCTTATAGACTAACAGACGTTTTGCAGCATGAGCTTTCGTGGGTGAATACCCACTTCTTCGGATGCAAGAAGAAGTGGGTATTCACCCACGAAAGCTCATGCTGCAAAACGTCTGCAATCAAATCCAGTACCTTTTGCCACCACTAACATTACTGAAAAAAATAAAAGAATTGGTGATAAGGGTGCAGTTTACATACATTATATAAGTTACTGTGAGCACATTATTCTATGAGCATACAAACCCTATTGTATATATATGTAGTGAAAAATTCAACAGACATTTCATATTATCTTTAAAAAGTCAACTTAATTTTGCCTCTGCAATGACTTCGTTTATAGCCCATTTCTTATTGTAGCTCCTAACCGAAACAAAGCTGCATGTGTGTAGGGCACAATAGAGAAACATAGTTTTGTTTACAGGATATGTAAGATGCACAAGAATTTGTATGCTGATTATAGAAGGGCTAAGCTCTGCAGCTCCCGTTGAACTCCTCAGGAGTTATGAGTGCTCAACACCTTTGAAAATTAGGCCATTAGACAGATAGGACCAGATTCTGGCACCCTTACTCAGTATGGCCTCAATTCAGGAAAACTCTCAAGCTTGTGCTTAAGTGCTGTGCTGAATAGGGGGCATTGTGCTGTATTTTCATCTGCAAATAGTCTCACTTATTTGAATAAGACTACTCAAGTTGTAAAGTACTAACCGATGTAAGTAAGAGCAGCAGAATCTGGTCCTTTAAAAATATCCCCAGCAAGGAGTGACTTTAAAAAGGTAACATTGGGTGGTGTTAGGGGAGAGGATTCAGAAACTGAGCAACATCACCAAACATTTAGGCTCACAGTTGTCATCACAGAAATACATAAAGCCCCAGCATGTGCTCTATCTACGCATGTTTTCCATGGTTCAGTTAAATACCAGAACAAAAAGCAGCTGGGGGAGTCAGGGGTAATGGAGCAGCTAAGGGAGAGGGAAATAATTGCTGGGAAGGAGCCTGGGTCTGAACTTGGAGGATTGTTGGGTGTGGGTGGGAAAAAAGTATGGAACAGGTTTTTTGTGGGGCGGGAAGGGACAGTTAGGGAGCTTCCTCCATGCAAACCCTGGCTGACCCCTAGCCTCTCCCATTCAGTCAGGCATGTGTCCCTCCACCCTCACTCGACACCCACTCCTCCCATCCCTATGTAGTTCTGCACCCCTTCCCTATCACCATGTGGCCCTGCAACTCCCTCCATCCCCTGCCCCAGTCTGTCCTCCCCCACTAGCCCTTATGAGCTGTCTGTCTCCCCATACCCCGTCTGCTGACATGGCCCACTCAGGGCCGGTGCAACCATTTAGGCGACCTAGGCGGTCGCCTAGTGTGCTAGGATTTGGGGGGCGGCATTTTCTTCGGCAGCGACTGCGGCGGCTAGATCTTCAGCCGCCCCGGTCGCCACCGGCATTTAGGCGGAGGAAGCTGGGGCAGGGAAGCACGGGGAGGGCTGCCTGCAGCAAGTAAGGGCGGGGGGGAGGCGGCACGCAGGGGAACTCCCCTCCCCAGCTCACCCCTGTCCCGCCTCCTCCCTGAGCACGTCATGGCTGCTTCACTTCTCCCACCTCCCAGGCTTGCGGCACCTAAGCTGATTGGCACCACAAGCCTGGGAGGCGGGAGAAGTGAAGCAGCCATGGTGTGCTCAGGGAGGAGGCAGGGCAGGAGTGAGCTGGGGTGGGGGGGGTGCCTCAGGGTGGGGAGCTGCCACAGGGGGGCGCCTCAGGGCGGGGGCTCAAGGGTGGGGGAGGGCGCAAGGTGGAAGTTTCGCCTAGGGCGAGAAACATCCTTGCACCGGCCCTGGGCCCATTGTGAAGAAGGCTTTTTCTCTTCCCTAGCTGGCTGTGAGCTGCTGCTGTGTTCTATTGCCACAGCCCCCTCTGGTGGGCAAAAGACAGAACTGCAGCAACTTTTCAGCAGAAGCTTTTTTCTGCGCAAAAAAATAAAAATATGCACAGCTCATTAATTATGTGCACATGCAGTGGCACAGAATTCCCCCAGGAGTAATAAGATAAAGAGAACTGTGATCAATTGATCTTCATGTCTACTGGAGGTAGGACAAGAGGTAATGGGCTTAATCTGCTGCAAGGGAGATTTTGGTTAGATATTAGGAAAAACTTTCAAACTATAAGAGGAGTTAAGCTCTGAAATAGGCTTCCAAGGGAGAATTCCCATCATTGGAGGTTTATAAGTAGAGGATAGACAAAATACCTGCAGGAGATGGTCTAAGTTTACTTGGTCCTGCCTCAGCACAGGATGCTAGACTTGATGATCTCTTGAGGTGCCTTCCAGCCCTACAGTTCTATGATTACCTCTGAGGGAAAGAGAAGAGCTATTGGACCAAGTGGTGCTCTCATTTACACTGGTGAAAATCCAGAGTAATTCTATGGACTACACCAGTAACATGCTAGCAGGACTTTAGTTAAACCAGTGCAATATAATTCTCTCTTATGTTGGTTTTGTTTACCTCTTTAGTGCTTAGACAAGCCCTGGTGATTAACTGGTGATGAGCAACACTCCAAACTACACTGAAGGATACACCTCCCCCATTTTAATTCTGAATCACTGAATTCCCCAAGTGTCTGACTTAAAAGATGGAGAATAATACTCTTTCATGTGGAAAGAAAATACATCAATAAGATCCAAAGTCTGATAGTGCTCATGGAAAAGAGCACTGAATAAGGAGAAGGAATTTATGATGAAGTCTACTGACCTCCAATAGACATTTGGCAGCATCCATAGGGCTTTAACTCTGGGAATTCTTGTAGTTTATAGATGGAGATAGAAACTAATCAACCAAAAGCCAGTTCTCAGGTCAGAAACAGAGCTGGACAAATATTGCAAAGAAGTATTTGCGAACATTAATTAGGCTACAGACTATGAGTTGGTGTCAACAGGCTTTGCATTGTTTTAGATTTATTTTCTATGAACATTCATGCCAGTGATTTGTGTTTGTAAGAATCTTTTTAGAAAGCCAAAGTGTAAGCTGTTTGTGGAATGTTATTCACACAAAGGTTTGAGACAATTGTATTCTTATAAAAAGTGTCATTTATCCAGTCAGGGAGTGTAAATATTGCCATGTGAGTAAAGTGACCTATCACGCACCATGAATCAGGAAAAACAAAATAGAAACTACTCTAATAGCAGAAGTGAATATGTGGAACTGAAATATGTTCACACAATGTATTCAAACAATTTCAAATAATGAACAGATTTGTAAAAATCAAAGTGAAGGACAATTTGCTAACAGATAAAGGGCTAAAATCATCTATAAATTAATAATTACAAATAATTTGCTCAATGCTATTCCGAAGTACCGAAATGAATAGTTATTGATGATTGTTACCAGGGTTTCTAAAGTCCTTAACATGTGGCTTTGTCTTCATTTTCGATGACCACACATTTCCCTTCCCAAAATCCTCCCTCCCCACACACTGACTCCAATTTCAAGAAGACCAAAATAAACATTGCAACTTTGTTTAATATCTAAATTTCTCATACTTTAGGTGCCAGCCCTTGAGACCATCTGGTAGCTTTCTTCTCCCTTGAGCACAAACTTTTCATGGAATTGGCATTTCATCAGAGACAGAAGACCAGATCACTCCATCACTAACTCCAATGGTCTGCCATTCTGAAATAACAGATCAATGCCAGTTTTCAGAGATCCCTAGATACAGCTGTCTAGAACTAAACCGAAAGACCTCACACCAACCAGAAAGCCAGTCTGTTCCTGTGAATTTAAGAATTTAACATGAATGGTTGCAAATAATAAACAAAAAGGCCATATTCTGCAACAGGAACAGTGCTGTCAAAGAGAAGTGGGGCATGACAATCCTTTCTCTAAGGAACACTGTTCACCTTATTAGAATTAATTTCACAGAATAATTTTTTATATAATTTTATATAAAGGCTGCCTAAACATGAATACTGGAATGTCACACTACTGCTGCTTTTACTACATAAACATAGAACAAAAAACCCACCTCTTTTTCTTTCTCTCTCTTTCTTTAACACTATTTCATGCAAAAGAATGATTAGGCTGAACCACAGATTCTGTTCTTGGTTACAATAGTGTAAATACAGAGAGACTCCACTGACTTAAATGGGGTTACATAAGCGTAACTGAGCTCAGACTCCGTCTCTAAAATATTTGTTTTGACAAAGTGCGAGTAATGCTATGATTAAGATAAATATGCTATTTATGCATCATCATTTAAATATAGCAAAATTGCACTAAAACATTTAAAGACCAGAAATGTCTTTCCCCACTTTTACATCCATTGGGTGTGCTCACAGTACTCCCAATAAATATTTCTGATTTCAGTCATCCATGTCAGCAGAAAAGAATGTTGCTAATGTGTCTTCTAACATTTAGCCTAAACTGCTTTAGTCTGCTAATTTAATAAACCAAGAATTTATTCAGAAGAAAAACGAATACTCCCCTTAAAATGTTTGCTACAAACTACTTTTTCTTATTATCAAAAAGATGATGCTGAAGTTCCTATAGGAAATGCACGGACGGCATATTCATCCACATCTTCACTGATAAAAAGAGTAATGTATCATATTGACATGACTAGCTGCAACAAAAGGCAAAAGGTCTGTTTCCTATTTCAGCTATGCGGGAAACCATCTTGCAAAAGATGCATCTGATTATGTTATACATTCTATATGGCCATATCTGAGATCAAACTGGGATTCATGGACCTACTCAGG
This sequence comes from Mauremys mutica, assembly GCF_020497125.1. Classification (NCBI taxonomy): domain Eukaryota; kingdom Metazoa; phylum Chordata; order Testudines; family Geoemydidae; genus Mauremys; species Mauremys mutica. Next base: position 115,333,317 of record NC_059078.1, on the reverse strand, counting down.
TCTGCCTCATTATTCTCAGACCCACAGAAGGTCTGTGATCACAACTTTAATACATGGCCTCATCCAAATCAATTGAAGGGCTCCAATTGACTTCAATGAACTTTGGCTCTGGCCCCAAAGCACTGGTGTTACAAGTACACTGATATCTGGACAAAATATGGTGGAGTTAACACAAGAACCTGTGTTTCCAATACAGTTACTATTTACCTATCACTTTATTAATGCATATTATTTCATAGTAACTGCAATTTTGTGTATCATCAGACTAATGGTCATACAGTTTGTATTCACCAAAGGATGGTGGTTTTTTTCCATTTAAAGTATGCTGCATGGTGGGACATTGTTCTAGGTCATTGTTAAAAAGGGAACGTAAGCTGAAAAAGAGACAAGATTCACTTCAGAATCTTGCAAGCCCAGCTGATCTTAGCAAGGACACTTGGAAACCCAAGCAGATCAAATGCACAGAGATTTATGTGAGCAGTCCTTCGACTATCCTGACTGATATAAGGTCGCCTGGTTCAAGAGGAAAGTGTTTTTAAAGCGAGTTTACATGTTTGTTAAAATAGTTTTTGTGGAAAAAAATATGTATGTTTGGACCAAGTGAAAGTCCAGTCAATAAGTCATTTCCAAAAATAACTGCTTGCTCGGCCCAGTAGCTTGAACAGTCACAGGAAGAGGAATAGTTGGCACTATTTATAAATAGTCAAATGTGTGTGAAAACAATTTTTACAATACATTTGACATCTCTCAGGATATTGCTAACGATAGCCATGTAGTTCAAAGCTGTGACATCAATTGTATTGATGTCCCACCACAAAAAAGGATTATGAATCAGTCTCTGGCTGCTTTTAGATTGCTGAGCATAATGGGCACAACTTTACATTACACATTTAAACAATGGGGGACTCTAGGAAGGAGAGGCCACCTCTAACAAATGCCAGGCAGTAGGAAGAATTTCACCGCAGAGTTAACCCTGGCTCTTACTTGGGTGTTGCTCCAACCCCCCTCCCATCCACATATACAACCTCTGAGCCAAGTCTGCGGTGCTTTTAACTAGGGCTAGCTGGTCCATCCTGGGGTATAGGCTAACATCCAAGTGAGGCTTTCACTTGGGCTGGAACGTGCCCATTCTGCAGTGAGGATGCAGACTAAAGCACTTTAGTGCTGATAGTCCTCCAATACCTTCCCACTGATCCAATCATGGGCCCAAAAGGACTGACAAGTTCTCCTACAATTCACTGGGAAAGAATCAAAGTGCCTCAGCTTAGTGCAGGCACAAGATCAATGGGATGTGTGCCCTGAAGTCCTAGAAACACACACACGTGAGTGCAGCACCAGTGAGGACACAGCAACTTGGATACAACTTTGCAGTGCGGCTGCTCACATGAGTTAGCTCTGCAGTAAAGACATATCCTTCTTGCCTATCAGAGGCCAGGCAGCCCTTACTTGGGTAAACTTCCACTGACTTCAATGAAATGTGAAATATCTGATTTCAGTGGGAGCCTGTCTGAATAAGGATGTCAGGGTATAATTTCAAAGGCAACGAAAGAAAACCACTCTCCTTTAGTATCTGCTAGTGCAGTGCCTAGCACAATGAGGCCCCCACCTGGATAAGGCCTCCAGGCACAACTGTAGTGGTAAAGAAGAAAAAGAAACAAGGAATCAAGTGATTTCAATAGAATCTTTCTGCTGCCAGCTGAAGGAGTTTCCCAGCATATGTATGAGGAACATACAGTGAGAAGTGACTGCACAGAGAATAGCGCCGAGAGATAAGAATACTGTTTTCTAAAACAAGGTCACTGCAGAAAAGGTTTCAGATTCCTGTCTGGGTTTATAGCCTTTGGTGTCAAGCTGTCCAAAAACAGATCCAAAAGGAACTGACTTTGTAAAAGTAAATTTTATCTGTCATCCTCTCTCTCCCCCGAGGTGCTACTCTGTCAAGGCCTATAAACTTCAATGTGGATACATTATGTTGATGAGATGTGAAATAAATAGCTATAAGGAAACAAGTTTGCTTTCTGCTTTCTGTTCACTGATGTGAGTTCTGAGAGGCTTTTTCCTTAGATAAATGAATCGGGAATGATATTATCTATAAATTATATTCCAAGTTACAAACTGAACATATAGACACCTTGTGTGTGAGTGATGCAGCTGTTTCAATGAGTAATGAAATATGTTATTGTCACATTATTCTAGGTATTTAAGAACTAGCTGAAGCAATTTTGGAACTATTAGTGATTATATTTGAGAATTCATGGAGGACAGGTAAGGTCCCAGACAACTGGAGAAGGGCAAACATAGTACCTATCTGTAAAAAGGGGAACAAAGAGGATGCAGGGCATTATAGACCCGTCAGCCTAACTTCGATACCTGGAAAGGTACTGAAACAAATTAAACAATCCATTTGTAAGCACCTAGAGAATAATAGGATTATAAAGCATAGCCAGCATGGATTTGTCAAGAAAAAAAGCATGCAAAATCAACTTAATTTTCTTCTTGGACAGGGTTACTGGCCTAGTGGAAGGGCGGGTGGGAAATAATAGATATGATATATCTTGACTTCAGTAAGGCTTTTTACACATTCTCATAAGCAAACTAGGGATATGTGGTCTAGATGAAATTTCTATAAGGTGGGTGCACAACTGGTTGACAGATGGACCTGAAAGAGTAGTTATCAGTGGTTTGCTGTCAAACTAGGAGGATGTATCTAGTGGGATCCTGCAGGGGTCAGTCCTGGATCTGGTACTATTAAACATTTTCATTAATTATTTGGATGATGGAGTGGAGAGTATGCTTATAAAATTTGCAGATGACACCAAGCGGGGAGCAGTTGCAAGTACTTTGGAGGACAGGATTAGAATTCCAAATGACCTTGACAAATTGGAGAATAGATCTGAAATCAACAAGATGAAATTCAATAAAGACAAGGGCGAAGTATTTCACTTAAGAAGGAAAAACCGGATGCTCAAGTACAAAATGGGGAATAACTGACTAGGTGGCAGTACTGCTGAAAAGGATCTGAGAGTTATAGTGGATCACAAATTGAATATCAGTCAACAATATGATGTAGTTGCGGAGGCAGCTAGTATCATTCTGGGGTGTAGTAACAGGAATGTTGTACACCTCTATCTCGATATAACGCTGTCCTTGGGAGCCAAAAAATCTTACCACGTTATAGGTGAAACCGTGTTATATCGAACTTGCTTTGATCCACTGGAGTGCCCAGCTCCCCCCGGAGCACTGCTTTACCACGTTATATCCAAATGCCTGAATCTGAATACACTTAGAATGCAAAGCTGATGCCAAACATGGATTTACAACTAAAATAACCAAAAAGGAATAATGCATTAGTATTCTATTTTTATACTGCAATGCAAAATGTTGTAATTGTCACACTTACCTGTATGGCATCCATCCCAATGAACCTACACATAGAGCCTATTAAAATATTAGGTCCAGATTTTCATACTCTAGCTCCTGCTGAGTAGTACTTTATTCCATGAGTAGTCCCATTGAAATTGGTGAGGCTATTCTGAATCTAAGCTACTTCTCAGCATGAGAATGGGTATTTTCTCTTAGCATCTCTCATACATAACAGAAACTCACAACGCTATGTAATGCAATTCCATCACCTTAACTGACACATATAACTAAGTCTACATAACACATGTAGGTAAGACTGAGTTGCAAAATCCCAGTGCTAGGCCTGCAACAGCTGAGAGAGAAACCCAAAGTTGTGGGGCCACCAAATCTCAAACACAGTCTTTATTCACTGAATCTGATTAAAGTGTGAGATATACATAGACAATTAATTAAAATCTATACACTGTACAATTGGGTCAACATTTAAAACTAAAATCCATGCTAAATCCTCACATCACCCCCTCTCCCTCATCCAATCATTTCCTTAGGAAAATCTGGGAGAACATAAAAACTTTGTGGTGTGACCCAATAAATGTGGTATGACCCAATCAATAGATGCTGGTGGATCAACAGGGAAACCAAGTGCCAAAGTCAAGAACCCCTGGATAAAGACTCCGTCTCTAGCTCCCTCTTGTTTAAACCAAGGGGCTGTTAGTCCAAGCCTCTTGGGTTATCCCACCTGCTGTAGTGTGGGAGAAAGGTGCTTTCAGAATCAATCCGGACTCAAATCATTTAGAGCTTTATAGGATAAAATCAACATCTTTAAACAAGTGAGCAGCCACCTTCCACACCAGCTGAAATTTCCAAGTGATCTTGAAGTGCAAGACAATGTACAGTGCATTGCACTAATCTAATCTGAAGGCGACAAAGGAATAGAAAACTATGGCAAGGTCTATATGTGAAAGGAAAGATTGCAACCTCTTGTGCAAATACAGATGATAAAAACATTCCTGGCTACTGCTGCTATTTAAGCATTCCAAAGCAGCCAAGGACATCTTCAGAAAAACGTGATGTGATCTTTAGAAACTCCTCTCCAACTATCTAATTTGTTCACACAGTGCTCAATTCGGCCCTCAGATAATCCTGCATAACTCCCTTTATTGTCAGTCAACTGAATTAAAAGTGCATAACCAAAGAAAGAAATGGAAATCTACTAATGATCAAATTACTGTAGACAGGCCTAAACTTGACTGTCAAATCTGAATCAGTTCACAATTTTGCTGAGTGGTTTAGATTTGCATCTCCAGCTCCAGACACCCCTGGTGATTTTGGTTCCCTGGTGGACCCAAAACTGCCAGCACATTAATTTCTAGTTCCGATTTAGTGGCATCTAAAATCTCACAAGAATATCTGCCTCACAAGATTGTGAACCAACAAAGACAGACAAAAATCTTGTGATTATCACTGCTTTAATTACATTTAATCCACTCAAGAAAACTGCAGTCTCCTGAGGTCAGCTGACCTTGTGAGATTTTTGCAAAATTGTCCCAAAACCTCACAAGGACATGTGAGATTTCTGCATTGTTGAAACCCTTATTCAGCCTGAAACCTGAATGCTATGTTAAACCTGGTTGCTAACACTACCTCCTCAGTCCACTGATGCACAGAGTGGCCTCCAGCTCTGTTTCAATGCCAAGATCAAACCAGGTAAGCAGTCAATCCCCTGCTGTATATAACATGCTATGGTTAGTGCTTTTTGCCACAGTGTCCATTTTATTATCATCCCCATTTATGATATCTGACACATGGGGCACAGCTCATCATGGGAGTAGTAATAGTTAAAGATCAAACGGATAAGCAGTCAATGCCCAATAGATGCCTGAGTGGTAGTGGATGATGTGATGGCCAGGGCCGCCCAGAGGGGGGGGCAAGAGGGGCAATTTGCCCCAGGCCCCGAGCCCCACAGGGGCCCCCACCAGAGTTTTTCAGGGCCCCCGGAGCGGGGTCCTTCACTCCCTCCGGGGGGCCTGGAAAACTCTTGCGGGGCCGGGCGCAGGAGCTTCTTCTGCTCCCGGTCTTCGCCGGCGGGGGGTCCTTCCGCTCCAGGGCGGAAAGGCCCCCCGCCGGCGAATTACCGCCGAAGTTCAGCCCGGTCTTCGGCGGTAATTCGGCGGCGGGGGGCCCTTCCCTTCCGGGACCCGCCGCCGAAGTGCCCCGAAGACCCGCGGCGGGGGCCCCCCTCCGCCGAATTACCGTCGAAGACCGGGCTGCACTTCGGCGGCGGGTCCCGCTCCGGCTTTGGCGGTAATTCAGCGGCGGGGGGGGCCCCGCCGCGGGTCTTCGGGGCACTTCGGCGGCGGGTCCTGGAAGGGACAGGCCCCCCGCCTCCGAAGACCCTGGGCCCCCGGAATCCTCTGGGCGGCCCTGGTGATGGCTACCCATTATCTTGCTCAGTTAGATGTGCCTTTTTACCTTGACAAAGTCAAGATGGAAGCTTAGCTAATTTAGGGAATAGGCCAAAGTCTGCTGTCAGTTATAGTGATGTAAATCACCAGCAATCTCATTGACTCCAAATTGACATCAGTATGAAGACAGAATTGGGCCCAGCATTTGGGAGACAGCTGCACAGGTTGCCAAGATTTCAATTTAAGAGAATCGGTCTTTCCAAAAGTCACCCAGGTTAGCAGGGGAATGTCTAGTTGGCATCTTCAAGACTAATACCAACTTAAATGCATGACTAAACTAGCAGGTACTGCAATCTTCAGAAGGATATATTTTTTGCATTAGCAGTCTTGCCCCCATATTGTGCACAAACTGAAATTAGGAGTTTGATCTTCCAAAGCAGACAAATGCAAAAACATTGAAAGGTGTATTTTGAACCACTCACACTGCTGAATTCTAAATTAAGTTCAGTCATGCTGTTTGATGACCTTGGTGTCACTGTGAATAGCAAAATGTGCAGTAGCCACCAAATAAGCCAACAAAATGTTCAGCAGCCATCACAAACAAGCAAACAAAATGGTAGACAGTATAAAGAACTGCATAGAAAATAATACAGAAAATATTCTAAAGCCCTTATATTAACCAAGAGGACACCTTCACCTGGAATATTTTATTTGGTTTCACTCACCCTCACTTAAAAGATACATCAGAAACTGGTGTGGTACAGAGCTGTGTGACAAAAATACTTAGAGGTATAAAGAGTCTTCCATGTGAGGATCGATTGTAAAGATTGAGAATATAGAGGACACATTGCATACAAATGGAGGACAATGCTCCAATGATGCACAACACATTAAGTAGCTATATAACATACTGTAAATCACAGCTTGTGTGTTCCAGGATTTTAGATTAATTAATAATAATGGACTACCATTTATGAGTGCCTCATTGCAGCAAACATCTTCAGTATATCAATTCAAGTACACCACATCAAGCCTTCACTCTGCTTAGTCAAATGGTTTAGCAGAAAAATCAGTACAAATAGTAAAGAAAATTATAAACAAAACCCAAATGCTGGCAGAGTCAAGGGGTTTCTATTGTGAGAATATCACAAACACCTCTCAATGGTTTATTAGAATCATTGACTCAGAGACTTGTGAACAGAAGGGGGAAAACCTTAATGCCAAAAGCTTATTGAGTCCGAGACAAATAAGTGTGAAGTAGCTACTGAAGAGCCATAAAGCCATGAAACTAGAAAAGAAAAAATGCTGTAAGAATGCCAAACAGTTACCCCCATTACAAGTGGGAAAGAATGTTAGATTTCAACCAGAGAGTGGCTTGCAACCTACCAAGTTAACGATTATACCATACACATCAAGCTCATACATTATACTCACCCCTGAAGGTCAGTCCAATAAGAGGAACAGAATATGTGTCTAGACAAAATGAAGGAGGCCACTGGCTCTCTGTTTCTTGAGGACATCCAAGATGCTACTGGTAGTGTTCCTGTGCTGGCAGAAGTAATGCGTGACAATGAAACATACAGGAGCAGCAGACACAGGCTCCAGATGATGGATCCACCATCGCAGCTGAACAGCCACTGCAGAAGGTTTTGAGAACAAAAAGAACTCACGTGATCAGAAAATCCTTGAGGTTCAGAGCTAGCAGCTACTGACAAAAAGGCAGAATGATTTAATCTGTTTAGAGGGCTCAAGTTGCCTATTCCGACTTCCTTCTAGACCTCTCAATTTCTGTGTTTGATTAAACAGTTTGAGAGTATTGATGGTAGGTGATTTGTGTTTCATTTACATTTGATTTGTTTAAAATTGGGAGATGTAACAGTGGCTGCTGGAGTCTGTGGATACCAACCTCTGTCTACATGACATGATGATAACCTTTAGTTGCAACTACGATAGTGACTGGGAGCAGGGACAATAATATTAATATGTTCCAGTGGTTTCTAGGTCCTTGGGGAGCAAAACAGGACATTATGTGTTAGAAAATGGTCTCTGTAATACCTGATTGTCCAGTATCAGGTCAGACACACCAAAAGGTACCTGCTGCTTTTGTCATCCCTCATGCAACTCCCACTACAGGCAATGAATGAGCAGTCTCCAACTGAGGGCAGTGCTTTCAAAGAGCATCCTGCCCTTCCCTAGGCCAACCTGAAAGAGTCTTAAGTCTAATATGTGGCTATGTGCATGAGCAAATACCCAACTCAAGCCCCATCATAGACACTATTATTTAATCAGGGGAAGATTTTCAAAGACACCAAGACAACGAGGCCCCCAGCTCCCACTGAAAGTCAGTAAGAATGAGTTGTGTAACTCCCCTTGAAAAATCTCCCCCTAAGTTCACTGGTGTCTACAGTAAGGAGTCCTACATCTCATTTAACTTAGATTTATCTTTTGCTCTTCATGTTAGTTGTCTTGTATGATCTTGTAGGTTTCATTTGTTTTTTTCTGCTACTGAATGCTTTAGCATTTGCTTTAGCTGTTTCTCAGAATAACTGTTTTAATGGTCTTTCTGCTGCCCTTTTGGCTTATTATTTATTTAGCCTATTCAGAATCATGCTGCTTATTTAATCTCTTGCTGGGCCTATTGTTCTTTTCATGTTACTGTATTATTTGTTCAACTATATTAAGATGACCGAAATGGAGAAACAGGATTAAATCCTTGTTGTTAACCTTTAAGACTGTAACAAAGTCTAATGACAAATTGGAGGGAGTTCGGAGAAGAGCAACACAAATGATTAAGGTGCTGGAGGGACTGATTTACAAGGAACAATTAAGCTACATATATTTAATTATTTTCCATAAGTGGTCGCTAAAGAATGTGGGGTTGCAGCGTGAAGATATATATAATACCATCTACAAATATTTGAGAGATGTAGAGCCAGATTCTCAGTTAATGTAAACAATTACAGCTTAAAGTCAATTCTCAGTTGGTATAAATGAGTTTATCTGGCCCGTAAACTCCAAGGAATTATTTGGTGTCATTCAAGGAGTTATAACTATGAATAATGGGGTGAAATTAAGAAAATGAACATTAATGGTGACTATCAGGAATTTTCCAGAAAGTAAGATCTAGACAATTGTCTGACGTGAAGGTGCTTGGACAGTTACATGTTGTCACAACAAACAACTAGAAAATATCCTGTAAGGAACAATCTGACACTGGCAAAACAGGGGACTAAATGACCTCATTGGTCTCTTTCTTCTCTGTTTTCTAGGGTTCTATGGTACCCTTTTTTGGCCTGAGAGGTTTTCAGAGTCTTGTGGGTTGTGTCTAGTAGGAGGAGAAACTGACAGTCGATGCAGGTATTTCTTTGATGCAATTCTATTTATTTACAGAGAATGTACATAAAGTTCTGTTACCCAGAACACAGTGGGAATCAAACATCATGAGAGTTTATTTGCTCACAGTTCAAAGCCTCTTTTCAGACAGCACTTTTCTCATATAGCTCTCTCTCTCAGCATCATTCTACAAATACTTCTGTCTGGTTGTCAGGCTTCCTTGCTGCCTTCTCTGTGTGCTTCTGTGATATTTCTGCTGCTTCTCTGTCTCACACCACAAAGCTGCAATCAAAAAATCCCCTGCCCCTGCATTTATTGGGCCCCAGAAAACCCCTTGGACTGCATGGCCCAGCCACTGGCCTTAGCTTGCATGCAGTCTAGTCCTTGGGCGATGGTTTTTTATTGTTTCAGCTATCATTAAACAAAGGGGCATTTATTGTACCCTAGTGTAGCCTGAAGGGAAGTCAGCTTCTATGCTCAACAGCTTCAGTGAGATGAGGCAATTGCCCGATTCTAACATAACAACACTAAGTATCTGAGGGACTTTTTGAATGACCCATCACTCATTGAAGTCACAGAAAGAGTCCCATTGACTTCACTGGGAGGTGAATCAGGGCCATTTTTCAGATCCATGTACCTTTTCATACTTTATGTTCTTCCTTAATTAACCTACATCCCTTGCCCCTTCTAGTGGAATTTCCAGCTGCAGGCTATTTGCATGTTTAGCTTCTCTGTAGTGGGAATTTCCATGTCTTATGTTTATGCAGCAGACTTTCTGGGTATTTCTAAAACAGTCCCAGGATTAACTATTAAGATGTTTATTTTTTGTTCAACATCTGATTAACGTAAAGCACTTTGAATAATCTGATTAATATTAGAGAAATTAATAATAAATAATTACAATGGCACTATATAGTTTGATATGCACATATTGAAAATAACCCTAATGATCAGAGTTGCTCACTTTCCAAAATTCATACCAGCAAACATCCAGGAGGAGAGATGCACTCTAATGTCTCATAACTTCATCATCTCTACAGCAAACTTCTTCAGTGACTTCCAATGCAGTTGTCCTCACTGAGAATAAAAGGCCATATTTTCAGGAGTGCTCCACACCCAACAGGCTGAGTTCCCTGGAAATCTGGCCCCCTATTTTGGTGCCTAACTGCGAGCTGAGCTCTTCTGAGAATCTGACTCTCTGTCCATCACACTCTGGAAAAGATAGAAAAAATTGTTTGAGTCACATGTGTGAAGAGAAAGGAGAAATTAAACATTGATTATTAGGTAAATGGAGGTTCCATCCTCTCCTTGGAATCAAATTCAGATTAGAAAAATAATAAACTGGATGACAAACTTTGAATACTCAAAATAAAATTTAAAAATCACGTTTTGGCTAATAGGAACCATTAGAAATTTGATAAAAGTGACTGAAAACTGGGCTTTAGGGGCAAAGCCCTCTTGGGCGCAGGAGGGCTGTAGAAGGTCCTAATGATAATGAAACAGTGGGGGTGCCACTATACAGGCAGTGGCAGGGTATCGAGCGACAAGACAAGGGACTGAACATCCCTTTGCATATCATGGAGGAGAGCTTTGTGGCAACCTCTTCAGTGAGCCCAGGGAGAAGGAATTTGGGGATGCAGCAAGTGGGTCCTCAACTATGTGGTTTCTTGGCCAAAATCTGCATGTAGAGGCTGCACAGCGGGCTCCCATAGCAGATTCCATACAAGTCTCCCTTGTATGGTTGTGTGACAGGTTTGATCACAGAGACGTCTTTGGGACTGCCACCTGACGTGCTGCGACTACCTCTGAGCCCGTTTTCCCTGGCAGGTTGGGACTTCAGTACCCTATCTTATTGAGCCAGACATGCTAGCCTGCTGCAAACACAGACCCAGGTCTGAACTACGTCCCCCAAAAGTTGCAGGCTTAACTGGAAACAGCTTAAGAAATGCTCCTGTTTCCAGCACCCAGATACCCAGCTCCCAATAGGGTCCAAACCCCAAATAAATCCGTTTTACCCTGTATAAAGCTTATACAGGGTAAACTCATAAATTGTCTGTCCTCTATAACACTGATAGAGAGATATGCACAGCTGTTTGCTCCCCCAGGTATTATCAATTAATCCAGAGCAAGTGATTAAGCAAAAAGTGATTTTATTAAATATAAAAAGTAGGATTTAAGTGGCTCCAAGTAATAACAGACAGAACAAAGTAAATTACCAAGCAAAATAAAACAAAAACACACAAGTCTAAGCCTAATACAGTAAGACACTGATTACAGATGAAACCTCACCCTCAGAGATATTCCAAGAAGCTTCTTTCACAGACTAGACTCCTTTCTAGTCTGGGCCCAATCCTTTCCCCTGTAACCGTCCTTGTTCCAGCTCAGGTTGTAGCTAGGGGATTTCTCATGATGCAGCCCCCTTTGTTCTGTTCCACCTCCTTTTATATCTTTTGCACAAGGCAGAAATCCTTTGTCCCTTTCTGGGTTCCCATCCCTCCTTCTAAATGGAAAAGCACCAGGTTAAAGATGGATTCCGGTTCAGATGACATGATCACATGTCACTGTAAGACTTCATCACCCACTTGCCAGCACACACATATACAGGAAGACTTACAAGTAAACAGAGTCATTTACGATCAGTTGTCCTGGTTAATGGGGGCCATTAAGATTCCAAGCCACCATTAATGGCCCACACTTTACATAATTACAATAGGACCTCAGAGTTATATTTCATATTTCTAGTTTCAGATACAAGAATGATACATTTATACAAATGAGATGACTACACTCAGTAGATTATAAGCTTTGTAATAACTTACAAGAGACCATTTGCATGAAGCATATTCCAGTTACATTATATTCACACTCATTAGCAGGTTTTCATAAAATCATATAGAGTGCAATGTCACTGGTTGCACTTGGGGACCAAGATCTAGCCCTTAGAATGGAAGCATCATCTCAACTTTAATGAAAGGGATTATAGTGGAGTATGGCCTTACCTATGAAGCCCTAAAACTGGGATTTTCCCAGTACCTAAGGGAGCTAAGTGCTAAAATCCCATTGGAATTCAATGGCAATGGGGTGCCTAACTCCCTTAGATATCTCCAAAAATCCCAGCCTAAATTATTTAGGTTATGATTACTCCAGAGATGGCCTCTCTCCCCTTGTAGTATAATAACTGTGGAGATCAATGGACGTTCTTGCTCTAACAACCCCTTGGTTTAAATCAGGAAGGGCTGTTGATTAATTGCAGTTAACTCACAAAAATTAATCACGATTAATTGCACTGTTAAACAATAGAATACCAATTGAAATTTATTAAATATTTTTTGATGTCTTTCTACATTTTCAAATATATTGATTTCTATTACAACACAGAATACAGTGTACAGTGCTCACTTTATTTTTTATTATAAATATTTGCACTGTAAAATAATATTTTTCAGTTCACCTCATACAAGTACCGTAGTGCAATTTCTTAAAAGTGTAGATTTTTTTTACATAACTGCACTTAAAAACAAAACAATGTAAAACTTTAGAGCCTACAAGTCTATTCAGTCCTACTTCTTGTTCAGCCAATCACTAAGACAAACAAGTTTGTTTACATTTATGGGAGATACTGCTGCCTGTTTCTGAAACAGGTGAGAACAGGCATGGCACTTTTGTAGCCAGTGTTGCAAGGTATTTACGTGCCAGATATGCTAAATATTCATATGCCCCTTCATGCTTCAGCCAGCATTCCAGAGGACATGTTTCCATGCTTATGATGCTCGTTAAAATAATGCATTAATTAAATTTGTGACTGAACTCCTTGGGGAAGAATTGTATGTCTCCTGTTCTGTTTTATCTGCATTCTGCCATATATTTCATATTATAGCTGTCTCAGATGATGACCCAGCACATGTTTATTTTAAGAACACTTTCACAGCAGATATGACAAAATGCAAAGAAGGTACCAATGTGAGATTTATAAAGATAGCTACAGCACTCGACCCAAAGTTTAAGCATCTGAAGTGCCTTCCAAAATCTGAGTGGGACAAGGTGTGGAGCATGCTTTCAGAAGTCTTAAAAGAGCAACAGTCAGATGCAGAAACTACAGAACCCGAACCACCAAGAAAGAAAAGAAAATCAATCTTCTGCTGGTGGCATCTGACTAAGATGATGAAAATGAACATGTGTCGGTCCACTATGCTTTGGATCTTTATAGAGCAGAACCCATCATCAGCATGGACACGTCCTCTGGAATGGTGTTGAAGCACAAAGGGACATATGACTCTTTAGTGCATTTGGCACGTAAATATCTTGCAATAAATATCTTTACAACAGTGCCATGAGAATGCCTGTTCTCACTTTCAGATGGCATTGTAAACAAGAAGCAGGCAGCATTATCTCCTGCAAACTATAACCAAATTTGTTTGTCTGAGCAATTGGCTGAAGTAGGACTGAGTGGACTTGTAGGACTTATTTTTTGTACATAATTCTACATTTGTAATTTCAGTTTTCATGATAATGAGACTGCACTACAGTACTTATAATGGGGGAACTGAAAAATACAATTTCTTTTGTTTTTTACAGTGCAAATATTTGTAATAAAAATAAATAGAAAGTGTGCACTGTACACTTTGTATTCTGTGTTGTAATTGAAATCAATATATTTGAAAATGTAGAAAATATCCAAAAATATTTAAATAAATGGTATTCTATTATTATCAGCGCAATTAATCACACTTAATTTTTTTAATCCCTTGACAGCCCTAGTTTGGAGGCATGATGTTCTTAGTGAAGGATTCCTAATACTGGAATTTGCTTCTCTCTGTCTACAAGAACCCAAATGTATTGACCTTTGGATCATGCTGCAAAGCTCATTTTTCCCCCAGGCTTTTTTCTGGGAGTGGATCAAACTGGATGGCAGAAGAATCCTGAGGAATGTGGGGCTGGTAGGATCTCTTATTTTAAACCCTTGTCCTAATTTGTATGTTACACTACTTAATTGTTTTGGACCCTTGTGCTGAGCTGCAGCTGAACGTTTTAAAATAAACAGAAATAAATAAGTGGGATGGTGCTAATATGCCATATAATTTCTTTCCCTGTTTATATTTTCTTAGTTTAGAAGAACAGTGGTGATTAATGAAGAAGGCATTTCCTGGCATTTTATGCCCAAGGTAAAGGGTGACCTACTAGACATTAGCTGTCAGGAAGTGCTCTCCCCAGCAATTATTATGATCTAATCAATGCTAACAGAGATCATATTTCAAGCACTCAACGTTCTTTTATCACTATCCCCTGCCTCTGGCTGTGATTTAATCAATACTCCTTCCTTTCTTCACCTCAACAGAACAGCACTGGCCATGGAAGCACCCGGAAACCCCAACTGTTGAAGCAGAGCTATATGCAGGAATCTAGACTAGGGTGACCAGACTGCAAATGTGAAAAATCAGGACAGAAGGTGGGGGGTAATAGGAGCCTATATAAGAAAAAGACCTAAAAATCGGGGCTGTGCCTATAAAAACGGGATATCTGGTCATCCTAATCTAGACCCACTCAATGATATTTTGGAGAATATCTTAAAAATACAGCATAATTGAGCTCTTTCCTTGCCCTCCCCCATCACAGGCCAGTCCATCTTCTCAATAAAGACAAGAGGAGTTGACTTCAGTGGAAGCAGAAACATGGAACTATATTTGGCAGCCCCAAAAGTCTTCTAATGGTCATGGGATCAGTTTCTTCTGGACTTCAGAAGAAACTGTAGATTAAACCCCCCTGAAGTTGCTCTCATACACCTGGATTTATAGGCTGTTTGTGCATCTATTTAACCAGATCCTCATTGTGAAAATTCTCATTTCTCAATCAGTGGCCATGAATTACAGTTTCTAAGAAATTAATAAAAGCACATTTTGTGAAGTCACATACAGAGATTGTAAAGCCGGCTCCTAGCCTATATCCTACAATACACTGCCATCATGTGGTGCAGTACATTAATTACAGAATTCTCATAATACACCAATGCATTAGCCCTAGTATATTTTCATAGGTCTTTCATATGTCTTCTTTCTATTAATCCTCCCAATCTTCTAGTTTAAAATTACCTTACAAAACCTCCCCCTATTAAAATGTAGTAGCACAATGTTTTTTTTTCTAAAATCTTATTAAAGGTTAAATTTTTTTGCAAAATTAGTCTATAAAAATATTTTTATTTTGTTTTAAAATTTGACTAACTCCAATTCTTGGGTATAACTAAATTTAGCTGATACCACATATACTTTTCTGACACATGCTGCATTGGCATAAGAATTATCCATCATGAAACCTAAATTACTGAGTTCAGCAATTTATACATAGTGAGTATGTCTGTCAAAAATAATCAGAATGAGTTAAAAATTACATGAACAAAATTTCAGAGTGAGTATTCTTAAGGCTATGTCTACACCACATCTTATGTTACCATAACTTACGCCACTCGGGTGTGAATAAAATACCCCAGGCGACATAAATTACACCAACATTAGTGTTCCTGTGCACAGCGCTTTGTCAGCAGGACAGCTTCCCATGGGCAAAGCATCTTCAGAAGACATGCTGCAGCGGTGCCACTGCAGTGCTGTATGTGTAGAAATGCCCTAAGTATTGCACCAGTTTCGGTCAATGCATATGTATGTGTTTTTACTTATCTAATAATGTTTCACAATTTTTTTAAACCTAAATGGCAATGATTAGCTTCCTTAGATATGCCCCATCTCCATTCTCTCCTGACAACACCTTGCTGTCCTACCACTTAAAGGACTGTGAACCCAAACAGCCTGCCCATGGAAATCAGTGGAAAGACTCATTAGCCTCAGTGGGTTTTAGGTCAGGCCTGTGGGGCAGAGCAGAGATGTGCTAGTAAGGGGAAGCTCCGATAGACATCGTACCTGAACTCTACAGAATGTAGGAGAAGGTGCAGCATGATTGGCCCTGTGTACCTAATCAGTTTTGCTTGCCACTGCGGAGATGAGCAGGGGCAGCAAATGTACTAACATGGGGGTAGGGCTTAACAGCCAGGAAGGCTCCTTGCCCTTTTCTCTCCTTTGCACACTCAGGACCAGGTTGTACAAGTTCCATTAACAATCTGGTCCTAGGTGCTCTGCACACAGCCACACACAATTTCATTTTGTTCTTTACGGTACTTAAGAGCCAAGACTGTATAAAAACTCCATCCAGCTTCTGCAATGCAGGGAAACCAATGACAACCGTGAAACATACTTTGTTTTTCACTTATGGCACTGAAGTTAGAGTACTTATTAAATTGGTGCTAAGATGTCATACTGGTGCAGTCATAGCAGCACAGCCTTAGCTACAAAGGGAACAAACCCTGACAGTTTGTTTTAAAAAAAATCTATATATATTTTGGATTACATGGATTCTCATACCAGATCCAAACCAATGGGAAATTAATCTGGTATCCTTTTGTGTAGCAGAGACCAGTAACTTGCTTTGGAGGAGATGGAATTTAGACCCCATAATAGACACCAGAGTAATTACATATCTTTGGGAGAAATTTCTTCCTAACAATTAATCCAAATACTATGTTCTGAAACAAATTGGGACTGATACACCTTGTGACCTCCAGATAATTATTATACAAATATCAAATCCTGTGTTTTTACTTTACTAGTACCTTATGGCAATGAGTTCACATTTGTAAAACGAAATGTTCTTGTTTTAGTTTTAAATCTGTTGCTTTCTAATTTCATTGTGCGGCCCCATGTTCTTGTATTATAAGAAAGAATACATAGGGATACCCAAACAACCATCATTCATTATAGCTCAGTGGTTTGAGCATTGGCCTGCTAAACCCAGGGTTGTGAGTTCAATCCTTGAGGGGGGCATTTGGGGATTGGTCCTGCTTTGAGCAGGGGGTTGGACTAGATGATCTACTGAGGTCCCTTCCAACCCTAATAATCTATGATTATGTTGCATATCAGTATCTGTAGTCACTTCCTACTAAATAATCCTAATCTTTGTAATCTCTTCATACAGAAGTCTTTCAAAGCCTTTAATCATTTTCACTGCTCTTCTCTGGTCCTTTCCTATTTCTACCATATCTGTTTTGAGACGGAGTGCCTGTAAGCAAACACAGTATTCTAGGTGAAGGCATACCATATAATAGCACTGTATATTCTCAGCATTATTCTTTATTCCTTTTTTGATACCATTTAAGATTTTTTTCCCTATCCATAACAATGCCCAGGACCGAGATTCTGTGCTCAGAGTCCAGAAGGAAGGATGTGCTAAGCTGGCTTTAATTTGCCTTTGCACCCTCCTGGTTGGGGGCTGCTCTCGTGTGCATGGCATAATTTAGAAAACTTTGGGAGCTAAGTTACAGCTGCCTTCTCAATCGACCCCATGGGCTGCAGTGCTGCCTCATATCTCTGCAGTGTCGGGTGCCATGGCGCTACAATAGGCCCATCATTCCTATTTTCCCTTCTCTCTCTGCCAGCATGCCAGGATGGTCCTTGGAGGCAGTTTTACAATGGTCCTACTCAGTGCCTGCTCCGGGGGAATCCTCCCAGGGCTGGAACCAAGACTGTCTGAGGGCCCTTTATTCCACTCCAGCCCTTTTACAGTGTTGTAAAGGGGCTGAAGCAGGGTTAAGAGCTCACCCTGGTCTATTTTCCTGAGCAATTAATCACTAATCACTTTTGAAAATCTTGGCCTACCTGATTACAGACCTAACCCATGCTTGCCATAAGGCGTACTCCTGCTTCCATGGGAACAGGACTCTGCGCTTCATGCAAGAAAAGTATTGTAGGGTCAGGCCTTAGGCCCTTATACTGCCATGAAGATCAGGAGTTCCTTCACAAACAGATGCTGTGAAAAGATGCACCATAAATTAAGAAACTCCATTGCCCCCAGACAGCATTAACATTCCACCAGGGAACTCATTTACAACAAGAATTATAAACTCCCATGGAGTTCAGTACTTTTTGAAGGAATTATGAGAGACTTCTCCAATGCTGCCTTTGGGCAAACACCTAACAAATCATTTAAAAATGAAAAGGAACCTTGTCTTTAAATCAGTTTTTTTAGTGAATGCTTTTAATTACAAAGATTTGTTTTATTAAATTAATAGATTTTTTAATATTAAAGGATTGCTTTGCAAGGGAACAAATACTGTCTTACTAGTCAAAAAACTGCTTTTTTGACTTCTGGGAGAAGTATTTGTTCATCTAAAACAGCACAAAAATATTGTGTCACTCAGCGTTTCAGTCAAAAATGACTATATAGAGGTGAATTTCAAGCGATTGATATCTGGATAATAATAAAAATAATAATAATAAATAATATTGGAAAATGTACGTTTATGTTTATTAGAGACCAGAAAAAGGACTCAACTACAAATCTAGTTTCACTTGATTTTAGTGCCATTTGCAGTACATAAATTAAATTATGGTTTCAATCACTTCTTCATTTGTTAACTGTATACTCCCATAGTTAATAGGCTTAATGCTCATGAAGAACTTTTCTTCATAGAGCGGCTTTCAAAACCTCTACCAGTTTTCTCCACTGGAGATGGCGATATGTAGCTTCAATATTTCCTACCTGTCAGATTTCTGTAGAGAAACTCTGCACTTGTCATGCTCTCTATTTTCTTATGACAGGCCTCTCATTTTCAAGGGCATGCAAAATCCTAATCTAGTTCGGAGGAGATAGCAGAAGCACAAATTCCATTCCAGATTACCCATTGAGATATCATGAGATTTTCAATTAAACTTGATTCAGTCTGGGTCTTTTCAAGCCTGATCCTCCACCACAGACATACAGCTGATTTTCGCCATTTTTTTTTCACTGTAATGTGTTTTTAATTTAGATGTTCCTTTTAATTACAAATCCCAGCATGGTTTTATAACAGGGTGGCAACTCTTCATGGCAAAATGAAACTGCCTTTAGCACAGCCTGGCTTGGTGCATTCCTACTCGCCCCTACCCATATCTCTTCGCCATCAGATTTGCAATAGTCCCCTCACAGTGGTATCCCAGTGACAGAACTGCAATGACTGCTGTTTGCATCCTCTCTATCCTCTCCCCTGGTTTCTGTTACGTTTATGCAGGACTTTAAACAAAAAGGACAGTCTTGCTTTTTCAGTTACAGGAAAGCATGAACTAGGCCCAGTCTGCCTCTTTTTGACTGAGCAAACAAGTCCTGGTGGTGATTTACCACATAGCTCTCTGTATCCCAGACATCTGATTGTGGTCAGCCAGGTGGCGGAAAACAATTCGACTAAGCCTCCAGAGCCACTTCATGCCTCGTGGATGGGATGTCAGGACACATCTATTCCGGATCCTCACAGGGCAGCTGTCACGTGGCAGGGCAGCAATCTCTTTATCAGCTATTTCCTGCAGTTCTTTAGGCAGGATGTTGTTTTTTCGGAGAGCGTTGATCCGCAACCTCTCATCTGCATATTCATAAGCCATCTTCCATCTCTTTACATCACGCAGCATCCTCCAGTCCACATAGTACTACAGTAAATGCAGGACTAGGCCTTGTGACTCTGGTCAAAGGTAAGGAACTTAGCTTCTCTTTCATCAAGATGATATCTTTTTTGGATGAAATGCCGAACAGAAGTCTTGACAACTTTTGGTCATTTAAAGACCTCTCTGCAATTTTCACATGAGAAGGGGATATTCTATTCTGCTGCCTTGAAAATATCCCTTCATAATTTCAGTTTGCTAAAGTATTTACTTCCTGTCATCAACTGTGTAATGTTGCTATGCACTGTTAAAAAGTTGCTGTATTTCATTCCAGAAGTGGCTGCATTTCAGCAGAGGGTGTAGCAATACCTGTAGTATGTATAAACACAATTTGCAAAGTGCTTTGGGTTCCTTCCACATGAAAGGTGCTTTAGATTTAACATGACCATGTTACTTAATATACAGGTCTTAGTAGAGCCAGTTTTGTTACACTGAATTTGATACAGTGATGACCAATGAAAAATCCATCATGGTTTCTGCAATGTTCAGCAGGTTCTGTAATTCTCTCTTGGCAGGAGACAAAGTGTTAGGTTGCAGAAGCCTTACAAATTTTCTGCTCAATCTCACAGATTCTGAAAGTCCCTCCCTGCAGGGAATGCTACTTTCCAACAGTCTCTACACAGTCTCTGAAAGAGTCCAAATTCTTTACACCAATTGAAAGTATTTCTCATCTCATTTGAATGGCAGACTGAATGGAGATATTTGAGAGGTCTTGGTCTCCAGACATTCTAATTGACCTCTTGGCTGCAGTATACTGTAATTTGTATGGAAATATGTATTTCTCAGTTTAGGCCGTCCTGCAGTGGTCTAAGCATAGTCATGTCACTTAAGAGAAACACTTTATGAACCATAATTTTCTCCCTTCAAATTATATCTTTTGATTTAGGAGGTACATGAAGAACCTTTCCAAATACACACAGTCGAGGACCTGTCAAAACACATAGCTTTGATAACAGTCTATATTGACTCAAAATATGAACACTTAAGAAGGGTCCCCAACAGAATAAATAGGTAATGGCCTGAAAAAAATTTTTCCTACACTAATGTACTTCCCATAGTATCCATGGGCCAAATTTAGCCTTGGAGTAAACAATGCAACTTTCATTAGGCTGCTTAGTTACATTGGCAGAAATGGTCTCCTAGGGTCTGTTCTGTTGGCAGGGGGACTGGCAGAGCCCAGTGCGCTTCCCTTCTTATCCCTTATGCTGGGGGATCTCGGGAATTCCCCATTGTCCCATTATGTCAGAGTTCCCAGGTGATTTTTGTAGCACAAAGCAGCTAGAAAGGAGTTGGAGATCTGGCCCATTTTTTCCTGGTAAGCAATTAATTTCATCAAGAGACGGACTCATCCGATCTTTCCCCCTTACCTGCCCATGATTGCTGGATACTTTTAATGTTCTTACTCTTTGATTTGCATTGACTGCTGCACAGAATGGGATTTGGTTTCTTCTTTTGTTTATGTTGGCAATATTTGTGACCCAGTCCTTGCCAGCTGATTGGTTTCTCTTTATGGGTATTAAATAATACTTTAAAATACATGTTTGAAGATAGTTTCCTAAGATGAAAAGATGAGAGCTACATTGCTGAGGCGTTTAATGCTATCCACCTGAGCAGCACGATTAATGCTCCAGCTATTCAATGTGGAAAAGATCAGTAGTTAAGTTGTCAAAGCCTTAGGGCTGCAGTTACTCCTGCACCCCAGTTTTCTGGATTCTTTCCTATGTTTCCTCCCCTGGCCCTCAGGCACTCTGTGCTTAGGTGCATTATCCACACTCCTGGTCATTCCTAACACTCCTTTTGTGTCTAATTTTTCACCTTATTTAGAGTTATGCCAAGCAGAAGCAGGGGAAGCAATGTACTATGGGTGAAATTCAGCTTTGTGCAGAGAGCCACCAGTTACATCCCACTTCAGGACTTAAGTGGGATTCTAGTGGTGCACAGGGTCTCATGTGGCTTTCCTGCAAAAGAGGTAATGTCACCCTGGATGAATAGAAGCATAATGAAGGAGTACATTTTAGGGGTTTCTTTGCAAGCTAAAACAAAAAAATAGTAAAAGCGCTGAGAAACATTTTTATAGACAGGGCTCTAAGAAAACAATTCAGGTCTTGGGGCTTAACATAGCAGCAGAATTTCCTCACTTGAATCCCCATCTGCAACAACAAATTAGGTAATTTTCTCTGTCTAATTAACCCTTCACGTATCACAGATGGCAGCATACAGATGGAGGTTTCTTTAAGGCACAACCCCTTACATCAAATGGGACCGTGCACCTTCCAACACAAACCTAGCCCTGCAGTCCTTACATCCAAGAGCAGAGTTTTGCCTTAGTAAGGAATGAAGGATCAGGCCTCAAGCTTTCCTGCATACTGCCTAGTCCTATGTCAGTAATACAGGACTGCACTCATGCTGTGTGCTGCCCCTCTGAGCAATCACAAGGCTGAAAAATGTGTGACCCTGCCACATACTATTTTAATTTCATTCTGTCAAGAGATTGCATATGCTGAAGTATAAGGATTTAGGTCTATACATGGTCTAGCCTCTTACCTCCAATCAAGCGAACACTGAATTACATTTTCCTATTCATAATTATAAAAGTGCCCAGTAGACATCACAAATAACCAGTCTGCCTGAAAATCTAAAGTAATAATTCAGACTAACCCTTCTTTTAAACGTCTAAATATAAGTGTTGCCAACTTGGAAAATCCCAGTGCTCCCCAAAGACAGCTACTGTTATATCACAGATATAACATTGAAAACAACAAAACAGAATCTAGAATATTTAGCTCTCCTAGCATGATTTTCATCCATGAAAGATAAGGATAATTATCCACCATTTGCAGATGGGAAAAGCAAAAGACAGAGAAATAACAGGACTTGCCCAAGGCTTCACAGCATGTCAATGGCAGATTTTGGAACTGAACCCATGTCCACTGGACCACACTAGCTCCTAATTTATATGTCAAATTAAATTCAGTTTCATGCAGGATTTCTCCATTTGGTCTCCTCCATATTAGAGCAGTGGAATGTGTATCCCTACGTAATGACGCTGTGGCCACATTTCTCTTTTGTCCATGGCCAAATGAACTAAGGCCATCCTAGCCAAAAGTAGGTGTGTCAAGGACATGATATCCATTGTATGGGCTCTTGCTGTCCACATCCCTCTGTATTTATCAGTTCCAAAGTAGAAGGTGTGGTTCTCCAAAGTGCCACAATTCCTCACTTTTGTTTACTTCTCCTTGCTCACCATCATCAATTACCTTCTCTGCTGGTGTTGCACTGACCCTTAAGAACCTGAATTCAGTCCTGAAACTTATCAGAATTCAAGAACCCGGGATAATGATTCATAAATTTCTAGTAGAAATATTTACACATTAATTCAACCTGCTCCTTCTCCTTACTAGCACTAAGCTGATTTATACTCTGTTAAACCTGATTCTAAAGCATTTCAGGAGAAAAAACACCAAACACTTTCTCTTGCTACCAGCATTCACATACAACCAAGAACAAGATACCCAGTGGAATCTCTGCCAATACATATACCCCAAAATAAGAGGCCTTATTAGAACAACCAAAGTGGAAGCTACCCAGGCACCTTGGCCAGACTTAAAACAGATACATTAGTCAGGTGGTGATTACAACCAGAATTGTCCATTACCATCAGCCACCTGAATGCACTGAGCTGATATCTAACAATTACTGTGCACAAGTGAAAAGAGCTGGAGGAACGAAGTTTAGAGTCTCAGAGACAAACCCACCTTGGTTGTCCTGAACCCTCCTGTTAGAAACCTCCCTATTCATTTGATTATCCTTCCTTAGCCCATCCCAAACATTTTCTTCACACAGCACTAAGGGCCAGATCCTGCACAATGCCAAAGTACTTCAAAGTGAGCAGGAGCAGGCCCTAAATCTCCAGTCTGTGTCAGCAAGGTGCAGACACACAATTCTACATAGCTCTTTGGAGGAAAATTTTCTTAAATTATTTGCCAGCCATAAGCCATGAGCTGATTTCTAGCCTAAACTACATAAGGCCAACTTCATGAGCTCCATTCCACACACACAGGAACTAAAATAATCCCCAAATCTCAGCAGGTAATTCTAATCACAGAAAGTCCATTTCCGCCCCTCGCCTCCCATTTTGGGTAAACTAAAGGCTTCTCACAAACACCTAACAGAGAGGACTCCAGGAACAGGCAAATTTCATTGTCACATTTGCAGCACAGTACAACAACAGGAAGAGTACTCCATTTTCCTTGGCGATAATCCAGCCTTCTCAACTGTCCATTCAGGAACCGGATTAATACTTTATAGAACAGATCACCATTTCTATTACTTTTCCTGCCAAATAAATGCAAAAGCAGTTCTCATGTAATATACCTGGGGTATAACTATGCAAGAAAAAATGCACAGAAAAATACAGTTTTTTCCTGTGGCCAGATCTCATTAGTCAAAAGTTGGGAGGCTATAAATGCCTCCTAGTGGCAGATCTGCAGCTGTGTCTTTTCCTCCAATTGATGCCTAGCAAACTAGAAATAGGCATAAACATACAAACTCTGTCCCTGCTGAAAAGTAATAAATACAACGGCCACTTCCAAATTCTCAGGTTTGGGCCATAGCTTCTCCTCTTCCCCAGATTAAATTAAACCTCAAATGTCTAAAACTTACTTTTTATTCCCACTTTAATAGAACGTTCAGCAATGCCAGAAATAGCTCTATTTTTTTTTAATACTGTAAGAGGCTGAACATTCAGCTAGTCCAATGTGTTTAGATCTCTCGAGTATTTCATGGAGATTTGTTAAGGATTTAAAGTAACATAGTGAACAATGAAAAAGCCCGCTTCCCATCCATATTTGTTGAAAGCTATTTTGTGTTGTTCCTATGCAACAAAAAATAAGTGTATGTGTAGGTGTTCCATGTTTTACAAACTCTACTCCTTGGTTGTTATAAGATTAAAACAATTTTCTCCCTTGGTAAATGCTTCCCTTGAAAACCACTGGAAGCACATAATTCATCTGTCCATTTATAGCTTCAATTTTCTTCCAGGCACTGAAGAACTCTTGATTGTGATTGTTGTTTTCCCTTCTAAGAAGCCAATGTTGAACAAGTGACAGATAACACAATTTAATATTTCAGTGACCAAACAGATCAATTTTTCATTTATTCTGAAGGGTTTTTTTTGGTTTTTTTTTTTTTAAAGATAGTTAAGCAACCAATGTACTACAGTGAGGATTTTGTTTGGCAAATTATTCTTCTCTATCCAGAAAATTTAACAGGCACTCATTAAACCTGCAGGGAGTTTAAAGGTAGCTTTAGTTCTAATATATTTCAAAAAATACATTCAAAGATTTTTCCCCCCTCTGAATCATTTTCTTCTCTGTGCAATCTATCAAAACAGTTTGGAGATACAGTATGTCTTTAGCTAGGAGTAATAGAAAAAGAAAAACGCATTCTCACAAAATACTGTAGTTTTCAATGCAAAAGAAAGAGAAGTGGAAAAGGTGAATAATGTACAGCACAGTTTAGGAATAATAAGGTGCCTTTGGAATAATACGGTGTTCAAATTGACCAGGTATATGGGTTGATGCCCCCTACTCGCATTTCGCATCCATAAGAGCAGCTCTAGGGTGACAAGACATCCTATTTGGATGCCTGGTTTTCTCTCTCCATCCAATTCTGTTCTATTTTTTCTCCTTGTAGCCTCCTGGCTTCTCTCTGCAGGGCCCAAACATGCTGTCTGAAGTGAGACCATATAGTAGGTTATGGAAAGCAAAATGGGATTATACCATTGCATACAAGCTGGCAGCGTATTTGGACCCAGCAGATTCATAGCCGAGCCTCAGTTCCAAGATGGCAGTGCACTGCATGCAAAGCTCAGATTAAAAAAAAAACGTCCATCCATAAGCCACACTCCACCCTCTCCTCATGCAAAATTAGATGCCAGTCCCAGCAAATTGTGCAAATCTTTATGCTATGATCCTTTTATTTCTGCATGATTTTATCAACAGTGAAATAGCTAATGCTGACACATTAAAATGTTATCAATAGGCTTCAGCATCAACACCCCATTGAAATGAAAGGAAGACGTTTACAGATCTCAAAACTATTTTTACAAGCACTCTGCAGACTTCGGTAGACATCACCGCATTGATTATACTCACACGGTTCACAGTACCTTTGCAACCATAAGCATTTGGGAGTAATTTAAAAAATTTAAAACTTTGATTTGGGAGTGCAAGAAGGCAGACACTCGGGAGAAGTGCTTGCTCACCCTTTATTTATTCATTTTAGTGTATAACATGAAAGCAACAGAAAAAATAGCAGCAAATTCTGCAATCTTTATTCCTTATCTAGGCAAATTTCCAGTTGACTCTGGGCTAGAACCTGCTATCTTACTCCTCATGTGGAGTAGTCATGTTAACCTCAAAGAGGATGTTTGTGTAAATTCACCAGAATATGTTCCTTAAACATGCATTTTGCTTGAGTAAGGTCTACAAGATTTGATCTTATATATATTATCATTGGTCTTACTGTTTATTCTCCTGTTTAAAAACATTAAAATCTTAAACTATCTTCATTACTATGTTTGTGTGTAATTTCCCCCTAATATAGCTACATTAGCATAGTTACAACAAATGACTTTCAGGTCTGGTTAAGGCTAAAAGCAGCCATTTATTGCCTCATATACTACTCGCAACCGCATGTCATCACTTAATTAACTGTCATGGAATCTAATTAATTAGACAACACAGACTCTACTCATTCTGGAATTTGATGTATTATGTTCAGCTGGAATACCCTCTGTTCACAATGCACCCCTTAAAGTTTAGATAAAGACAATGAGAAGTCCTGCTTCTATTCTTATCTTGCCAGATGATCTAAGATAGAGTGAGAATGTTGTAGAATAATTTCATTACAGATTTTCTGTATCAGTGACTTTCTGCAATACAGTGGATGTTTTTCAGGCTTTGAAAAAAGTTGTAGCTTGTTTCACTGTTTTTTAAAAACCATTTTAACCTATTGGCCAAATACATAGCTGTAAAAAATCTTATTGACACCATATAAAACAAGATATTTCAATGTTATAAATTATTACATCTGGATTATATAAGGAAACACCTATCCACTCCAGAAAAACTAATTTTCGTTTGAACTTCTGTACCAGCCTAGATCCTTGGATTACAATTCCTCCCAACCAGCAGATGGAGACATACCTAAATCTTTTGAAGATGTGCCAGATAATTTTCTGTCCACCTCTCAAGGCTTGTCTACACTTACAGTGCTCCAGTAGCACAGCTGTACTGCTTAGTGAAGACACTGCCTACACTGATGAGTTTCTTCAGTCAGCATAATCAGTACTCCACCTCCCCGAGAGGCGGTAGCTATGTTGACAGGAAAGCCCTCCCGTCAACATAGCATTCTCTACACTGGGGGTTAGGTAAATATAACTACATTACTCGCACTGTGGATTTTCCACACTCCTGAGCGACGTGGCTATACCGACATAAGTGTGTAATGTAGTCCAGGTTCCAGGATGCAACTGTTTGTGCCTTCAGCAGGTGGATTAGCAACAGACTTTGCAGGCAAAGTGAATAGAAGGGGAGGATGGAAGTATGGGTCTGAGGCCTAGAAGAGATTTCTCCTCATTACCGTGTGCAGCTGCATCAACTGTTTACAGGCCCTTGGAGTCAGGCACATGGAGGAGTCCAGCAAGGGATTCAGGGCCTGGTCCAAGACAATCAGAGGTGTGGGTGAGGGGTGGAATCAGACACTCTTCAGGGCAGGAATGGTCTCATTTTGCCTTGTACACTGCTGAGCACATTATCTGTCCTTAAAAAGACAATAATAATCCAGCAAATCAAACTCATTATTAATAATGGTATACTGCTGAAGGGTTACCACTTGTGCATCATATGCAGTAGCTCCTACTCTAAAATATTTATTTCATGTGGCAAATTATCAGTTGAGCTCTAAAGCCTTTTTAAAATGATTTTTAATGGGTTGATCTACAAAAGAAGTATCCAGTCTATAAAGTCAGATTGTGTATGGCAATAGAATGAAAGTACCAATGGGAGACACGCTGATGAATTGGTTTCCTTGATCATTAAAACCCATCTAGCATAATTGTTTTAGCTGATCTTGTTTAAATCATTCCGTGAAGCTGCCAAGAGAGTTCAGGGCCAGGTCGATCTGTTCACATCATGCAAAGATCAGGCAGATAAAATCCAATAAGTTACCTGAGGATTCTTGCATTTCCATGTAATTATTCCCTGTTGTTTAAAGCTTCCATCTGGAGGAAAGAAATCTGTTCCCCTTATGTCCTCTTCAGAACCTCATAACAGATTCTGCTGATTCCATACCAAAATGCAAATAAAATCTAAAACATGAAAAAAATATATATGTAAATTCACTAAGGGCCTGAACCATTTTTGGCTCAAGATAGTGGGAGTATTCCCACTAACTTCAGCGGGAATTGGATCAGGCCCTCAGTGTTCAGTCCTGTACTGCACAGAAAGTTATCTCCTCACAAATCAGCTTGGCACCACCTTTCCACAGCATTCCAGACAGTGAGTGGATTGGCTAATGCACACGACATCCCCAAGGGCCATGTCTAGCCCCACCAGAGAGCTAGTGCATATGCTGCAGTCTATGGCAACTGTCAGGCTTGGGCTGTCCCAACCTCAGCAAAATACTACCCTACCCCCCAGCAATAAGGATCTCTCCTGGCTATAAAGATTCCTGTGGCAGAGGATGCTTCCAGCTGTGCACGGCTTTCCTTCCTTTCCCTCCACGTAACATGATTTAACCCTACACGTCTGCTTTGTTATGTTCATTTACAAAAGACCTTACTTTGAAAATACTCACAGAAAGGGGCTTCTTTTTTACTTACACAGCAGAAATGGAGAAGAAATTGTTATACTGAAAAGCAATAGTAAATAATCAAATGACTTCTCAGACCAATGCACACATGACATAGCTATCAACAGAGGAAAGCTATCAGATTGCTACTATGTTGGACCAGTATATATGTAGGTATTTTCAAATTCAACTGGGACATGCAGTTAAATTTAAAGATAAAACAGTTGAAGTAAATTCAAGGTTCTGTTTTGAACCCACAAATGGAAAGAAAATTCAATTAAAGGCTAGCACTCTGTCCTTAACACAGCCCATTGTGTTTAGTTTGTCCAAGGTTTTCAGCTTAAAACATGGTGACTAGATTTTTATATGCACCAACTTTACAAAAAGCTAACTATATTAGATTAGGCTGCAGCAGTATGACCTTTTGTACAGATTACCTGTGGGGTCTAAGGTTAAGACAATATGCCTCCTTGAACTCTCCACACATGGATCATACAAAAAAGAACATTGATGTTGATCTGTATTTTGCTAAATAAAAATATATAAATTAAAGCCAACCTGACTCATCGCGTAGAAAATGGTTTGCATGGCCACCGCTTCTCCTTCACATTGGTGTATGGAGCTGACATAACTGTTCAGCAACAAGCTCCTGTGTACTGTAAACACCTAGAAAGCATGCAGCATGTTTTTCAGTGCTCATCAGATAAACCACCACATGTACCTTCCATTTCAGTTAAAGGAATTAGGTATATGCCTGGAAGAGGAACTAACTCCAACTGATGTTAACTAAGATCACTTATACAAGTCTAGATATTGGTACTGTACGTGAAGAAATCAGACAACATGCAGCTGGTTATGATGATTCAAACAAGTGACCACCACTGTATTTAACTGAACATTTAATGGAGAAGAATCCATTGCTTTTACTTTGCAGCTAACCAGTTCAATGCCATGTTTATCAACTGGCCAGAAAGGCCCAAATCTATTGTGGGAAGGCTAAACCTCTATTCAGGATGCTGGAACAATGAATATTACAGTAATATTGAGCAGTCAGCTTCCGTGTCTTTGATTTCAATGCCCTCCAGGACACTGAGCACTACATCTACAACACAAGCAAAAATACTTTTCCAACATAGTCCAGTTGAAAGGAAAAAATCCCCTCTGCAAATTGCACCATGGCTCTCTCTTGCCTGAATTGCATCTGTTCTGTATGCTGGACTATTATTAATGACAATGAAATGAATGTTGGACCCCCTGTGTAAATCTGAGAATTTTTTCTAACGTGGCTGGATAAAACAACTCCTGAAATACGCAGATCTTGCAGTTACCTCTTCACGTTAATAACAATATCAACATCTCTTTTGTCAACACTGTAGTACAGTCCTGATAAAACGAATATATGAACCCTTGGCTTTCCTCATTTAGAATCATCGTGCTGCTTTAAGGATAGTGCTCCTTATTGGATGAGAGCATTTCATAGGGTATGAGAACTGAATTACTTTCAGGAGCAGAATGTTGGTGTTTCACTCCATAGACTTTGCTGCCATAAGATACATTGCCCCTGCAAATCCATTTGGGTTATGGTTTCAATTTCCCACTGTTTTACAGGTACAACTTTGTTACATACAATGGAATTGTATTTGTTTTTCCCAGAGTTGAATTTGGCAGACTTGCCTTACTGCCTGTGGAGGGTGAGGAGCCCCGGTGGACCAGCCTTTATTTCACCTTGGTCCCACAGCCCACCAAGGACATCAGTTGGCGGTTCCTTCACAGAGCCGTGATCACGGGCGTGTATCTGGCGCGGTTCACCCCCATACCCAAGGCCTGCCCCTTCTGTGGCGTGAGGGAAAACGTGGTGCATGCCTACCTCGAATGCGCCAGGTTGCAGCCCCTATTCCAGCTCCCCCAGAACCTCTTGTTGAGGTTCTGGCTGCACTTTTCCCCACACCTGTTCATTTTCACACACCCTATCCGTGGCCCCACGAAGTCGCTAGACCTTCCCGTCAACCTCCTCCCGGCTCTGGCCAAAGTTATCGCCTATAATACCAGGTGGAGGATGTTGGCCAAAGGGGTGCTCTGCGACTGTGGGGGCTATTTCCATTCCTCCCTGGTCTCATGCCTCCAGGCAGAGTTCCACTGGGCAGTGTCCGCTGGCTCCCTAGACACCTTTGAGCAGCAGTGGGTGCTATCCGGGGTTCTCTGCTCGGTGTCCCCATCCAGTACCCTTGTTTTGAACCTTTGACCGTCATGCCACTCCCTGTTTTCTCATTAGTTGTCCCACGCGATCAATTGGTTCCTGGGTTCAGTGATCCCTCCCCTGTGCTGGGGGAGGGGCCTTTAGAAGTGGGTGGGTGCACCTCCCGAGTTTTCCAATAAGGCCTTTTGGATGGGAGAGGGAATTCAAGGGACATTTTTTTAAAGGAGTAAAGATATAAAACTCAATGTTCTAATTCCAATTACATTCTTCCTACCTAACATTTAAAAAAATCATTGCCGTTGTATATTATGCATGCAATCAACAAGACAGGATATAGCTTTTTTAATAATTTCCAGACCTAAATTATTGCATGGTGTTGCTTTGTGCTGTTAAACTGTTTACCCCATAGCTGGCTGCATTTCAGTAGTGTACACAGTGATTCCTACATGCAGTGAAGTTTGGATTATTCAAACAGTGCGGGGGGACATGAAATACAATTTCTTCAATGGAAGAGTTTCCAATGCAAATCATTAAGAATTTGTGAAATTGGATAAGCAAATTTAGGCTAATCTGGGTTTTATTCTAATATTTTATGCCATCAGTATCTCTCAGGATTATTATTTATAAAATATCACTCTTGTGCCTTGTGCTTTCAAGATATAGGGCCAGATTCTC
This sequence comes from Mauremys mutica, assembly GCF_020497125.1. NCBI lineage: Eukaryota > Metazoa > Chordata > Testudines > Geoemydidae > Mauremys > Mauremys mutica. Next base: position 115,301,986 of record NC_059078.1, on the reverse strand, counting down.
AGTTAATGCAGATCCGTGTAGCTCTACTGAACTCAAAGCACCAGTGATTTACACTAACACAAAGTAAGGAAGTTCTTGCCCCCAATGAGTTTACAATCTAATTTATATGTCTAACACATGTCAGGACATCTAAGAGAGAGAGAAAGAGAGAGACAGTATTCCAGCAGGAGGTGGAGGGATAAGAGTCTTGACAAAAGAATGGGAAGGTTTTATTTTGATTTCTGAAAGTAATATTGGGTTGCAGTTCTTTGTGTGGTCTCAAAATGAAGGTTATATAAATGTAAGATCATTATTCATGACTGTGACAGCCTTTAAACTGTACAGCATCCAGGGTGCCTTGGCAGAGGTATGTAATAAGTGCTGGTATTATTACTTATATCTATTAAAGATAGATAAGTAAGAGATTTTTTTCTGGACATCTGCATTCATTCCTTTCACCTGTTTTTAGATTTAGACGATGCAGTGCCTGGTTTCTGGAGCCCATTTTGTTTCTGCACCAATACCCAAGGTTTATTTGGAGGGCTGCTAATGACCTCCCAGAGATAAACGAAATTGCCGATTTAGTCAAGCCCATTCTTGACCTTGACACGAGACGGGCCAGGCAAAGGGAAGAGCTCGAAATAGAGCGAGTCAAAGAAAGGGAGATCAAACAAGAGCTCAGGTCTCGCCAAGGCCCCCCCACATTCAGCTAACACCTGGCTGAGTTGGAAAACATGACCGGCACAACCTTCCCGTTGGAGCCGATTGAAGCTGTCAGCTCCTGGCTTGTCACCCGCTGTATCAAGAGGCCCCCAGGCTCACACAAGAGCCCTAATTAGGCAGAAATGGCACTTCTGCAACTGACCCGCCAAGACCTTTGGCAAAGCATTTAACATCATTAGTTAACATTTTTATTTTAAAAAGTGTGAATGTAAATGAACAGCCAGTGCATTTCAATAGGGTTTGTCGGTGGCATCCTCCCCCACCCCCACCACACCCACTCACTCTTTTTTGCATGAATAGTTCTCTTGTTTTCTCCAAAGGGGGCTTGGGATGTAGGGAAGAGTTTCTCCAAGGGAACTAGATACATTCAAAGCATAAACAAGCCCTGAAATGATGAGACAATCTCTTACCTTTTCAGGGGAGGTGGGGGGGGGGTGTTTACAAATAGAACTAAACACAACTAACCTAGCCGCGACACGCGAAAAGCAGTGTCCCAGGCTGGCATAAACATAAAAAGAGAAAAAACAAATAGGTGCATGTGTGTTCATATGTCTGCATCTTTATGTATTTGTCCTTTTCAGTTGTGTGTGCACACAGTGCCTGGGGCCCCGATTCCTAACTGGAACATCTGATGTGTATATACATGACTTATGTATAATGGGTAGGTACATGGGATTCAATTTAAAATTTTATAGCTAGCCTATAACACTGCATTTTCTTGCCATTTACTCACAATCATCCTCTCCCCACTTTCTTATTGTTACAATTGTTACCTGTGTATGTAAAACAAGTTTGGGAATCTTATTTTTATATTACAATAGGGCCTAGAGTCCCCAATCAGAACCCACTGTACTAAACACAACTTTATTGAGCAAAGTTGCCAAAGTGCAGAAGTGTTTGCAGCATCAGGCCTAATCTTCTTAGATTCTTAAGACTATAGGTTCTACTGCAATATACAAAAATAATAAGAGATTCCCAGACTTATTTATAGAAACAGAGAGCATGGAAACATACACATGCACGCGTAGACGCACACACACAATACTTTGCTCTTTTTACCCATATATCACTTTATAAAGAAGGTATTTCACATATACACTATGTTTTCTAAAGGTTTTAGCAGTAGCTATCAATCAATATTTTTAGGAGGGGCCCCCCAAGCCACTTTGGAAATATATACTAAATAATTTACATGTCTATTTCTTTAAAAAAAATAAAATAATGCAACTCTGGAAATTCTTCTCTGTAGGTAGACCCAGCCAGCCTTGTTTGGTCTTTGCTTTGTAATCACGGTAAATCAAACAGGTAGCTTATTTTGACTAGTGTTCAAAATGCTCATAATTGATAAGAAGCTGAAGGAGGAAAAATTCCTACCTGCCTTCCCAGATTAGGAGTGTAAAGGGAGACGAAATGCTGCAAGAACTACTTACTGACAATAATCAGTGGGTAGGACAACTTGCCCATCATAATGGAGCATTTAGTGCTTTTAAGCTAAATACCTCAGCATATTAAGCAAACAGAAGAAAAGCACGTTAAGAGATGTCAGAAACCTGAACTGTACAGTGCTTAGAAAGTCGATAGTGCTAAGGTGCCCATGTTTGACCCCCTTTTCCCTCACATGCCCATTCCCAGTCGAGCTGTTCAGTGTGGCTTCTTCTCTCCAGCTGGGGAGCTCATTGAAAAGCTCTTGCTCCCTGCCTCGCTTTGTCACATTTTCTGCAGGTGCCTCCCACTGTGGCCACAATGAGCTCTGGAAGGGAGGATTCAGAGCTGTCAACAGCTACAGGAGGCAACTTCACACAGCACTGTCTTAAAGGACCAGCCTCATTGTGTGCATCCCTGGACCCGGCAGCACAGACACCAGCTAATGAGATGAGACCCTTTTTCTCTGTGTGTGTATCCCTCTGTTTCTCTTGGCTTTGTGTAATGATTTAACTTGATCGCTTTGGTCCCTTTTGAGGGGGGGGTTGCACCAGTGATCAGATAAAGTAATTGCCTGTAAAACACTGCTCTGCACCAACTACTACGTCTTTGGCTGAAAATGTCACTGCAATTGAAAAGCTCTTAGCACAGTTCAAGAATGAGGTTGCAAAAGAGAAGCAGCTGATGCATATAGATGCATCTATGTCTATATATAATAAGTTTACTGTGCACCCAGCTCCCCAGATGTGTCATTTTGCTTTCTGAGGGCCACTTTCAACAAATTAGCAGTTTGCATGGGATTAAAAAAAAAGTTAACACACACATCCAGATATGGAAATATTCTTCTCAGTTTCTTTAGTCCCACATGTCATTTGCTCCCGCAGACATGAATCCTGGGAGGAGAATATTATACAGCTATAAATGCCTAGTGTATTTATATTTTCTCCGTGTATCCTGGTCCACTGCTTAAATAACAACAGGGCTCACAAAAGGGCTAATCTGAATGCATAGCCTTGGAAGGTTGTCTCTGTGCAGGTGGTGAAAGGGGAGGGTCTGGAGTGAGGTAGGAGGACAGGGGATTATTTGGATACTGCAGTTACAAACTGCAATGAATTTTATGTCCTCCAAACCTGTCACTTGGCGGCAGCAGTGACACATAAAATGTTCAGATCAGAGCAAATCCACATTTTGTGAAGCTTTGCTCAATAATTTTAATAAATGACCACTTCCAAAAGAATGCTATGGTAGAGAGCAGGTTATTTAAATAAAATAGAACTCTTTCTTAACTAATTAGAGTAAAATCATGAAAGGAACAGAAATAGCTTGCTTCCAATATTTTATTCATCTCCCTGTCTCCCAATAGGTGACAGCATGAATTTCTGCTAAGAGTTTTTGCTAAGATACATATTGTGCATTGATGTAATACCACACAATTTTAAGAGCACTCTCACTGGAGAAACATAATTTTGTATCACTAGTTATTCCAACAGACCTACAGTCTATAATAAAGATGAGCATATTATATATATAGCCCCTAGAGATCTTGCAGGAAGAGGAGACTTGAGCAGTAAATGGGCTTTTCGATATTATCTTTACCATCATTACTTGCAGATAAGTTTAAACAAGAGAAAGCAAGCACCTGTGTGTTAGTTTATTCAAAATATGATCAAAGTTGAATGTCCCCTTCAAAAAGTAACTTTTTCCAACTTTGTATATTTTAATCATTAATTTTCTGTTACACACACACACAATCATTTATAATATTCATGAGTATTACAACTGTCCCAAACCCATGCTTGTAAAGCTTTAAAAACTTTTATACCACACCAAACTACCATATATTCCCTATTTAATGAATGACTGTTTGAAACTACTCAGACAATTAGAATGTTAGGATAAATCCTTTGGAAATTTATCAGAAGGCAGAGCGCAGGTGAGGCTGCCAGAAGTACAATGCAATTTACTATATGGTCCCACAATTTGTCATATGGACAGTGTCATATGTAAATACTAATAGTAGTGTTTAGTAAGACATTCAAGGGGTCAGGTGAGTTGATGACGCTCAGACTTCTAGAAACATCCTGGGACTGATCCTGCAGTCCATTACATCACTTTTATTCTAGAGTAACTCTATTGACTTCAGTGGAAAGGCCCATAATATATTCAAAGACTTACTGTAGCTATTAGGAATCACTAAAATTATATCTATCCTCACACTGTTCCTATTGTAAGGATAACAACACAATTGGCGCCCTGGAGCCTTAATTTGTTAATTTTCCAGGTACATCACAAAAATCATCTTTTTGCAAGGCTTTAGGAAAGATGTGGATTTCTTAGTGGTGGGATTGTAGACAATAAAAAGGTATAGCAGGAGCTTTGTTTTTTCTCCTCCAATGGAGAGTCTACTGACAAACAAATTGTGGGCCTATATATTGGAAAAACTGAACTATTGTTTACGATGTTTTGTTAAGTAATTGGAGCTGCCTGGAGATGAGGCTAGATTGTAGTAAATCCCCAGATAAATCCTAGTAAATAAATATAGTGCATATACACTCTATTACATATATAATATATAACAGAGTTTAGATATCAAAGCTACATCTGGTCCTTCAGTATGATGAACAATGTTAAGACATTGTAAAGGTAGTATTGCCATTCATTGGATGAATTTAATACACCACTGTTTCTTTGCGGTGGCGAGATAAAGAAGATTCGGTAGAAGAGGGGTGGAGAATACAGTTCCCTCATACAAATAATTCTGTCTGCTGATTCCCAGAACAAACAACTGATTTTAGTCTTGTGTCTGGAGAGCAGACAGACAGAAGAACCGGGAAGACTGGCTCTGGACCCCTTGATATAAGTGTAACACATCTTGAGTGGAGGTGGCAATTGCTACTTTTGCTTGTCCTTAAGCAAAGGCTTGGCCTTTGAATGAACTCCCATGACTGGCTGAGCTGGTGCAAGAGCAGTTTAAACACCATTTTCTGGCAACCCCTGAAATTATTTTTTACAGGGAGGAAACAGCACAGCCACCTCCTATGGAACAAAAGCACAAAACAATCTGACAGTAGCTAGGGAATATAACTTGCTCGTCTGGCCTTTACTTTCACCTCATTGTAGGCAATACTCTGAGGGGACCCAAACAAAAATTACAAAACATAGAAACCAATATAATGCGAAAGAGGTTAATTCAGAGCTATGCTGTGTATTATGAAGGTACAATTTAATTTTGAGTTAAATCTTTAAGAAACTAATTTATAGATCATCTGAAGAAGTGTCAGTTTGCCTTTATATTTAAAATTAAATAGCAATACTTTGCACGTCTATAAAAATGCAAATAGCATAAGAAATGTGTTTACAGTTGCTTTCCAATTGTTGCAATATACTAGTTTTATCTTTTGTATAATTTTTTTTAAAGGAGCGAGTGATAGTATCAAACCATTATGTCAAAGTGATAGTGCCAACAGTTAATGTACTATCTCGGTAAATACAATTGTGTATATTTATTACTTATCTCAGTCTGGTCATGAAAAGTCAACAGTATACATGTCCTCTCTCCTTGCTGTTTAAAGTAGTGTGGGTGATTATTATGACAGATGTTTGAATACTTTAAGTACAGTGTAATTGTTTTCTGGCTGAAGCTGTGACTGCATGTTTGGTTTGCCCCACATACACTCAACAGAACACTGACCAAATGCACTGTATCACTGCAAGAGAAGGGTTTCCTGTCAAAATATATTTTGCATCATTCTCAAGTTTTTTCACTCTGGTTTTCTGTTGATATTCATACTAAATGAGAACTAGAAAGTTGAAGTAGTCTCTAGTTTAAATAGTTACTTTGCTGTGACAGTGCAGATCACTGTAAGTACTATTATTATATTTTCCATTTCAACAGCTTTTCAATGCACTGCATATGGTTGTTCTTAAAACGATACATAAGCACTGACCGCTGAAAATGTAAAGCTTGGCCCTGCGTTCATTTCTCAGGCAAAATTCTGACTATACTCTTTGGATCAGACTTTGATCTCTGTTACACTGAAATCAAGAGAGTCACTCTAGATTTATACTGTTGTAACTTCCACCATTATCTAGCCCAAGGACAGAAAGATCAGGTCCTTATGAAAATTTGTTATGAGATTACACATATCAGTGTCTTTACCATTCTAGGAATCTAAAGCATCAGGTTAATAATCAGTAGAATTTTTTTCTGCAAGTTGCCATATTACATATTTTGTGATCACTCACCTGGTGCAGTTTTCAGTCATTATGTAGTGCTGAAGAATATGTTGTAAAAAACCACATTACTCTGCAGTTACAGGGTTTTACTTTTCCTAAAATCCACAGAAGCAAGTAAAAATTACTACAGATATCCATATACCTGATTCTTGAGTTCTGGTTATTGTCAGTGTTTTAATCAGGAAATGAGAGAAGGCACCTGCCAACTTGTTACTCCCTCCCCACCTCAATGAAATTATATATCAGGGTCAGCAACCTTTCAGAAGTGGTGTGCTGGGTCTTCATTTATTCACTTTGATTTAAGGTTTCACGTGCCAGTAATGCATTTTAACGTTTTTAGAAGGTGTCTTTCTAGAAGTCTATAATATATAACTAAACTATTATGGTATGTAAAGTAAATAAGGTTTTTAAAATGTTTAAGAAGCTTCATTTAAAATTAAATTAAAATGCAGAGCCCCCTGGACCAGTGGCCAGGACCCAGGCAGTGTGAGTGCCACTGAAAATCAGCACGCGTGCTGGCTTTGGCATGCATGCCATAGGTTGCGTACCCTTGTTATATATGAAAGGGGCACAGGGATGACTGTCAGCCACTGCTAGGGACTCAGAAATTAGGAAACTTTAAAGTTTAAAATGTAACCTTAACTCTGTCCCTTTGTACAACAGAAGTAATCACACAACTCCACATTACTTCTCAAATAATATCATAAACTTTTTTTTTTCTAAAATCTTATATACACATCTTGTAATACTCACACCGCTAATTTCACTGTTATGGCATTCCAGTATATCTTAGATTTCAAGCCATCTGCTAAGACAGTGGTCTCCAAACTTTTTTGATCACGCATCCCTATCAGTAAAAAAATTTTGAGCACACCCCTCCAATATATGTATATTTATTTATGTATAAATTATATACATGTACTACTATGCTAGTATATTATATACATTATAAAAAAATAGAAATAAAAAAGGATGAGATAAAGATGAAATAAACAATATTTTTAAAATAATTTTATTGTTATATATTTATTAACGGTACAAAAAACCTTTTTGCTCTCACAAAAATATTAATATTTTTAATGAGAGCAATGTGATTGAATATGCTTTATTATTTCTGAAAATCTTGGTTTAACACAATTCGAAGGTCTGGATTAGGGTTAGGGTGCAGGAAGGGGCTCAGGGTGGGGGGTCTGGGAGGGAGTTAGGGTGTGGGAGGGCGCTCAGGGTGGGGGTTTGGGAGGAGGCTCAGGGCTGGTGTAGGCAGGAGGTGCAGAGCACTTACCTGGGGCAGCTCCTGTTTGGTGCAGGGGGTGTGCAGGTGGCTCTACACAACGCCATCCCCATTACCCTGGTTCCGGAAGCCAAGATTCTGGGAGCTGCCCCTCCGACCCCGGCAGGCAGGGCCCCCCAGAACGCAGGGACTTTAGGGGCCCCGGGGCCCTGGCCAGCAGCTCTAAAACTCCTTTCAGAATGCGGCCCTGTGAGCACAGGCTGGAGAACTCAGGAGGAGCAGGGGCAGCCGCACAGCCAGCGGCCGGAGAGAAGCGCCGCTTTCCCCTTCAAAGCGCCACTTCTCTCCGGCTGGCTTTGAAGGGGAAAGCGCCGCTTCTTTCTGGCTGCTGGCTGCCCCTGCTCCTCCATGGGTCGGAGGACTCAGGGTCGCATTCCAAACAGGGCTTTAGAGCTGCAGGCCAGGGCTCCGGGGCCCCCTTAGCCCAGGGCCCTGGGGCCCCCTTAGCCCAGGGCCCTGCGGCCCCCTAAAGCCCCTGCATTCTGGGTGGCCCTGCCTGCGGGGGAGGAAGGAGCAGCTTCCCAGCTCACTCGTTCTCTCCCTCCTCCAGCTGCCCTTTCCCCCCTCCCTCCGGCCGCACTCCTCCTGCCATGCCCCCCAATGGATCGTCTTGCGCACCCCCTGGGGTGCGCACACCCCACTTTGGAGACCACTGTTCTAAGAGATTATATGGACATGCAAATCCCACTGACTTCAACAGAAACTGAACGTGCTCAGCACCACTCAAGATTTGGCCATCAGATAATTTACCCATTAATACTGTCTTTAAATAAATGTTATCAGTACCTATGAACTCTGCATTGAACAGACTTTGTTTGCAGACAGATATGACTTTGAACAGTCATTTGTGTTAGTAGCTCAGTCACTGAAGAAATATAGACATAATTGCATTTATATTGCATTCTACATTATTTAAATTTATGTAGAAGTGTAACTATTTTTTATGTGTCATGTGATTTGCCCTCAAAGTTTCTTATTAAGAAGGCAGAGTTAAAAATCAGGCACACAGCATTAACATTGGCATTTCCTGACTTTTGACTGCTTACCAATGCAACCTTATCATTCATTTAAAGCTTTTTGTGTGGAATTTCCTAGATTTTTAAACAGGGGTTAAATGACATTTACCATCCTTCTATGAGGTTTCGCTTAATAAGGGTTATCAAGTACAAGACATGATTAAAGGCAACAATGGAAGGAGTGGGTACATAATTCAGGACCTCTTTGCTCCAAGACTTGTACAGTATTTCCCTAGGCTAAAGAAAGCTATTTACATTTGACTTATAGCAGGTCATGAGTAGGATCACATTTAGTACTGTAATATTAATTTCATATCCTGTCTGAAAATTATATTCACGTTATGTGAAAATTAGTAGTAGTGGAAAAGGGGTTACGTGAAAATTGAGATAAATATCTATTAGAGAAATCTGAATTAGTGGAATGGAGAAAACTTTATGATCTTATGGGTTTATCCCTAAGTGATAGCCAAATTTTTGCTTCAGATGGTGCCATAGGGTTTGACATCCACTTTGAACTACAATCTAGTTGTGTGTCAAGTAGGATAGACCATCATTCACAGCATCAGAGCTTAGGAAAGAAGGTTAAAAGTTCAAGACATGCCCCAAGTGATTAAGGTTGTAAAAGTCAGGGATGTACCCTGAGAAACAATGTGATTTCAGAAGAAAACATGATTACTCATTTTGTCTCCAAAAAACCTCTCTCTCTCTCTCTCTCTCTCTATATATATATATACACATATATACTGTGTGTGTGTGTGTGTGTGTGTGTAAGAGAAAAATAATAGGAACTAATTCTGTGTAAAAATAACAATATTAAATATCACCTTCCTTTTGAATTCCATAATCCAGAAGTTTCAGTTCTCTTGAGGAAAAAAAAGGATATAAACTGTTTTCCCATCAGTGATTTCCAAAAGCTGAACACCGAGCTAATAATTTTTCTTTATCATTATGATATTAACTTTAAAACTCACTTGTAGTTAGCTTACATGTGTCTGATGAAGTGGGTATTCACCCACGAAAGCTTATGCTCCAATACATCTTGTAGTCTTTAAGGTGCCACAGGATTCTTTGTTGCTTTTTACAGATCCAGACTAACACGGCTACCCCTCTGATACTTGTAGTTAGCTGTAATTTAAAATTAGTTATTTGCAATATATAAAAGATAGTTATTTATAACTATTATATGGGTCACTGGCTCACCTGTAGTGACTGTCTCTCAATATTCAGTCACATTGGTCAGCAGTTCAAAAGCTTACAATGGAGATAACTGGCATATACGTCTCCTTCACTAAAGGTATGCTTAGTTCAATGACAACCCACTGGGGTCAATAGAGTTCACTTAAGTGTAGGAAAGAATATTTCCTCTCCACTGCTAGAATTGCTATGTGAAATTTTGTGTCACACCAGAGATCGGTTAGGATAATCATAGTGGTACATTCTGGCCCTAAAATCTACACGTGTTGGACCTATCTCCATGTAATTAATTAGAACCGTATGCTTGTAGAAGTGAAAAATTTGCTGAATATATCTGGACTCCATTTAAAAAATGCTCTGAAAAAGAAGGATCAGCTGCCTCTAAGCCATTTTTTTCCCAGTAAAAATCTGATTAGTTCAGGAGAGGCCAGCTCACCCAACCCCTCCATTTACAAACTCAAATTATGTTCTGCTGTTTCTGCTCTACAGCTCTCTCACCTTAGTTGTGGGGTTTTGTGGGGATTTTTGTTCTGTTTTTTAATTTTTGTTAGTATATGCTCTTTGAATAGGTTGCAAGCTATCTTGCTCTTATTTTTGAAATAGTAACATCTTATTGTACATTGGTACAAAGCATAACTGATGAATAAAGATATACATTTGTTTATTTCTTTTCTTATCTTAATATGTTTGAAATAAGAAATTTCACAAGGAACTTTAACATATAGGCTCTGTGTATGCTCACAAGTGCACTACCTCAACAGACAATAACATTGCCAAGAGAGTCATGGTGTATTGTGTCAATGATCCTTGAACTAAGAAGCTGTTAAGTAGGCCTTGACATGATCGCCATAAATAGCCCCTTCATAACTTGTGTACAACGGAATCTTGTAGTAGGCCTTGAATCAAACTGAAGCTGCTCATTACAATATCAATAACCTGTATACTAAGGAAAATTAAAATCTACACATTTGAATCCACAAATAGATTAGAGAAATTTGAGGCCAGTTTTCTGTAAGCTTAGAAACTGCTCATGGTATGAGGAGCTAAACAATTTGGTGGAATATTTCATTTTTGATTCGTGCTCTAGAGCAGTGGTTCTCAAAGCCAGTCCTCTGCTTCTTCAGGGAAAGCCCCTGGCGGGCCGGGCCGGTTTGTTTACCTGCCATGTCCGCAGGTTCGACCGATCGCAGCTCCCACTGGCCGCGGTTCGCCGCTCCAGGCGATTGGGGGTTGCGGGAAGGGCGGCCAGCACATCCCTCAGCCTGCGCCGCTTCCCACAGCCCCCATTGGCCTGGAGTGGCAAACTGCGACCAGTGGGAGCCGCGATCGGCAGAACCTTGGATGCGGCAAGTAAACAAACCAGCCCGGCCCGCCAGAGGCTTTCCCTGAAGAAGAGGCAGCCCAACTTTGAGAAGCACCGCTCTAGAGAAGTTCAAAATTAAGGTTTAAAATACTCCTTTTATTAAAACATCTTTTGGAGAATGAGCATGCTAAATGAAAGGCTACTAACTCTCATATTTTAGTCCTAAAACCATCTTTTGAAAGGTCTGAGCTACTGCTGCCTTGGGCATACTAGTTCTGGCTTTGTAATATTGTTTTCTATTTGTATTATTTTGCTATGATACAAATATATACATACATCCTCTTTATCTGTATTAAGCATTCAGTAAAGATGTAAATGATGCAATCAATTTCTGAAATATAAAGAGAAAAATCTTTTTAGGTATTCTTCTGAATTATGTGGTGTATATGAGGAAACCTGATGATCCTATTAGACTATTATTTAGACACTGAAGATGGTCTAAAAGAAAGAAATTGCACTACATCCCTTCACTGCCATACATTCTCAAACAAAAGTTATCCAGTCTGTGAACTTTTTAATATTACATATTTACTAAGGCATATACTTTGTTGTAATGTAAATGGATTTTTACACACTGCAGTACTGATGGCAAACCAGGGCTGCCCGGGGGGAGGGGAGTGGGGCAATTTGCCCCAGGCCCCGTGGGGGCCCCCATGAGAATATAGTATTGTATAGTATTGCAACATTTTTTTATGGAAGGGGCCCCTGAAATTGCTTTGCCCCAGGCCCCCTGAATCCTCTGGGCGGCCCCGTGGCAAACTTACAATATGTGTGTTTCTGTAATTTTAATCCTTAAAATATTTTTTAAATTACAGAAATTTGAACTTCTCATTATGGAAGACCAAGAAAGAACTATGATACATTGAAATGCAATAATGACAAGTATAACAGGTGTCCAAATTCCTCCTTAGTTATAGGTGTGCAATCCAGTTAGCTTCAATAGGCTAAATTCATCCATGATATACCACCACTCAAATTCTACTGAGAAAGGAGGTGCCATTTGTACATAATAATATATCAGAGCATAAATTTGTACAAGTGACATCTCTATCCTCAGCTGATCTTTTCCTCGCAGGTATTTAATCATATCTGTTTACTTTAGTAACAAATACAAGTTTTTTTACTTACTTACAAGTGTTTTACTTCTCTTAGCATGGTAGAATCAACAAAGCTAAGAGAAAGAGATGAATGCCTTTCAATTAACACAGTTGTTTACTGAGTCCCCATTAATTACACCAGTGCAAGCCTACTGACAATAATAGAGTTGCACAGGCATCACTGATGGCATGAAATGGCTTTATTCATCAGTTAACTACACAATAATAGGTAGGATAAATCCTCCTTTTACTACATACCTGCAACTATCAGTGTTAATGGAAATTACAAGGGAATAAAGAAAATAAAAACTACCATGATGTGTATCAGTAAACTAAAGTGATAAATATTTAAGAGAATTTTTACTATTATTTCAAATGGGTTATTCAATAAGAACCAGTAATTGTTAAAACTGCTTTCTAGTCACTGCTTCCCTAAAGTTAACAGCAGTGTTGGAAAAAAACCATGTCATCAAAGCTTTGATTCAATCATAGGTAGCCTCAGAAGATGACTGGGGACTTTAATCACACCAATGCTTTATTTATGCCCTTATAGAAGGCATAAAGCAAGAAATTAACATTTTAGTAATCTGAAACTGAATTTGAAGAACTTTATTTCCAATTTGTTAGATTGTAACAGTGGGAAAATCCAAATAGCTCTCCCCTGGGCACTTCCTTTAAGGAATGCCTGGAGTCGGTTCAGAAGATTCTTCTGAGAAAGCAGACATAGGAAGAGGGATTATGTCCTCAGAGAAGTACTGTGATATTTCAAAGGCAAAAGAAAATAACTGTGTAGGGATTTTTCTTCATTACCACCCACCCGAGAAGTGAACATACAATGAGCAAGGTCTGTTGGTTTTAGAACTGAGGAAGTGTGCAGCTAATAGCATTTTAAGTATCTCCATTTTCAGTTACTTCAACAAAATTACCAACGAACCAGGCAACAAAGTGAAAGTTTTTTGGTGAGAAATTGTAGACTACAAATGATCATTCAGGCTGTGAAATGTTTCTTTGTTCATTGAATGTAAAGGATTTTTAAAAGCAGAAGTAAAGTTACTGGGGCAATTGGCAGCTTTGTCCTCACTAGATATTTCACAAGCTATAATCTGTCTCTTTCAGGATGTTAATCTTGCGCAATTTTGTTGCTCAAAGACTCTTTTACTACAAAAGGGAACTCACTTGAAAGTGTCTAGCGTTAAAGATCATAACCAACCCTGGAAGAGTCTAAGAGAGGGCGGACCCTCCACCTTGAAAAAGAAGAGTTGTAAACATCTGACTCTCTAACCAAAGTAAACCCACCAACGTGGCATCTATAGCCAGGACAAATCCAATCCTCTTCATTACTTCCCAGCTGTTCACACAGCCAGGGCACCTGCCACCTCTACTCACTAGTCACCTGTGGCCCAAAGGCCACTTATGAGGCAGAGCAAATACCCTCATCCCCGTTTGGCTCCTGGGGAAAGCTGAAGGGCCGGTAGGTGACTTGCCCAGGGACACACAGCAGCTCACTGGCGGAGGCGGGGAGAGAACCCAGGCGTCCCGGCCCCCAGGCTGAGAGAGGGGGGGAGGAGGTCTGACCCCCGACTCCTCGCAGAGGGCGCGCGGAAGGCCACCGTCGCGCGAGAAGTCGGCGCTGAGGGAACGCGCTCCGTCTCCTAGCAGCAGCCTTCGCGGCCCCATGGAGCCCGGCGGGGAACGCGAGCTGCGGCAGCGGCGGCACCTCCCCGAACTCAGGCACCAGGCGGCCGAGTATTATCGGAGCAACGAGGTCCCGCAACGGCTGAAGGAGGCGCTCAACGCCACGTTCTACCTGCGCCCTCCGGACCTCTACGGCCACCTGGTACCTACCCGGGGGGGAGTACTGCGCGGGGGTGGCGGGTGGCTAATGCGCAGGCGCTGCACTACCTCTCCCCGCCCCCCCTTGACAGATCCCATAATCCCCCGCGCAAATACAAGTGGGCGGGGTAAGGTTGAGGCTAGGAGCTCTGCTCAGGGCGAGGGAGTGAGAACGAGGCTTCCCCCCCTTGGCAGGGGCAGAGGGATGAGGCAGGTGGACCTGGGGGGTACTAGCCTCCTGGCCTGGGGTGCTGTGGCCCTGCTCCAGCCGCCACCAGACTGACCTTCCCATGAGATGGTGCTCGAGCCTAAGGGCACCAGCTTGCTCGACATTACTGCCAGGCTCAGCTCTTGGCTGTTTTTCATAAAGCCCCAGCTCCTGGATTCTTGGGATTAGGTGACAATTTCAGTTTCCACCAAAAGAATGATCAGCCCTCCTGGTTGTGGAGCAAAGCTTAATAATGAGACCTACCTGCACCCTAGCAGCCCAGAAACCAGAGGACAAAGTGACCCTTCCTTTTATTTTAGCTTAAAACAGATCTGTCACAGTTTAAGGCCTGGGGCATGGTTTTTGGATGCTTGGGGTTGACACTGCTGGAATGGCAGTATTAGATGGCCCCTTTAACAGAGCTATTCAATCATGTTAAACTAGCTCGATTGAACTAACAAGAGATTGAAAAGCATTTTCTTTTGAGACTGTAGGCAGATGCTCCCACAGCCACAACTGTTGTGCAAACCTCTGCCATGCATCATAAGAATGAAGATAAAGGGAGTCTGGTTAGTTTTCACACTTATATTGGTATTCTGATCCCTGTGGGCCTCAGTAAAATGGACAAGAATCAGGCGAGCTTTACCCTGCAGCTGTTCAGCAAAGCTCTGGCCAGCAGCAGAGAACTAGTGTGGCCAATAAAATATCCACTTAGTATAATAGTGGAATGGCCAACTCCATACTCCAGAAGCTGTTTAAAAAAGATTGCCTTCCAATGCTTCCTCTTATACAAATGTGTCTATGATAATGAAGTCTTACATCTCAGGTATTAAGTATCAGAGGGGTAGCCGTGTTAGTCTGGTTCTGTAGAAGCAGCAAAGAATCCCGTGGCACCTTATAGACTAACAGACGTTTTGCAGCGTGAGCTTTCGTGGGTGAATACCCACTTCTTCGGATGCAAGTAGTGGAAATTTCCAGGGGCAGGTTTATATATGCAAGCAAGAAGCAAGCTAGAGATAACGAGGTTAGTTCAGAAACAGGTTAGTTTAGAAACTGCGAACCAGTTTCTCCTCCCTTGGTTTTCACTTAACTGCTAGAACAGGGCCTCATCCTCCCTGATTGAACTAACCTCGTTATCTCTAGCTTGCTTCTTGCTTGCATATATAAACCTGCCCCTGGAAATTTCCACTACTTGCATCCGAAGAAGTGGGTACTCACCCACGAAAGCTCATGCTGCACAACGTCTGTTAGTCTATAAGGTGCCACAGGATTCTTTGCTGCATCTCAGGTATTATTCATTGCATTGTTCCATGTTGACCTTAAGTTTCATTACTTTCCCCGATAAGGTGTGACCACTATTTCCAGATTATGTTTTACTAGA
The DNA here is from genome assembly GCF_020497125.1 of Mauremys mutica. Lineage (NCBI taxonomy): Eukaryota > Metazoa > Chordata > Testudines > Geoemydidae > Mauremys > Mauremys mutica. Next base: position 115,286,243 of record NC_059078.1, on the reverse strand, counting down.
AAGAAGGTAAATCAAACAAAATTCTATCATGCTGTGATAGTTGATTTTTTTTTTTATGATACTTGTTAGGTATACCTCTGCCTCCTCACTGCAGTTTCCACACTGTGTACCACTCTATTCACCAGGACTGCATCCATAGCTACGCTGGTGTTTCTAGTTTCCACGTTATGGTTCAATTCCTACCTCACAAATCACTCCCTGGATTTGGTGATGATTCCTCTTCTTTGCTAAGACCAGCTCTCTTTAGAAACCCACAAGATTTAGTTCTTAGTCTTGTCTTTTCCCTCTTGGGCATTTAACATATTAACACAGATGGAACTCAACTGTAAATAACTAATGATTCCTATGGCATCTTGACCAAGTCAGCTTGTGATATCATCTACATATTCAGCTGAAACAAAGCTGAGACAATGAAATGCTTCTCTTGGGCAAGAGAGGCATTCACAAACAATCTTTTTTTCTCTATCCTTTTTCTTGAAGTCAGATCTCTCATTTGCTTCCTCTATAAACTTAGAAATATTCTTCCTCTAATTAACTTCTATTATGAAGGCAAAAGTGATAAGGCAGGTGAGGTAATATCTTTTATTGGACCAACTTCTGTTGGTGAGATAGACAAGAGACCAACAAAAGTTGATCTAATAAAAGATATTATGTCACCCACTTTGTCTAATATCCTGGGACCAACATGGCTACAACCACACTGCATACAACAATTAAGGCAAAAGTGGCAGACATGATGCCCTCAGTAACAGTGTATGCATAGCACTGCATATGAGAACCTCTTTTTGAAAGAAGGTGGCTTTTTTGAGCCACCAGGATTGTTTGATAGTGTTTTTTTCAGGAACACTTAGAGCTTAAATGGGATCTATAACATTTTACATCTTCAAAGTACTGTACATTAATATTTAGTTGACCAGTTAGCTAATAAATTAAGAAGTGTTACCGGATATTTAATGCTCCTTTAAGGCCAGAGCCTGTGAGTCATCCTCCAAATGGCTTTAGCAGAGTTGTTCTTGAGTAGGCTGGCTTTCTCCTCTGCCTTTCCCCCTCTGCTTTCTAGAGACAGACAGGTACAGTCTTTTTTCACATGGCTTATTCAAGGACAGAGTGCCCTACATCTGCAACATCAGAAACTCCTCTGTGGGCCATCAGGCAGTGAGGGGCTTATTTTGTGTGTCAGTTTCAGGAGTAACTGCACCTTTATTCCTCCTCCATGGTCCACTCCAGGATTGCCAGTCTTACAGCCATCACCTGTCTCTGGGCAGGAACCCATGTTCTACACCCTTCTGACCAGGAGCTTTAAGGATGCACACCCCCTGCCAAACACTGTGATATCCTCAGCAAGCCATTCGGTCCAACAGCCAGCACCTGTGCATTGCTTTCTTTCTGAGGGCTATGAACAGTGTATTGCCAGTAGTTACAAGTAAGCTTCGCAGAATTAGATGTTTATTTTTTTCTAATTGTGGATTATCGATTTTTATTTAAGATTTGTTTGATGATCAATTTGCATTTTTAAGATTTTTTTTATTTAACTCTTTTTATTTTAATAGCTGTGCAGGACAGTGTTCAGATTAGGGCAGTGCTGACAGTGGGGATGCAGGAGGTCCTTGTGAAGCTGAGGGGCCAAAGACCCCAGGGTGCAAGGTACGGGGTAAGCTTCAGTTGTCCTGGCCCCTTGCATTTGGAGTAGAGACTCCCAGCTGGGACTGGTAAGGAGGAGCATGAGCCCCAGCCACAGGGAAGCTACCCTGCTACTGAACAGTTCCTGCCTGGGAATGGCTCTCACACTCTTGGTTGGTGCATGAGCGAATGGAGCCATGATAGCAGAGCTGCAGAGGGTTCCCTGCATAGCTGAGGGGCCAGTGGCACTGGATCCCTGCAGGCACAAAGTGCAGGGAAGACTGGGGTCCTGGTGAGGGAAAGCAGAGCTCAGGCCAGACTAGGGCCACGAGGCAGAGTTGTCATCTAGGGACAGAGCCACCACCATGTCCAGGGACAACTCCTCCAAGCCAGAACCACATCCTTCTCTGCACCTTGTGTCTGCAGGGATTGGATGTCACCGACCCCACCCACTCACTCACCAGCCAGAGGTGTGGGAGCTGTTCCCGAGCCGGAACTGTTCAGCAGCAGGATGGCCTCCCCTATAGCTGGGGGCTCATCCTCATCTTTGCAGTTCTGGCTGGTGGTCTCTGCTTCTCTAGATCAGGACAACCACAGCCTCCCCCCACACATTGTGCCTGCAGGGATCAGGTGTCACCAGTCATGTGGCCATGCAGGGAGCCCTCTGCAACTCTGGTGTCATGGCCCTGCTCCCTCACTACAGTGACAACAGAGCTGCTGGGCTGGTGACACCCAATCCCTGCAGGCACAAAGTATGGGGGAGGCTGCGTTCCTGGCAGGGCAGAACAGAGTCTCTTAGCACTCCAGTGCCACAAGGGCTATTGAGGGCTCCCTGTACTGCCACAGGAGGCATTCAGCAGTGGAGTGGCCTCCTCCCTGGCTGGCACCAGCTTACTCACTCCCATGACAGCAAGGTTGCAGAGGGCTCCCTGCACTGCTTAAGGGCCAGCGACGCCAGATCCCTACAGATGCCCTGTCTGGTACCAATTGATATTTTTTCAGTTGACTGCAGTGTGTCAGCTGAAATGGATGTTTACTGACCGTTATTGATTAAAACTGAATCCTGCCAAGCCTAATTACAAGTTACCATGCAGCTTTTTCTCAGCAGAGCACATTTATTCTTAGGGTAAAAGCATCACAGAGAAAACATAAAAAACAATGAAAGTTCTGACATGCTTATTAATAAACATACGAGAAATAATCCATCAGTCTTAGGGGGCCCAGATAGGTCAACACACTTCCAACCCCACCCTCCAGGGTTGGTGTCCCCCTAGGATCTGTGGTGCTCTCCATTTGCTGAATCAAAAGTAAGGTCACAGGTGAATTCAAGCTCATTCTTTGAAAGCCCTTTCTTTGTTTCCTAGTCTCTGGAAAACCCAGCCTAAAACAGTATATGCAAACCGCCCCCAGGGGGGTGGTATGTCTTGGGGTACGTCCATACTTACCGCCGGGTCGACGGGTAGCGTTCGACTTCTCGGAGTTCGAACTATCGCGTCTAATCTAGACGTGATAGTTCGAACTCCAAACGTGCTCCCGTCGACTCCGGAACTCCACCACCGTGAACGGCGGCGGCGGAGTCGACGGGGGAGCCGCGGACTTCGATCCCGCGGCGTCTGGACAGGTAAGAAGTTCGAACTAAGGTAGTTCGACTTCAGCTACGCTATTCGCGTAGCTGAAGTCGCATACCTTAGTTCGACCCCCCACCCTAGTGTAGACCAGGCCTTGGAGTTGCATATAATCCTAGGAGTAGTCAGCTCCTACTGTTTTTAAATTTCTGGAGGAGCTGTGGTAACCCTCCCCCATGAAGTAGGACACAATCATACATAAACCATTCATAAATTTAATACAATATTCCTCAGCTGTATGGCATGGGGCTGTAATATCTGTCACAATATGAACCTGAATAGAAATGAATAGTGCTATATAGATTGTCAGCAGTAAGTATACGCCCAGATTCTAGAGTGGCTGGCTCTTAAGCACACAATGTAGGAGTAAGAATACTAAAGTATCCTGATGAATATCAAGACACAAAAATAGATTTACTCAATGATGGATTTAATGCTAACATAAAATGAAAGACTTATTTACACAGAAACTGATATTATTAATCAAACTCTCTCTTTTCTTCAAGGCTAACTACTTCTCTAAATTTTCAAAACCTCCAGTAATATGCAAATTAATTGGAAGGAAGGTACTTGATGGAGTTGGTCGACCAACATTAGAAGTGGAAATATTTTGCACAGTTAAAAACCATGAGAAGGTATGAGCTACATCTTATTTTCTTATATATCCTAACAGGACATTACAGAGAGATGCTCATCTCCACCATTGTTAATGATGGCTCATTTTAATTAATGAAACAAAATGGAGGAGTTAAATGTGGATCAAGTTGCTGAATGAATTACTTTTGTAAATCAGAAGTACCAAAACTCTGGTGAAAATTAACTACATTTACTCTTTTTGGAATAATAATGCTTTGTTTATATTTTAATTTGTAACCCACGTCTGATATTACATTGATGTATGTTGTCGTTTGTCATATAATTGTACCCCGGTCCTTGCCCTGTTATACTGCCACAGCAACCATAAGTAAAAACTCCTCTTGACTCCAATGGTGACAGGAGATAGCTTTTAGCATTTCTCACACTTGGACCCTAATTTAACTCATCCCCCCTACATAACATGAGTTTTGGAGTTCTGTGTCTTGCTTTTCTTTCTTTAAAATGTCTCAATGGCACCTTTCTCAGTCTTCTTACACTGGCAATATTCTAGATGAGGCTGCTGTCCTGCAAACACTCACGCATGTGCTCAGTAGCCCCACAGAAGTCAACAGAATTATTCTTGTGCTTAAACATAAACATATATGTGTTTGCAGGATCAGGGCTGTCCCTGTTCTTGGAGATAGCTCTGCTTGTTTTTTACTCTTCATTTATTTTCATTCAGATGTTTTGAGCTACATCTCTTTCTATTCCTATTACACTACTGTATTTCAGAAAAAAAAGCATGCCGTCTAGTATTAACACAGTTCATGTGAATGAACGGTTTTCACCCTGCGAGTTTAGGGAAATGTATGTTTTACTCCATTCAAAATATTGTTGTGTTCCAGAAATTCAAGACTAGTGCCATGTTCCCCTCACATTAGCATTATTCCGCATTACCATCCAGGGTTGTTCCATAGATGGCTGAATAGAGACACTGGATTTATGGCTTATTACAACAATCTATATCCCACTAACAACCCGTTACCCCCAAGCTACTTTTTTTTTACCCCTTCCCCCCAATGAATGGAGGGATGTTAGAAGACCCTTCACCTTGAATGGTCCATTGAAACATGTGTTAACTAGTTATGCTAAACAACGTATTCCATGTTATATACCTCTACCTCGATATAACGCTGTCCTTGGGAGCCAAAAAATCTTACCGCGTTATAGGTGAAACTGTGTTATATTGAACTTGCTTTGATCCACCGGAGTGCACAGCCCCGCCCCTCCGGAGCACTGCTTTACTGCGTTATGTCCAAATTCGTGTTATATCGGGTGGCGTTATATCAAGCTAGCGGTGTATATAGCTGATATACTCCCTGAACTCAAGAGCTCTATGTAAGTTTAAAAGCTTGTCTCTCTCACCAAGAGAGGTTGGTCCAATAAAAGATATTACCTCACCCATCTTATTTCTCTGCTTCACTACAGATGGTAGCTGTTTACACTCTCCTAGAAGTAGAACTATGATTTACTTCATTGAAAATGCTCAGAAAAGGAGACCATTTATGTATTATTTTTTTAATCCAGTTTGAAAAGTATTTAAGGTTCATTTTGTCTAACATCCTTAATGCAGAGTATCAGAGGGGTAGCTGTGTTAGTCTGGATCTGTAAAAAGCAACAAAGAGTCCTGTGGCACCTTATAGACCAGTGTTTCTCAAACTGGGGTCGCCACTTGTGTAGGGAAAAGCCCCGGGCTGGTTTGTTTACCTGCCCTGTCTGCAGGTCCCGCCGATCATGGCTCCCACTGGCCGCAATTCGCTGCTCCAGGCCAATGGGAGCTGCTGGAAGCGGCACGGGCCGAGGGACATACTGGCTGTCACTTCCAGCAGCTCCCATTGGCCAGCAGCGGCGAACCACAGCCAATGGGAGCCACGATCAGCCTGACCTGTGGTCAGGGCAAGGTAAACAAACCAGCCCGGCCCGCCAGGGGCTTTTCCCTACACAAGTGGCGACCCTAGTTTGAGAAACACTGTTATAGACTAACAGATGTATTGGACCATAAGCTTTCATGGATGAATACCCACTTCGTCAGACGTATTAGTCTATAAGGTGCCACGGGACTTTTTGATCCTTAATGCAATCATCCTTAGGAAATCTGTAACGGATGCACAGTAGTTAGTCACTGATCAAAATGGAGTTCGTTTTACAGGTCACATTGTCATTATATGACACTTTTGACTTCAGCAATAGACAGCCCTTGTACCATGGTTAAGATTAAGATTCTGTCACGGGTATTTTTAGTAAAAGTCAGGGACAGGTTATGGGCAATAAACAAAAATTCATGGAAGCCCACGACCTGTCCCTGACTTTTACTAAAAATACCCAGGTGGATAGAGGGGGACAAACAGTGCTGCCGGGGCTTTCCGCTGCTCCAACCCTGCTGCTGCTCCTGCGGCTGGGGCTGACCACTGCTGATCCAGCCCCACAGGGACTGATCCAATCCCAGCTGCTGCTCCAGTGGGCCAGGGACCGCTGTTCCACCGCAGCTATTCTGGAGCCACTGTTCCGGTGGCTCCAGGGCTGACAGCTGCTCTAGCTCTGCCCTAGAAGACGTCACGGAGGTCCCAGAAAGTCACAGAATCCATTACCTCTGTGACAGAATTGTATCCTTAACCATGATTCACCAGCATTTATTCATGTTTGATACTGTCATTCACCCTCAGTTGTTAATGTAATTTATAGCCACATCTTCCTATAATATTGCCAGGTAAATAACACTTATGAAACTTATTTTGGCAGATGCTTGTTTCAGAAGAGAAAATGGATGCGAGGTTTTGAATTTTTTTTTTAAAGTTACCTATGGTCCTCTTTTTTCCAATTTTGTTTTGTACATTTGGCAATCTATTGTCAGTAATATTTGTAAAGAATTTCTATTGCTGAAAGATCTGGAAAAACACTAACTTGCACAGAGACGTTCATACTTCAGCAGACCTGAAGAAGAGCTCTGAGTAACTTGAATGCTTGTCTCTCTTACCAAAAGAAGTTTGTCCAATAAAAGATATTACCTCACCCACCTTGTCTCACAGTGAAAATAGCATTCTAGTGGTTAAAACACAAACTAGGACTCCTGGGTCTATTCCTGGTGCTGTCACTGTTTTAGGTCCAGATTCTATAATCTGATCTCTATCTCCATGCAGAGCCTCACTGAATTGGGACTGGACTGAGACACCATGTGCATGTAAATTCTGTTGGCATTGATCACATCTGCAGGCTCAGGGTCAGTCACTGACTCACTCTGAACCTTACTTTACCATCCTATAAAATGAGTATACAAATTATGTGACAGGAGAATTAACACAAGTAATATTCATAAATGGTTTGAGAATGTTTAGATGGAAAGCTGTAAGTGCAGAAGTACAAAAAACCAAGAAAAAGCCTGAATTATGGGATCAGTTAAGTTCCTGGGAGGGGGGATATGTTTAAGCCTATATCATTTTAATCTTTTAAAGTGACATTTCAAAGTTAGAAATGGAAGAGTCTGTAAGCTTTTCACAATCATTTTGCAGAGCATTTGTTCCATTGTGATCTCTTCTCACTCTGAAATCCTTGAAAATGCTTCACCTGAAGCAATTGATGCTGATGAGAATGAAAGGAATGACTCTATTAATAGAGCCCTGGAATGGGTAAATGGATCACTGAATGAAATGCTTAGAGACCTGCAACCTGCTGACCAGTGTAAAGCTGATGAGCTGCTTGGGTAGGTCTTGCATATTATTTCACTGATTTTTACTGTAGTAAAACAAATTCTTGCAAATAATTGTAAATAAATAATTTGTGCAAAATCTCAATATTTTTTCTAATGTTATTCCTAATTCTTTCTACACAATATTTCTAGGATATTATTGCCACTAGAAACCTTGCACTGTATTATTTCCAGTGCTGTATATTTATATAATGTGAAGTTCATCCCAGCCTGCACAAAATCCAGATAAACCAGCATTGTGCAGAATACAAAGATGGGAGTTAGGAATACACCTCCAACACACACACACCCTGCTTTTGGACATGACCTGGAATATCAGCCATAGTCCCCACGTTGGATCCATGTAAGGAACTGATCCAGTGCCCATTGAAGTCAGTGGGAGTCTTTCCATTGATTTCAGTATGCGGTAGTACAGATCCAGTGGTCTTTCCTTCAGCAGCTCATGGAGCTTTGGTTGGAATCTTACTCAGCCAGCAGCTTGGCCACTGCCTCTAGTGTGCTGCAGGACATAAGTGGTGTGAAAGGCCTTCCATGGGCCCTCAGCACTGCAATTAATTTTGTACATAGTGTATTTACAAATCTCTGGTTTTGATGGAGTACTCTTTCAAAGTAGGCCCCTCTGAGAAGATATCTAAGGCTCTTACCTTGGGATCATTGTCAATCTCCTTTTGTTTCTGTTTTAAGTTTCTGATTTCTGTTTTATGCTTCCTTGGAAAATACCTATTCTGTAATCAAGTTCATTTGCATTTTTCCAAACAAACTTCTTGTGATCTTGGAGAAATTATGAAGCAGTGGAGAATGATAATATTTTTCCATTTATAACACATTTATCTGGTCTTTTGTAAGAAAAAAATATAGGCTAACCTGAAGTGCCCCAAAAGGTGTTTTGGCTGTGGTTCGCTGCTCTGGACCAATGGGAGCTGCTGGAAGCAGTGTGGGCTGAGGGACATACTGGCCGCCACTTCCAGCAGCTCCCGTTGGCTTGCAGCGGCGAACCACAGCCAGTGGGAGCCGCGATCGGCCGGCCCTGCGGACAGGGCAAGTAAACAAACCAGCCCGGCCCACCAGGGGCTTTCCCTACACAAGCAGCGACCCCACTTTGAAAAACACTGCTCTATATATGTTGCTTCCATTGTATACAAACAGCTAAAATACAGCCACTTCTAAAGTAGCAGCCATATAACCAGAGATCAACTCTAGAAAAAGATGACCTTTTGGATAAGCAAATTAAGCCAAATTCTGACACTTTGGGGAAGTGTCATGGGATTTTTAATATCCATGCAAAGCAAATAAGTCTTCCTTTTGAGGGTCTTCTCTGTATAGAGGTCACATTATTTACCTTGGAAGGATAAAGAGCTGAGTCAATCTTGCTGGGTTTGAAGGTGTTTTTGCACTTCAACCTGGTTGTTTAGACCACTAAGCCATCTCCTCTGAGTTTCAATTCAATAGGATATGAAATAGCTGAAAAATGAGGTTTAATTACTAAACAGCATTGCCACCCTCATTCAAATATGTATACTTTGCCCTTCTGTTACTTCTGTCCAAAGTTTTCAAAGTACATATCTATTAAGCCTTATAACATCCCTTTGTGATGTGTATTATTAAACCTATTTTAGAGATGGCTAGATTGAGGCACAAATAAGTTTATTGACTTTCCTAGGTTCACACGAGGAGTCAGCAGCAGAACCATGAATAGATCTTACTTCATCTCCCAGCATGTGCTTTTCCCACTAGCCCATGCCTGCTCCTCATTTACCTAAGAATATTCCTAAGCAACTGTGATAAATGAAGGTGGAAGGTAGCTTCCTTTTATGGAAACCCAGCCAGTTAGCTATAAGATCCCTCTGGTTAGCTGTTGTCTACTTGCTTTACCTGTAAAGGGTTAAAAAAAACCATAGGTAAAAAAGGGAGTGAGTACCTGACTAAAAGAGCCAATGGGAGGGCTAGAACTTTTTAAAATTGGGAAATTACTTTCCCTTTATCTATTTGTTGTTGTTCTCCGGAAAGAGGAGACACAGAGCAGGAACCGGGCTGAACTATGATGTAGGAAGCTTTAAGCCAGGTATGAAAAACCATCAGACATACCTAGAGATTGCTTATCTGAAACCCCAGATATGTAAGTCAGTCAGGGGCGGTCTAGAAAGACGCGATTAGTTTATTTGTTTTATTTCTTACTGACTCCTCTGTGCTAACCCCGGGTGCTTTTGTTTTGCTTGTAACCTTTAAGCTGAACCTCAAGAGAGCTATCTTGATGCTTAATTTAAAAAAAAAAATTTTTTTTGATCTAGCAAAAAGCCTAATTTCCAGATGTATTTTCTTTGTTTTTAATAAAATTTACCTTCTTTAAGAACAGGATTGGATTTTTGTGTCTCTAAGAGATTTGTGTATATGTTGTTTAATTAGCTGGTGGCAACAGCTGATTTCCTTTGTTTTTCTTTCTCAGCTCTTCCCTGGAGTTGGGTGTGAAAGTGCTTGAGAGTACCTCACTGGAAGGAATTCCCAAGTGCGCCTTTCTGTGTTCTCAAAAGGTTTTTTCTTTTTTTTTTTTTTGCATTTGGATGGTGGCAGCATCTACCCATCCAAGGTCAGAGAGAAGCTGTAACCTTGGGAGTTTAATGCAAGTCTGGAGTCGCCAGTATTAATTTTTAGAATCCTTGCAGGCCCCCACCTTCTGCACTCAAAGTGCCAGAGTGGGGAATCATCCTTAACAGCAACTAATCATTATGCCTTTTCTTTCCCCATCAGTGAATACTTTGCAAAGAAGGTAGAAGAAGAAAAAGAAAGAAAGGCAATTGAAAAGGAAGAACAAGAAGCAGCAATTTCTGCACCTGCATATGTTCCAGCTTTATCAGCTGTAACACCATCTGGCAAAAAAAAAGGAGTCAAATTAGGTTTTAGTTGATTTTATTCTAATATTTCTTGCAAGATAGTAATCAATAAAGATGCTAGCATACCTTCTGTAGCTCCCGATGGGCACTGAAAGGTAGCAATGCTTCTCTACAGTGCTTTTGTAGCTGTATCCCAGACCTCCTTACTGGCCACTAGCTACAGTTCCTCTCTCCCAGAGCACCAGTCAGCAATGAGAATAAGTCATCTCCACTGCAAAGCTTGGGGCAGGGGGAGAAGAGAACAAAGTAGGCTCAGTCAACCACATGGGATAGTGTAACGGAGCCTCTTTCCAGATTGTGATTGGCCTAGCCAGGGGGGTGTCTACTCTTCATCCTGGGAATGAGAATGGAGGAGAATGTGAATGAAAATGATGGGGGAGGAAGTGGGAACCATAGGAATAAACAGGAAAATGCGAGTGGAATGAAGATGGGGAGAAGAAACAATGGGGGAAGAGAAGAGATATTGGGGAACACAGAAACGGAATGAAGAAAGGGGGAAGAATGGAGGTAAGAAGGCAAACTGAGAATACAGAGGAAAAGGGAGAGGTCTGTGAAGAGGGAATCAGACAGTGAGGCAGTGTGGAGAGGAAAAGCAGAAAGAATAAAGATGACGAAGGGGAGGGGGAAGAGAAAGTGGTATGAGCAAAGGAAAATGGGTGGTAGAGACCAAAGGTAATATATGGGCAAAAGTAAGGAGCAAGAGTACTTACATGCGACCTTCCTCAGAGAAAGGGCCTCCTTTCTATTATCTTCTTTCTGTGGAATTGGAGAGTGCGCCATCACCTCTGCTGCTGCTGCCTCATCATGTTTATCTTGTTAGTGTCTTCTTACTTATCGTGTAAGATCAGTGTAATTTCTTGATATTGTGTTATAGATGTGCACATTAATGCAAATATACATCCACTTTTCAATTTAGATTATTAGATATGCTATCCACAGTTATCACGTCCATCCTCAGATGTCATCTTTTGCTTCACACAGTAGTTTTAGTGGGTTTTGATAGCCAAATGTCATTGACTACTTAGTTTCAATAGTTATCATTGATTTCTTGCTGAATGTAAAAATCAAAAAACTTACACTTATTTAAGCCAGTTTTGGCTATTAGAAGTCAGTGGATATGGCTACTGACTCACAGTGAAGCAATAGCAGATACTCAACTGCCGTTAGCTGGTTTTAGAATGTACTCTGTCTGGTTGCATGTGGCACAAAAGGCATTTTCCTACAAAGAATCTTTGGAGGACAAAACAACTCTTTGCTTTAGCTTTTGATCATTCACTTACTGCGTCCCTATTTGTGCTACTCTTTACCCTGTAGGTATAAATGGTGTAGAATCTATCACATGCTGTAAATGTAGTTCAGGTCCTATTTTGGTGAATCTTCACTTACAATACTATAAATGTACTCTGTTGCATTTGTATTTTGTTACTGAAAATTGCTCTGTGATTCTTGTATGAAGGGTCAGAGCATGTATTTAGGAACCAAAGTAAATGATAAGATTTTCAAAGGAGATACATTGGATGCTGAGCACTTTTGAAAAATTTAGCCCAAATTGTGGGTGTTGAACACTTGAAAATCTGGTCCCTTCAGGTCATGGCTTAAGGGTGCTATATTCTTCTACTTAATGTTGCTTAGCAGAAAACAGAAGATGCACTTTGTCTCATTGAGCTTATAATGTAAACTAGATAAATGCAGAAAATGATGTAAACAAGAAGGGAAGGGAGGGATGAGGTTTACAACAAATAAAGAACATGCAAAACGTGCTTTGTGTATGGAGCTTGAAAGATCAGATTATTGCATCTAAATACAGAGAAGGGTAAAAGATAAGATATAGAGATCAGTGGTTAAAAGCAAGCTGAAGGAAGTGAATTTTGAGGAGGGATTTAAAATCAGAAAGGAGGTGGAATGCATTGTGCAGTTGGAGATCAAGATAATCCCAAGTGATGAGAGCTGCAAGATACAACAAAAAATACATTGATTAATTGAAATAAACATCAGATTAATACTTAAGATTGTATTAGTACATCAGTTAATATGCATAACAATTAAATGGCAATATTTTACTTATTTGTAGGATGCTGATATTGTAGGTACACAACTGAATTTTAAACCGAGAAAACATTTCGTAAATATTCTTAATCACATTAGGGAAGAAGAGTTCTGTTGCAGAGAAACCAATCTCACCTGCAGAACCTATCGAACCAGTGCTCTGTGGCAGCATAGCCATTGGAGGATTATCACTTGCTGTTGCTAAAACTGGTGCCACCATTAACAACACACCTTTGTACCTACATCTTGCATTGATGAAACATGATCCGGTAATTGTCAGTATATATATTTTTTCATTTTGTCTTAGCTGTAGTCACTGTTGCAGAGTTGTGTACTTCAGGAATGTTCAGTGAAAAGCTGTATAGTTTGATATCCATTGTCAGATGACTCCTTATATGACATAATCCAAAACTCATTAAGGTCAATGGAGGGAATCTTTCCACTCATTTCATTGGGCTTTGGATCAGATCTGTAGTGAAAATAAAGAAGAAAACCCTTGGTTAAACAATAAGAGTTAAACAGTCTTATTTTCACATGGCTTTCTCAATTTCAGGATTTGCCTAAGGAGTTGACTATGCCGCTACCAATGGTCACTCTGTTGAGCTGTGGAAAATCATCATCTGGAAAACTGAAGTTAATGAAAGAAGTGATGCTCATACCACCCACAGAGTTAACAGTTAAACAAGTACTGTATGCTACTATTTTCACTTGAATTTTATGACATCGTAATTTATTGACCTCATACCTTTTAGATACAGTCCTGAGAAAGTGATTATTTATTTCTGTTTATGGGTGAGGGCAAAGTTCCTTTAACAAAATGTTATTGCAGAACTGAATAGTTAGAATATGGAATGTTTTATATTGCAGATCTCCAAATATAATGTATGTGTGTCTAGTAGATCACAGGAATCAATTCAATTAAAAGCAGCAGCAGAGTTTTGTAATAAAATGGAAGCATATAATAGGCTTGTATAAAATGAAACTTGCCATTCATAGGTAATAAATCATATAATTCAGTGCACAGCACACAGTTAAAGGATGACTCCAAGAAAAGTACACAATAAGATATAAAAATCTTTACCAACAAATTGTTTTTAAAATGGAACTATGTAGAAGGGAAAACAGAGAAGAACAGAAACCCATTAAAGGGCAGGAAGGGTGGATAAGGGCAGGCTGGGTCAACACCTTACTTGCTTAACAGTATTGGCATTAAAGAATATATCTGCACAAGATGCCCACATTAAAGCTGTACTTTCTGTTTTGTATGCCAATGACCTGAACAAAGTAGCTGAGCTTTACTCTTGTTGTTTATAATTGTCACCATAACCTATTGCCTCCTGAGTACTTGAGGGGGGAGCAACAAGAGATTCTTTGCTACAACATGCAGTAGCAAGCATAGTGTGCCCTCTGTGTAGTTATGTTATCGACTGTGACCTCTGCCTCCACTAGTGCACCTGTGTAGGCATGATTAACATAATATGAAGGCATAGGATTTATGAAGGGGGAAGGTTAATCTTTTCCCTATTCAGTTGAAGAGGAAGGATGGTCTTGTGGTTAAGTAGTAGACTGTGATTCAAGATTGGGGTTTATTTTCTGACTGTCACAGCCTTCCTCTGTGAGTTTAACCTCTTTGTGCCTCCATTCCTTGCTTGTAAAATGGAGATCACAATACTTTCCTACTTCACAGAGTTGTGGAAGATAAATACATACGTGTTTCTGAAGTGCTTAGATGCTAATCTCATAGGGCTTGTCTACAAAAAGACACTCAGAAAAATTAATCCAAATTAACTAAAAGTGTGAATTTAAAGTAGGTTAGTTAAACTGTATTAAAACCCTGGGTGGACGCTTTGATTCAGAAAGTGAATTACTCTAAAGCAAATTAAGACCATTTTAATTCTGAATAAGAGCGTCCACCCAGGGGTTTCATGCAGTTTAACTAATCCACTTTAAAACTTAATTCAGATTAATTTACCAGAGTATCCCTGTATAGACAAGCCCTTACATAAATAGATCTAGGGAAGTGCTGATTAGTAGGCATGGACAGATATATAGATGATATTTGATCCCTGAATACCATCACCTCAACAAGCTTGTGATCCTATCCACTGGAGACTCTTTCTCTCAGCACATCCCCTTAGCTGAAGTTATATGGGGGTGGAACATAGTCAGGTAGCCTTCTTTCCTGGTGCCTGCATCACTTTTTGAGTTTTGGGGCAGTCATCTAGCTTTTCCCCTCCTGTTAGCTCTTAAGGGGGCAGACCAATGTGGCTGCTGGTTGTTAATTCAAGTAGGGTTCTTCTTAGGGTTCTGCCTACTCCCATTCAGCAAGACAAGGAATCATTGGTCCTAGCACCACTGCTACTGGCCCTCTAACATTGGAGAAGCTTGACCAATCAGAAGGGCATGGATAGTTTGTGATTTTTGTGTATGCTAATCAGACCTACAGAATAAAAATTTGCACTGGAATGTGTGCATTAGGATCTACATTTTTTTTTTAATAAAAGAAAATGTTCTCATGTTTTTATTTACATTCTTAATCCAAAATAATGATTCTGTTTTGGATGACTATTGTTATTTAATTTAAAGGGTATTGAAAGGCTTCTGGAGATTCAGAAACAAATGATGAGATTGCTGGATCCTGTAAGCAAAGGGGTAAGATAAATATCAAGGGTGTTTTTGAGCTATGTAATCTAAGTGTAGCAGAGTACTCAGAAGGTACTGTAACTATTTTTTTTTAAAGAAAATAAATTACACATGTGAGTGCTCACTGGGAGGGAAGGGGTGAGATGGGTGCAAGAGTAAGTGGTAACAAGGGAAGAGAGGGTTGGGTCTGCTGTGAGGGATGGGGGTATTATGGGGAGGAGAGATAAATGGAAATGAGTGGAGGGAAGGGAAGAGGGCTTGGGGGCTCAACTAAAGAGGAGAGGGTCAGAACTGAGAGGGTGGGAAGGGAAAAGACAGGTGGGGTTGTAGAATATGAGGGGTAGCAGAGGAAGTTGGGGGTTTAGGGAACTGGGGGCTTGTCAGCCCTTCTGTGTACATGTTGGACTATGGTGGAGCTCTGCACCTCAGCTCTACACCATTGCTGGCTGTGTATTCTGGGATCTGGGGGACCCTGCTTGTCTTTGGGTGTCTGAGCCCTTCTCCCTGAAATCCAGAAAACGAGTAGTTAAGATACATATCACCTCTGTGTGGAGTGGGCGGGGATGGGAAGGGCTAGCCAGAGCGTGCGGTGGAGGAAGCCAAGTTTGGAGGAGGGTTGGATTGGGTGGACTTGGGGCATGGCTGGGGAAGCTTGACTGAAGCAGGGGCAGATTCCCAGCTTGGGATGGGTAATGGGTGTGAGGGCCTAGCTTAGTGCAGCTTGGGCTATATAACTAAGCTGGTGTGCCACCTTCCAGTAAGCTGCTCCTGTGATATGTGCATGCAGCAGCACAGAGCAGGAGATAGCAAGGAGCAACTTCTGGCTTCTGAAGTGCCAACTAATGGCTTAATGGGATGGGATGGGATGGGAAGCTGGAAATGTTGGTGGAGGGGCTTTATGTTGTGGGGAATGGTGGGATAAAGGGTGGAGAATGAGTGGAACACACAAGTCTCTCAAACTCTTACAGTTATTGTAACCACTATGCATTAAAACTATCAAAGTTTGGGGATATAGACCATGGATGAGTTTTCTATGACCGGTCCTGGTAGCAACTACACATTGTGCTTTGAAACGTTTGCAACATTATCCCTATTCCATGACAATAAAATGTACGGAATGGGGGAGGAGCTATGAGGAATCACATTGCAACTATGTGACCTAGTGGGAAGACTACTGGACTGGGACTATTACTAGCTCTGCCACTGGCCTGCTGGGAGACTGTTGGCAAGTCACTTCACCTCTCAGTGTCTCAATTTCTCATCTGTGAAATGGGGATAATGACGTAAAGTTCTTTGAGGTCTACCAATGGAAAGCACCATATAAAACTAGGGTTTTTTAATTATTACCTAGCCACAGAAGCATATCCATTACAAACCTAGGTGAAAACTATAACTGTCTGAATGAACACAAACATCTACTAACAAACATTTTTCTTTGTGTTAATGAAGTTTATTGCCATTTTCTAATTTTTTTAAACAGAGTTAAGGTTGCCTGATGATATCTCATGCACTTCCAGAACACTGAGTTCAGCAAAACTCAAATGTCTGAAAGCCAGGAAATAAGAGTTCAGGTAAATGCTGATGCAGCCTTAACTCTCCTCTCTCTGAGTGGTGCCCATAACACACACACTCCCAAGTGCTACTTCGACTTGCCCTATGCTCAAACACGCAGCCTACTCTCCTGACAGAGTATCACACTTGTCAAATTTAACAAATCGCTTCCCACCCTTTTACAACTCCTTCACACTTGCACATAAGATACCACCTAAACCTATACTTTCCCCTATCCAACATTAAATCCACAGAGTTCTTTCATATCTCACCTTTCTACTGTCAATACCCATGGCAAGAAGACTCCAGTGCCCTGCTACTGACATAACCTACACAATTCTGTATTGAAATGATGCAGATTGGAAACTCAAGTTACCCATAAACCTCTCTCCTTCGATAACATACATGAGGGGACTGAGACCCAGATCTCTTCATATAAAAATCACAGCTCTTCCAAGCTACTCCATTTTACTCCTCCACCACTTAGTACAGCTGCACTACACAGTGAATGCAGCTGGAGTGCATGCAAATAATTTCCAGTGGTTATTGCCAGCTCTAGGGGGCATTTATCTTAACTCTGTATTTTCTGGTTTTCAGAAGTTTTAGTTTCACTGCACTTGACATTCTGGAAGGGCATGAGCCAGGCAACCTTAAGTGCGTTAACAGTGTATTTTGCCATCTCTCTCTGTCTCTCTCTCTCTCACACACACACACACACACATACACACACACACACACACACCCCATTTGGTGACATTGAACTTTAATGAGAAATGTAGAATGGAACATTTTCACAAACACGAGATAACCAGCTATTCCATTATCCTTACAAAAACACTGCACTAAGAAGGAACCACATTCTAGCATAGGTACAATATAAAAGAAATGACCCTGATCCTGCAAAGACACCTTTAACTTTACACGCAAAATAGTTCTACTGAAGTCAGTAGGATTATTGACAAAGTGTAAAGTTAAGTGTGTGCATACATTTTTTCAGGATTGAGGCCCTAGTTATTCTTCTTGTGCATAGTCAGTCCAGATCCACACTTTTGGGAGCACATGTGCAGTTGGCATAGAAAATGAAAATTCTCTGGAAAAAGCAGCAATGCACATTCTTCATTGAAATGAACATTTGGAGATGAGTTATTGTGTGGTAATAAAACAACATCATTACTTTGTATTGTACACAGAGTACTCCTCTTCTGTGTTTTCCAAAATAATGTTTTCTAACCTAAAGGAGTACACTTAATGTTATGAGATCAAAGTTGATCAACTCTTTTTTTTTTCTCTTTTCTCTCCCTGAAATAATTATGTAATTCTTGGATTTTCCCAAACAAAATCATTGCTTTTCTTCAATGCCAACAGTCCAGCCCTCAGCTAACAGACAGTAAAAAAGGCAGCGCGCGTAGTGCAGTGAAAAAAGCTCCGGTAAGAAAACAGATTTTAGTTTTAAGCTTCCAGAGGATTATTATGAACAACAGGAAGCCCAAACATATTACGTTATAAAATGTTCATTGACAGGGGCCTCTTTAAAAGGTCAAAGTCAAGACTTCTAAATTCCAGATAGGACACATTTTGTATAATCTAATAGGAAGTGTTTTTTGGATTTTATTAGCTAACACTGCCCCCTCTTCCCCCAAAAAACATGAGGGGGTACTCCACATGGTTCATCACATGGAGACCCTGATGCATCATATGCATAGGGGAGGGATTTGGGAGGCCAGTGAGGAGGCAGAGAGCATGACCCTCTCACTACATAGATTATTGAGACAACTGCAGGTAAAGATTGTCCCTGTGTGTTGCTTCCTATCCCTGGCAGCACAACTACCTGAGAAACCACTCTACCTTTGATTTACCACACCCCTCTGAACGTAGTAGAAAATTGTATTGTCAAGCGTCTATTTAGGTATTATAAACAATTAAAATCAAAGCTATTAAAATAGCAATGGATTTTGGGGTGAGGATTGTTATACTGAAGTTTTGGGGCTTTTGCTTAATATAGAAGGGTGTTTTGGTTTAATTCTTTTTTAGCCTGAAGCGGTTGGTAAAATGGTATTTTGAGAGTTGGCTGTGCAGTATATAAATCCCCATAATGCATGAAATGTCAATATACTATTTTATCAAAAAGCACATTGTTTTAAGTAATTTAAATCATCCATATAAGGGACTTCTATGTTTTGTTTCTTTGTCTGTATATAACACAATGCTAGCAGGCACTCATTTAGCCTATAGCAGTTCAAGACTGAGTCCCTGTTACATCCTGGTTCAAACATAGCCTGTTTTCTAGGGCAGATGAATTTTAGACTACTTTTTTGCTTTACTTAAACAGTTCACAAGGATGAAATAAGAGATGGATGTCAAAGGGCTTGGCTACACTACAGGTGGTACAACAGCACAGCTTCGGCACTGCAGCTGTACTGCGGTAGCCCCATAGTATTGACCAGGGGTCGGCAACCTTTCAGAAGTGTGCCGAGTCTTCATTTATTTACTTTAATTTAAGGTTTTGCGTGCCAGCAATACATTTAAACATTTTTAGAAGGTCTCTTTCTACAAGTCTATAATATATAAACTATTGTTGTATGTAAAGTAAATAAGGTTTTTAAAATGTTTAAGAAGCTTCATTTAAAATTAAATTAAACTGCAGAGCCTCCCGGACCGGTGGCCAGGACCTGGGCAGTGTGAGTGCCACTGAAAATCAGCTCACGTGCCGCCTTTGGCACGCGTGTCATAGGTTGCCTACCCCTGGTATAGACACTTGTTATAGTGACATTTTTTCCTGTCCCTGTAGTTAATCCGTCCTTTCAAGAGGTGGTAGCTAGGTTGATGGAATAATTTTTCCATAAACATAGAGTATGTTTGCACTGCAATTAAAACTCAGTGGCTGGCCTGCATCAGCTGACTCAGGCTTGCAGGGCTCAGGCCAAAGGACTGTGTAACTGCAGTGTAGATGTTTGGGCTTGTACTGGAGCCTGAGCTCTGGGGCCCTCCTCACTTGAAGTGTCTGAGAACTCAGGCTCCAGCCCAAGCCTGAACATCTACACCGCAATTAAACAGCCCTGCAAGCCCAATCCCTGTGAGCCCGAGTCAGCTGACACAGACTACCTGCGGGTGTCTGATTGCAGCATAGACATAACCTTAGCAGGATCTGTACTGGGGCTTAGGTCATTTTAACTACTTCTCTTAGTGACATAGCTAGGTCAACATAAGTTTTAGGTGTAGACCAGGCCTCAGGAGGAAGCAAAAATAAAGAAATTGAAAAGAAACTATTTAGAAAAATCATATGAAAATACAAACTTAAGCCTTATTCTGGGAATATGATAGCATTCAGGTGGACTGCTTCACTCATGCACTATCCATTCCAGGATCATATTCGTATCTTAATGCTATATCTAGATAACTATGAGTGAAATAAATTGCCTTTTCACTTCTTCCATCCCAGTACAAGACTCTCTATCTCACAGTAATCTGAACTGTACCCATCTCCAAATTTTATATTTGAGAGAAGGTCCCCAACTCAGTCTCTGTAGCTAGTCTTCTGCTCCTTCTTATGGGTCTTACTCCTTCAAGATCTCTTGAGTTTAGGCAGAGATACTGTGTCACCTTCCAACTAACTTCTTCCTCAATAGAACCCAGTTCTGTTGAGTTACCTTAGCAACGTCATGATGTCATTCTTTAGAATCCCAGGTCTACAGCTATTGTAGTTATTCAGATCAGCTGTGCTCAATCTGTTTAGGTGGTAGCATCAGTTTACCAGTCTAAGATTTCAGCTGTACCTGCTAGTATATTCAGTAGTATGCGCTGTAACCTGCTGACAAGCAGGGGCTACTGCACAGAGCACTCACAAATGAATTTGTAGTACAAAGGCTCTGCCTGAAGTTCATACACCTGTTGTTAAGAAAGAATCATTTATTACACAGACATAGTCCCATGAGGTCTCTGAAGGAGAGCTCTATGTAAGCTCGAAAGCTTGTCTGACTCACCAACAGACATCAGTCCAATAAAAGATATTACCTCACCCATCTTGTCTCTCTAATATCCTGCGACTAACACAGCTACAACACTCATTTATTACATAACATTCATAGCAGTAGAGTTTATAAAGCAACACAATTTTTGTAGCTGATTAAGCACCAAAGCAAAGCTGAGACACTTGATTTAGTACAAATCTGTTTATGGCTAGTATATTCCCACATGAGAAACGTTTTGTCTGATGTTCAACACGATAAAGACCATAACGTAGCTATATTTCCCGCAACAATTTGTTTCCTCATGAGGGCTTGAAAGAGCTGTACTACCTCTTCAACGTTCCAATGGTGTCACGTTGGGGTAACGGACAAGGATAACTGAGTGGGAAGTGAGTTTAAAATTTAAATGACAGTTGGAAGGAAAAGGAAACAGTTGTGTGGAAAAGGCATAATCTACAGCAAGGAAAACTTTTTTCATAGCATGCACCACTTCTTAATGGAGATTGCGGGGGAGGGTATCCACAAGGCAATCACAGATGTGCAGACCAACTTCCATTTGTAATTTCATAACAGACTTTTGGCAATTACAAAATTTGCTTATGTGGAAAGGCAATATTAAGAGAGCTTTTACAGTATTTTGGTGGTCTTTTAATGAACTGTAGCAGCTGGAAACAGGTGAGCCAGAACCCTGGGACCAGCCATAGTTCCATAGACTAGTCTTCCTTCCATGGACCAGCTTTCGGTAACCTCTCCTTATATAGGGTATTGTCCATAAGGTTTTCAGTATCAGTTGTGAGGGGAGAACGTTATATTTTTCTGAGCTGAGGTTGACTGAAATCCTACTGTCCTGTAGCTACATAAATGTTAATACAGACATTGTTTCTGTTTTATTTCCAGCCATCAGTTTTGAAGAGAATATCCCATTTGGGGTGCTTAATAACAGGGTGCGATAGTCTAGAACAACCTCTGATCTTACTGCAAACAGCTTGCAGGAATCTAGGTCTGGAACTAGGAATAGATGTACATTTAGCAATAAACTGTGCTGCTCATGAATTGATGGACTATGTAAGTTATTTTTAATATCTCTTCTTTAACTGATTTTAAAGTGATTGCTTATTGCTTCTTATTTGTTTTGCGGTAGCACATAGATGTCACAACCGCATTGTGTTGGGCAGTGTACACACATACAACAAAGACAAGTCCCCTGCCCCAATACACGAGGCTTTGAACATGTAGCCCCCTGTGGTGTGCACCACCCAAGACAGCAGAAAATGTTATGGGTGAGTGGAGGGAAGCAAGCTTCAGGGAGACCACTCAGTTGTCTCATCCCCTTGTGTACTGTGCAGCAGAGCTCTGTAGTGACTCTCTGCACATGAACATGGAGAACAAGGGACAGCTAGTGTGATGAGACATACCCATACCTACTAACAGAATGGATACTCAGGAATAAAACCTTGTGTGGAGCAAGGCACACTGGCATATGACCTGGCATAGCAGCTGTGGCTCGCTTTAGAGACACTTGGGACAGTTGTGGCTAAATCATCCATCCCTTTTCATGTGGGGTGTGGCCCATTATTCACAGTGTGGCCTTTAGAATTTAAACACTGAAAGGCTAATTGTGCCAGCCAGCATTACTCCTATTTTTCTTGGTTTGAGACTTTTCTGATCAATCCTTGTCAATAGTAGCAATGCTTTAATGGATAAATATTCACTACTAGTTAAATCAAGCAAGCCAAATTCATTTCACTTATGATCTAAACTGGATGTGAGTCCAAGTTTCCAAAAGAGCCTTCATTCATACCAGTGTGCAGATTATATGCCTAGCTTCCACCACCCACTTTGCCTTTAAATGTCTAAATATCTTCATATTCTGCAAAGTAATGGATTCCTGCTGTAATCCATTCACACTATTCTCCCCCCCACCCCGACCCCGTATTTTATTGTACAACACCTGTTATGCTTTAAGGCTATACACGCATTAAGGTGTAGGGTACAATCTAATCTGTAAAAACAAAAAAACACTTGCAGCAGCGAGTCTCAGATGTGGGCTCGTGCTACAGGGTAAAAGTAGCAGTCTAGGTGTTCCTGCTGGGGCTGAAGCCTGAGCTCTGAGACCCAGTGAGGGGGGTGAGACTCAGAACCGGGCTCCAGCCTGAGCAAGGAATGTCTTCACTGCTATTTTTAGTCCCGTAGCACAAGCCCTGTGAACCCAAGTTAATTGACCCAGTCTCTGAGACTCGTTGCTGCAGGTTTTTTGTTTTTGTTTTTCTTGCAGCGTAGATGTACTCAAATACCTGTTCTGTCTGGCTTAGTATTTAATGAGTTTTTTAATGTTTTGCTGTCAATGACAGAAACCCTTCATTTTTAATATTAGACATTTTATAAGACGCTTGTGGTGTGTAACAGAAACCGTGCCAACTGAGGTCAATTTGGCACACCCCGAAATCCTATTTTAAAATGAACAGAACCTTAAATGATTAAATAATGGGAACTGTCATAACATTAATGGTGTGTGAAAGTGATGAAAGCTAAAACTTCTGTAGTTTGGCATTCTGCCATTAATTCTACCACTACCTAGACAGTATTGCCAACCTCAGGTGTGCCAAAATCGTGAGTCAGGTCCCACAAATCATGTGTGGCATAAAAACAATGTATTTTGCTTCTTTTTCTTTGCTCTCTGGTTTCTGAGCCTTTAGAGTGCACTCAGTTCATGTTCTCAAGCTTTTTTCTGCACCCATTAGGGCTAGAAACTTTTTTCACAAAAAAAAAAGAAGAAGAAGTTTTTGTGCAGTGTCTTATTCAGCAGCAGAGGCTTTCAGAAAAATGCCAAATAGTGTAAAGCTCACAATAAAATCACGAGAGTTGGCAACACTGCCTAGGACATAAAAATAGCATGAGGTAAACTCCATGCACCTCACACAAAGCCTGAGTAAATAGCTAATGGTCTCTGGACTGAAATAAGGGTCGTGTACCCTGCACTCACCTCGGGAGGGTTTTGTGGCCACGATTGCAGTGGAAATTGTTTACCACAAAATTGCTACCATTTTTATCCTTTACACATTTAACTTATGTTTTTAGACCAAAGGAAAATATGAAATACTGACTGGAACACTCAAGAGTCCTGATGAAATGGTCGATATGTACGTGGACCTAATTAATAAATACCCCTCAATTATTGCATTAATAGATCCCCTGAGGAAAGAGGTAAGACAGAGATATTTTGAAAGCTTTTAGATTATGCTCTGGGAAATATATTTTCTAAAGGAAATAAGAAGTCATACATAAACACTCGTGGGTGAAATTCACTCCTATCCAGAGGGCCAGTACACCATTTATACACCACCTATATCCTACTTAATCCCCATTCTGAGAGCTTAAGTTATACATATGTGATGCATAGGCCATATGTTAGCTCTCTGCACAGGCCTTGTGTACCCATCAGGAACCATGGGGAGAATATCACTGAGTTTGCATGTGTATACCAAAAATTAAAACCATAAGGAAAAAGTGGCATTTATCACTCTCTTGGAGACACACAATGAAAATTTATGTCAGACTTTATTCACATGTCCACTAATTGGTGATAATGGCCCTTACTTTATATACATTTGACGTGACACTTGACAGAAATTAATCCTGATTAGTGTGAGCATAATGCAGATATACAATACGTAATGTGTTTTAAAGAATTAAATGAAAATGAAGTTCTGGCAGATTCAACTTGCTAAGCCACTCTCATTTTAATTACATATCCTTTCTTAGGTGCTCAGACAGTATTTTAGATACATTGCAAAAATGAAAAACTACTTGTGCAGCAGGAAAAAAGATTTAGACATAGCTGTATTCCTAAGAATCATTTAGTAATGAAATAAGTTGCTATGATACTATTGCACCAACATTTACACTCATACTGCAATATAAACCTATATTTGACAGTGCTGCTCAACAGAGTTAAAAGGAGTGGCAGAACCATATAAAATTAACTGGAGTATATTAACATTAGATTTAACTACCAATAAAATCAAAATTAGAAGTGATAAGTGGACGTGGCCAATGAATAAATCATAATTAAGTAGAACAATATTAAATATGATATTAAGATACATGTGTATGGATGAAAGGGACAGATTTTATAAATTTAAATATCAATGGTTTTATCATGGTTTCCAATGACGTTAATATTTAGGTTTGCCATATTTCAAAAAGACAAAAACCCAACTATAGCCATGTAAATATATTTTCCACAGTTCTGCAGCCACATCATTTAATGTGGAATCTGTCCCTTTGAGAAGAACTGTGCACCAAATCCCTAAGCTTTCATTTAAAAACAATGCATCTTTCTAGCCTTCATGCTTATGAAGAAAACCTTACAAATGTGAACCAAGGGTAAACCAATGCAATGTCTTTCTGAATCTGCTCATAGCCTGAAACAATAGCTCTGAGAGGAATGAACTGCCCCATTCATCTCAATGAGTTGTTAACTCTGAAACCTAAAGGTGACCATTTAAATATGAAAGTTTAAAACAATTTAATTGCTGATCATCCTAGCAGAAATTTATAACTAGCTTTGCTTCTCTCACAGTTCTAAACTGACTCACGCCCTTCCGGAGGTGCCAGAAGCCCAGATTGTTCCTTAGCTGCCCAAACTTCCAACTTCCCGACAGCTGCTGTTATGAAGTTATGTGCTTTCAATATAGAAATCTGCCAGAATATCAAAAATTGAATATGGGACAGCTTACAATAGTTCAGTATTTAACAAAAACAAATGGCAAAGCTTATTCACAACACAGCTTTGCCAGAAACATTTGAGCATTTTAGAAATATCACTAATCCGGACCTATTTCATCCATCCATTCTTATACAGCAAAACACTTTAGTGAGTGCTTAACTTTAGGCATGTGCTTAAGTGCCATTAACTTCAATGTGACTTGAGCATGTGCTTAAATGCTTTGCTGAGTTGGAGCCCTACACAGTGCAAATTTCTAATTACAGATACAGATTCTGTGTGATTGGTAGAGCAAGAATTATGAACTGAGGAAATTCACAAATCTCAAATACATTTGAGAATTTTACAATCTATTCACAGATAATTTGTGAACAGAAAAAAGGCAAACTTTATTTGCTGTTCTCTCTGAATCTGCCTGCAGCTCTTATCTTCCTGTCTTGATACATGTCATCAGGCTGATTATATGGCTACTTCCTGTTTCACTATTTCATATTTAAATGAGATAGGGATTTTAAAATAAATAATTTCTAGCTATGTAGCCATATTTTATATTGGATCAAGTGACTGGAAACTATTTTATATTCCATTAGTTTTCTTTTAACCAAGTCTGCAGGAGAGTATCTGGGTAGCAGACTCCTACATTCAATTCATTTTGCAGTATTATATTAGCTGATGCTTTTTACCTGTGACTAGCTCTCTTCTTGCCTTTAGCAAAATCCCTACAGCCAAACAAAGTGCCAGTGATATATTTGATTTGTGTCTGCTAATAAAAATAATTTCTCTCTGTGAATGATAGCCCTGGGGCGAAATCTTGGTCCGACTAAAGTCAATGGATGTTTTGCCATCAACTTTAGTGAGGTCACGATTTCATGCTTGGTGTTCCCTATGCCCCCCCCCACCTTATTTTCACCCCTCAACATTTTTTTTGATTGTTTTCCTAAATTTGTCCTTTAAACAACTAATCATTTACTTTACTGTTTACCCAGGATGGCCAGCAATGGAGCAATATATGTAATGCTGTTGGTTCCAGATGTTATTTGATTGCAGAAGATGCAGCCAAAAGTATTTCTAAACTTGTGGAGGATCAAAATATAAACGTACCAAAATGCAGTGGTCTTATAATAAAATATACAAATCAAACCAAGATATCTGACCTCACAGAACTTACCCGACTTATAGATGGTGAGTAGTGGAAAAGTCTGAATTTCAAAACCCTATAATGAATACATAAAAGACAGCTACACTTATGCAATCTATAAATATGTAATATTTCACATTTAAATACAGCAGTTGATAGTTTAGGACGTGCTTGTTAAAAGAAATTAAAACTCATGGCTTGATTGCCAAATATATGTAGGAGTTCATATATTCTGAAAATATTTAAGGAATCCTTATGTTCCAGTGCTTCAAATGTACCTGAGTGATACTGTGCATGTCTTGAATGTGTATGTATTTTCAAGCTATGGCTAAACTTTATATATTCAGACACCAGAACTGAAAAACAAATAAACAAACAAAAGCTGAACTGGAGGAAGCTGAAATGTTACCTGTAACAAACAAACAAAACCAGATTGGTCCACAAATGTAGTCTAGACAGCTAAATTAAGGATTCTCTGTTATTGACCCTTGGTTGTTACTGTATGTAATACTTGTGGGGGGTTACATTTGTCAATATCTTATTTTGTTCTTTATATGTTCCCAGAGACTTTATAAATGGATACATTTTTATATATCTAACTGTTCACCTCATCTCTAAAATAAAACAAAATGAAAAACTACCATGTCAAAAAATCAATGGATTTAAATCACACCAGGTCGGAGGGCTCTTTTTCATAGTGAAGAGGAATCACTTGTGCTGTGCTAGAGAATACATTTAGAATTAGAATACAGTACCTAGAACCCCATTCTACCATCTGGAATACATTGCCAGAATGAGCAACTTAGCCTGGAGTACACCTCTACCTCGATATAACGCGACCCGATATAACACAAATTCGGATATAACGCGGCAAAGCAGTGCTCCGGGGGAGGAGGGGGTTGCGCACTCCGGTGGATCAAAGCAAGTTTAATATAACACGGTAAGATTTTTTTGGCTCCCGAGGACAGTGTTATATTGAGGTAGAGGTGTAGTTATAAGAATTAGAGCACAGATGTTAGGTGTCACCTTAGCCAGGCTGAAAGGAAATAGATTTAGCAAGGTAAAAGGAGAAATAATAAAAATGCGGACAGGTATTGTATTGCAACTGATATTATTGTGTACTTTTCTATCAGGAGGACATTTACTCCATCTTTCCCCAATTTGTATTTAACCTCAGAGCGAGCCAAAAGAATTAATGTATAAAAAGTGAAATCTATATTTTTGTGAAATATATAAAATATTTACTAATGAAGGCTAAAACCTCTTATTATATAGGTCAAAGACATATTGCCATATTAGGAAGTCCAGCTGGAGAATCTTCTGATGATAGCCTTGTAGATCTGGTATGTATTGAAAGCTGTTCAGTTGCAGAATTGCTAAACCATTGCTTTTATCATGAACTGGTATTTAGGAGAAAGGCTGTCTGTGTTTGAGAAAGGCATATAATCTATTAAAAGGTTTTTTTCCCCTTAGAAAGTCACCTTTTACAGACAGTTAATCTTTGAACTTTTATTTTTTTTAAAAAAAAGCAAGAAAATTGCCAAAGGAGGATAAAGAGAACATACTTAAAAGTGTGTATTATCTATTTGCTTGCATTAGTTTGTAAAAATGTAAATAAATTACTGAAATTATACCTGAGTAGTAATAACAATCTTGTATAGTACATCTTAGCTCTGATAGTCTCTTTGTATTGACATTGCATTTGCAAATAAAATTTCATCTTATGACAGTGATTAGTGTGCAACTCCAACTACATCTTTAATTAAAGGAAGGTTTTATTCCCACATAGAGAGATGAGAAGTGTTATTGTGAGTAGGGTTTACCTTAGGACACCAAGTTAAATAACTAGGAAGAAAGCGACTTCCATTGCAAACCATGGAATTTTAAAAAATGCACTTTTTTGTCCTAAGGCTGTTGGCCTGGGTGCCAGGTTTATCAAGTTGGGAGGTCTTTCCCGTGGAGAAAGGGTGACCAAATACAACCGCCTTCTTGCTATAGAGGAAGAACTGGCCAAGAATGGAACACTGCGTATGAGCTTCTTTCTTACTTGTTTTCAGCTTGCAATGAATAAGAGAACAAAGATTGCAGGAGGAATGATTGAAACTGCTCCACGGGAGGGAAAAGGAATGAAAAGACTATAAATAAGCAATGACAAAAAACTAGGATGGCACTTGCCACAACGTATATTGTTGTCCTAATGGATTATCTGTTTACCTGAATGTTAAAATAGTCCCCTTATTGAGGAGTAGCTTACATCACATTTTTCAGAAGAATTAATTGGTTAGAATCTTCAAGCCCATGTTGGCAAAAATAAGATGATAATTAAATTAAATTAAATTAAGGTTTCTCCTCACAGAAAATTTTAGCCAAAAGCAGATGTGTCGCAACCAAAGCTTCAGTTTACAACCCATTTCACAGTAATATTCTTCACAAAAACTATGTTGAGAAAGTTCAGGTTGCATGAATAAGCACTCAAAAGTCAGGAAATGCTAATGTTAAGGATGCACGTGCAACCTTAGCTGTGCTCCTTCTAAGTACCAGGATGCATGACATGGCCTGCATCTTCTCTCACACCGGATTTATGCTGGTATAACTTCACTAACTTCAGTGGAGTCACTCTTGATTTTTACCTGTGTAAGTGAGAGAATAAAAGCCCAAAATCTTTAACCCTTTGATAGCGTATTATTTCTTGACTAATATCTCAATTTTTTTTCACACAACTTTATATTCACATGTGTAGCATGTGATACATTTTCATTCTTTTATACTTACACTAACTCTAGATTTTTCTTATAGTCTAAGATATGTATAACTGTCAGCAACCATGTACTCTACATGTTCTTTACAAGCGTAATAGCCTTCCTTATGTTCAATTCGGAGGGTGAGGCAGCTAAAGGAACACAGCCAATTTAATTTTTTGGGGGTAAATAAAATGTTTACCTATTAACAACACTTCAGATTATTAAATATATATATATATATATATATATATATATATATATACACACACACACACACATACTACTTACTTCCCTACCACCACCATTTTTGCATTGGTCTTGGCTGGGACTATGAAAAAAAAAATCAATGAAATCAATTTACTTTGCACATATGTAAAAACTATAACAACAGAAATACAGTAATATAATAGCCCAAATATAAGTTCACCATGTCCCTTTTACTAGGAGAGGGACTTAGCTGAACATGCATGTGCAGCACAACTTTTCTTATGTGCATTTCAAGTGATGGGGCAGATAACTACAGTGGTATGAATTTAACTGGCTCATGGGTATCTTAGTGCGCAGTACTTAGTACACTAAACAGAAGATACCAAGTACTGACAAATGCTTAAAAATACACCTCAAACTTCAGCAGTTTCCTACAGATAACACTGCTCTCGCAGTAATAAACCCCAGTAGCAAAATCCGCATCCACCTCTAACTACTCCCATCTCCACATAGATCAGGGAGAAGGGATGGACCTATCACTCTGGCCTGAAGATTAACCAACACAGGCTGTTATGGACCAAGGTTCTGATCCTGCAATCAACCAAGTGTACGGGTGAACTGCTACATCTGCTTTTAGCCCCATTAGACTCTAAGGGCCAGATTGCTGAAGGTATTTAGGCACCTAAAGATGCAGATAGGAGTCTAGTGGGATTTTCAAAAGTGCCAAGGCATCTGGGAGTTAGGTGCCCTGTCACTTTTGAAAATCCCATTAAGCACCTATCAGCATCTCTAGGCACCTTAATACCTTTAACAATCTGGCCTAGCTGCTCTGTCAGTTGCAGATCAGACCCCAGGGAGGTAGTGAGTTTTCATTAATATTAAAACTGTGTACTTATGTAAATTAAATATAATGCATGCATCATTTGGGAGTATATTTTTTTAAATCTAGTGTAGTGTCTACATATTTGTTTAGGACAATCAAGAAACTTTTTTCATTGCAGGTTCAGGAGAAAACCATGAATTTGTTGATTTTGCTGAAGAGGCACTAACAGTGGAAGAAGTTCTCGATGCATTCCCTACCACAGAGCAGGACCCATGGCCTTCAGAGCATTCTCAGCCTCTGCTGGCCCAGGACCAAAATCCTGTTTCCTTACATGGTAGCACACTGCATCTCAATGAGGCTACCAACTTGGACCCATCAATATTTCCTTGACAGTTTGGCACTAAGGTGATATCAAAGGTCTAGTCCATCCTCAACTCTCATTAAAGTTAATAGGAGTTAAAGGTGCTCAGCACCACACAGGATTGGATCCTAAATTTGGAGTTTTAGGTTCTGATGATGCTATTAGATCTGTGAGGAAGGGATCATGTGCTTGTTTGGAACCATACTTAAGTTTCCACATGGTTGCAAGGATTTCCCTCTCGTGCAGATGCAATAAGGCTCTAGTGAATTCTCAGTGAATCAAACTTCAACTGTTTGATTGCCATTAATTCTACCCTGTTACATCTAACTAACAATAAACTGTTTTTAAATGCCTGAAGTTCAGTGATTACCGGTACTTTGTCTTCATTCAAACCCATCCTATTTTGAGTTTTTGTACCTACGCATGTTTTATTAGTCTCTAATTCTGATGTATCTGCTCCACCTTGTATTTAGCTGTGACACGCTGAGTACCTTTCCCAGACCAAGAGCAGCTCTGTGTAAGCTCAAAAGCTCGTCTCTCTCACCAACAGAAGTTGGTACAATAAAAGCTATTACTTCACTCACCCTGTCTCTCTAATTATGCTACAAGACACTGCATTACTAAAATAGGTGTTTATATTGCTTTGTATATATTTTAGCCAGGGTAAATTTGTAACACAAAATAATCCTACAGAGTAAGTCATTTCTTATTTTAGATATTCCATAACACTTATCTGAAGATACTTTGTGTGGGATTTTCAAAAATGGCTCCACACTGACCTATCTCTGCTCCCACTGACTTCAGTAGAAACAGTTAGGCCAGTAGTGAAAAGTTTTTGAAAATCTGACCCATCATCTCTAAAACAAGATTTTCGAGTACTGGATGTTTTAATAGCATTATTTTCTCTGCACTCTGCATAACTATATTTACTTTTTAAACAATAACTGTCTATTGATTTTAAAATGATGCCTAAGAACAAACAACTATATTTAAGAACAAACAACTATGGACAAGTAATAAGCTAACACTTCATGAAAACAAAGAAACTTGACTGTTATGCTATTTCATCACACAACACGTCCTCAACCTGGTGTACATCAGGAATTTCACCCTGATTCTAGTAATTGATGGCCAGTTACATCAGTGTAAACCCCAAGTGTAGACAAAAAGAGCTGCACTTCACACAGGTAGAAGAGGTTACCCCATTTTCAAGTAAGGAATAACAACGAAGATTTCATAGTGTCTGGGAAACGGTCAGTAAGATTTTTAATAAGCAACACTGAAAAGAAATAATTTATATCAGTGT